>NC_042974.1:39588565-39904474 GCF_901001165.1 Salmo trutta | reverse complement strand
TGTGACATCCCCTTGACCATCATAAAATGTCCCCTTGTGTTCATTGAATGTCCCATGGATAACGTCCTATCAGAACCAAATAGGAACCATTTCATAAGGTTCCTTAATGGATATTAAAATGTGTTATTATAAAGTTATACTGCGACCAAACGTCATGTTTTAATGTTCCTACAATATTCTCAGAACGTCAGTGGGAAAACGTACTGCCAAACCTAATGAAAAAGTTGCCAAATAATCAGATACACTGATTGATTACTCAACAAAGTCCTTGTAGCCAAATCAAAATTTTAGTCATTTATCAGAAGCTCTTACAGGAGCAATTAGTGTTAAGTGCTTTGTTTAAGGGCACATCTACAGATTTTTCACCAAGTCAGCTCGAGGATTCAAACCAGCAACCTTTCGGTTACTGGCCCAACGCTCTTAACCACTAGGCTACCTGCTGCCCTCAGAACTTGACAATTGAAAAATTAGATGCGTCATTGGTATTACCAGACATACACAAACAAAGTACTACCTACCGTCCTGGCAGGCCTATCACAAGTTCAATTGTTAGTTCACCTTGCTATGTCCTTTTTCACTATGTTAATACATCTGTTTCCCCACTATACTTGTTCCCCACTACACGTTTTCCCTCCATTTATCGACAGGAGCAACCCAAAGGCCATGTCTGAGCTAACTCGAAGGACGATCTAGAAATTTATGACAGGCCTTAGGAAAACATTTCCCAATACTCCCTCTCTGGCCACTAGTCTGTTTACCATAATCACTGCCTAAGGGCTTCCCAATGCCTTTCACATATCACTAATAATCACATCACTAATCTGGATACAGTTCTAGAGGCACATATGTGATGAAGACAGTCTGTATACTAGGCTAAAGTAAACTTTAGCAAATAGTCTCCCTAGGCAGATGGTTAGCCTCCCACATGAACATTTTACTGCAGTGGGCTAAATCAGAGCCACACAGAGTGTTTCTTGGTAGTCTTAAACAAATCTACTTTGAAACAAAAGTATACACCTCATACACATGGTTATGGGCTTAAAAAGAAGACCCCTGTACCATGTCAGATATAGTTGAAATGTATTCAATTTTGATTTTGCATTCCCATCATGTTTTAGCTCTTAATTACCTTGTGATTTTCTGAAGAGGACAGTAATTAACACTTGTGTTTGATGAGGAGGCTTTAGTTTAATTTGTTACATTTTGACAAGCTTTTTTAGAGAACAAAAACATATTATTTACAGTGAGGGAAAGAAGTATTTGATCCCCTGCTGATTTTGTATGTTTGCCCACTGACAAAGAAAAACGCATTTCAAAAATGTTATAAAATGATTTGCATTTTAATGAGGGAAATAAGTATTTGACCCCTTTGCAAAACATGACTTAGTACTTGGTGGCAAAACCCTTGTTGGCAATCACAGAGGTCAGACGTTTCTTGTAGTTGGCCACCAGGTTTGCACACATCTCAGGAGGGATTTTGTCCCACTCCTCTTTGTAGATCTTCTCCAAGTCATTAAGGTTTCGAGGCTGACGTTTGGCAACTCGAACCTTCAGCTCCCTCCACATATTTTCTATGGAATTAAGGTCTGGAGACTGGCTAGGCCACTCCAGGACCTTAATGTGCTTCATCTTGAGCCACTCCTTTGTTGCCTTGGCCGTATGTTTTGGGTCATTGTCATGCTGGAATACCCATCCACGACTCATTTTCAATGCCCTGGCTAAGGGAAGGAGGTTCTCACCCAAGATTTGACGATACATGGCCCCATCCATCGTCCCTTTGATGAGGTGAAGTTGTCCTGTCCCCTTAGCAGAAAAACACCCCCAAAGCATAATGTTTCCACCTCCATGTTTGACGGTGGGGATGGTGTTCTTGGGGTCATAGGCAGCATTCCTCCACCTCCAAACACGACGAGTTGAGTTGATGCCAAGGAGCTCCATTTTGGTCTCATCTGACCACAACACTTTCACCCAGTTGTCCTCTGAAAAATTCAGATGTTCATTGGCAAACTTCTGACGGGCATGTATATGTGCTTTCTTGAGCAGGGGACCTTGCGGGCACTGCAGGATTTCAGTCCTTCACGGCGTAGTGTGTTACCAATTATTTTCTTGGTGACTATGGTCCCAGCTGCCTTGAGATCATTGACAAGATCCTCCTGTGCAGTTCTGGGCTGATTCCTCACCGTTCTCATGATCATTGCAACTCCACGAGGTGAGATCTTGCATGGAGCCCCAGACCGAAGGAGATTGACAGTTCTTTTGTTTTACCAGGGGGCAGGGCTACCGACGTTAAGGCTAATCTAAAGACGGTGCTGGCTAAAGCTAAAACTGGCGAGTGTAGATAGTATAGAGATATTGTTATCCACGTCGGCACCAACGATGTTAGGATGAAACAGTCAGAGGTCACCAAGAGCAACATAGCTTCAGCGTGTAAATCAGCTAGAAAGATATGTCGACATCTATCAATTGTCTCTGGCCCCCTCCCAGTTAGGGGGAGTGATGAGTTCTACAGCAGTCTCACAACTCAATCGCTGGTTGAAAACTGTTTTCTGCCCCTCCCAAAAGATAGAATTTGTAGATAATTGGCCCTCTTTCTGGGACTCACCCACAAACAGGACCAAGCCTGGCCTGTTGAGGAGTGACGGACTCCATCCTAGCTGGAGGGGTGCTCTCGTCTTGTCTACGAACATAGACAGGGCTCTAACTCCTCTAGCTCCACAATGAAATAGGGTGCAGGCCAGGCAGCAGGCTGTTAGCCAGCCTGCCAGCTTAGTGGAGTCTGCTAGCACAGTCAGTGTAGTCAGCTCAGCTATCCCCATTGAGACCGTGTCTGTGCCTCGATCTAGGTTGGGCAAAATGAAGGATGGCGGTGTTCGCATTAGCAATCTCACTAGTATAAAGACCTCCTCCATTCCTGCCATTATTGAAAGAGATTATGATACCTCACATCTCAAAATAGGACTACTTAATGTTAGATCCCTCACTTCAAAGGCAGTTATAGTCAATGAACTAATCACTGATCATAATCTTAATGTGATTGGCCTGACTGAAACATGGCTTAAGCCTGATGAATTTACTGTGTTAAATGAGGCCTCACCCCCTGGTTACACTAGTGACCATATCCCCCACGCATCCCGCAAAGGTGGAGGTGTTGCTAACATTTATGATAGCAAATTAAAATTTACCCCCAAAAAAACAACAACGACGTTTTCGTCTTTTGAGCTTCTAGTCATGAAATCTATGCAGCCTACTCAATCACTTTTTATAGCTACTGTTTACAGGCCTCCTGGGCCATATGCAGCGCTCCTCACTGAGTTCCCTGAAATCCTATCGGACCTTGTAGTCATCGCAGATAATATTCAAATTTTTGGTGACTTTAATATTCACATGGAAAAGTCCACAGACCCACTCCAAAAGGCTTTTGGAGCCATCATCGACTCAGTGGGTTTTGTCCAACATGTCTCTGGACCTACTCACTGCCACAGTCATACTCAGGTCCTAGTTTTGTCCCATGGAATAAATGTTGTGGATCATAATGTTTTTCCTCATAATCCTGGACTATCGGACCACCATTTTATTACGTTCGCAATCGCAAAAAATAATCTGCTCAGAGCCCAACCAAGAAGCATTAAAAGTCGTGCTTTAAATTCTCAGACAACCCAAGATTCCTTGATGCCCTTCCAGACTCCCTCTGTCTACCCAAGGACGTCAAATTGAGGAACTCAATTTAACCTTGAGCAATACCCTAGATGCAGTTGCACCCCTAAAAACTAAAAACATTTGTCATAAGAAACTAGCTCCCTGGTATACAGAAAATACACGAGCTCTGAAGCAAGCTTCCAGAAAATTGGAACGGAAATGGCGCCACACCAAACTGGAAGTCTTCCGACTAGCTTGGAAAGACAGTACCGTGCAGTATCGAAGAGCCCTCACTGCTGCTCGATCATCCTATTTTTCTAACTTAATTGAGGAAAATAAGAACAATCCGAAATGTATTTTTGATACTGTCGCAAAGTTAACTAAAAAGCAGCATTCCCCAGGAGAGGATGGCTCTCACTTCAGCAGTGATGAATTCATGAACTTCTTTGAGGAAAAGATCATGATCATTAGAAAGCAAATTACGGACTCCTCTTTAAATCTGCGTATTCCTCCAAAGCTCTGTTTTCCTGAGTCTGCACAACTCTGCCAGGACCTAGGATCAAGGGAGACACTCAAGTGTTTTAGTACTATATCTCTTGACACAATGATGAAAATAATCATGGCCTCTAAACCTTCAAGCTGCATACTGGACCCTATTCCAACTAAACTACTGAAAGAGCTGCTTTCTGTGCTTGGCCCTCCTATGTTGAACATAATAAACGGCTCACTATCCACCGGATGTGTACCAAACTCACTAAAAGTGGCAGTAATAAAGCCTCTTTTGAAAAAGCCAAATCTTGACCCAGAAATTATAAAAAACTATCGGCCTATTTCGAATTTTCCATTCCTCTCAAAAATGTTTGAAAAAGCTGTTGCGCAGCAACTCACTGCCTTCCTGAAGACAAACAATGGACACGAAACGCTTCAGTCTGGTTTTAGACCCCATCATAGCACTGAGACTGCACTTGTGAAGGTGGTAAATTACCTTTTAATGACGTCAGACCGAGGTTCTGCATCTGTCTTCGTGCTCCTAGATCTTAGTGCTGCTTTTGATACCATCGATCACCACATTCTTTTGGAGAGATTGGAAACCCAAATTGGTCTACATGGACAAGTTCTGGCCTGGTTTAGGTCTTGACTGTCGGAAAGATATCAGTTCGTCTCTGTGAATGGTTTGTCATCTGACAAATCAACTGTAAATTTCGGTGTTCTTCAATGTTCCGTTTTAGGACCACTATTGTTTTCACTATATATTTTACCTCTTGGGGATGTCATTCGAAAACATAATGTAAAATTTCACTGCTATGCGGATGACTCACAGCTGTACATTTCAATGAAACATGGTGAAGCCCCAAAATTGCCCTCGCTAGAAGCCTGTGTCTCAGACATAAGGAAGTGGATGGCTGCAAACTTTCTACTCTTAAACTCGGACAAAACAGAGAGGCTTGTTCTAGGTCCCAAGAAACAAAGAGATCTTCTGTTGAATCTGACAATTAATCTGGATGGTTGTACATTCGTCTCAAATAAAACTGTGAAGGACCTCGGCGTTACTCTGGACCCTGATCTCTCTTTTGAAGAACATATCAAGACTGTTTCAAGGACAGCTTTTTTCCATCTACGTAACATATCAAAAATCAGAAACTTTCTGTCCAAAAATGACGCAGAAAAATTAATCCATGCCTTTGTTACTTCTAGCTTGGACTACTGCAATGCTCTACTTTCCGGCTACCCGGATAAAGCACTAAATAAGCTTCAGTTAGTGCTAAATACGGCTGCTAGAATCCTGACTAGAACCAAAAAATGTGATCATATTACTCCAGTGCTAGCCTCCCTACACTGGCTTCCTGTTAAGGCAAGGGCTGATTTCAAGGTTTTACTGCTAACCTACAAAGCATTACATGGGCTTGCTCCTACCTATCTTTCCGATTTGGTCCTGCCGTACATACCTAAACGTACGCTACAGTCACAAGACGCGGGCCTCCTAATTGTTCCTAGAATTTCTAAGCAAACAGCTTGAGGCAGGGCTTTCTCCTATAGAGCTCCATTTTTATGGAATAGTCTGCCTACCCATGTGAGAGACGCAGACTCAGTCTCAACCTTTAAGTCTTTACTGAAGACATATCTCTTCAGTAGGTCCTATGATTAAGTATAGTCTGGCCCAGGGGTGTGAAGGTGAACGGAAAGGCTGGAGCAACGAACCGCCCATGCTGTCTCTGCCTGGCCGGTTTCCCCTCTTTCCACTGGGATTCTCTGCCTCTACCCCTATTACGGGGGCTGAGTCACTGGCTTACTGGTGTTCTTCCATGCGTCACTTGAGTGGGTTGAGTCACTGACGTGGTCTTCCTGTCTGGGTTAGCGACCCCCCTTGGGCTGTGCCGTGTCGGAGATCTTTGTGGGCTATACTCGGCCTTGTCCCGGGATGGCATGTTGGTGGTTGGAGATATCCCTCCAGTGGTGTGGAGGCTGTGCTTTGGCAAAGTGGGTGGGGTTATATCCTACCTGTTTGGCGCTGTCCGGGGGTTTCATCGGATGGGGCCACAGTGTCTCCTGATCCCTCCTGTCTCAGCCTCCAGTATTTATGCTGCATTAGTTTATGTATCGGGGGGCTAGGGTCAGTCTGTCACATCTGGAGTATTTCTCTTGTCTTTTCCGGTGTCCTGTGTGAATTTAAATATGCTCTCTCTAATTCTCTTTTTCTCTTTCTTTCTTTCTCTCTATCGAAGGACCTGAGCCCTAGGACCATGCCTCAGGACTACCTGGCTTGATGACTCCTTGCTGTCCCCAGTTCACCTGGCCGTGCTGCTGCTCCAGTTCCAACTGTTCTGACTGCAGCTATGGAACCCTGACCTGTTCGCCGGACGTGCTACCTGTCCCAGACCTGTTGTCCCAGACCTGCTGGAACCCTGACCTATTCACCGGACGTGCTACCTGTCCCAGACCTGCTGTTTTCAACTCTCTAGAGACAGCAGGAGCGGTAGAGATACTCTCAAAGATCGGCTATGAAAAAGCCAACTGACACTTACTCTTGTGTTACTGACTTGTTGCACCCTCGACAACTACTATGATTATTATTATTTGACAATGCTGGTCATTTATGAACATTTGAACATCTAGGCCATGTGCTGTTATAACCTCCACCCGGCACAGCCAGAAGAGGACTGGCCACCCCTCATAGCCTGGTTCCTCTCTAGGTTTCTTCCTAGGTTTTGGCCTTTCTAGGGAGTTTTTCCTAGCCACCGTGCTTCTACACTTGCATTGCTTGCTGTTTGGGGTTTTAGGCTGGGTTTCTGTACAGCACTTTGTGATATCAGCTGATGTAAAAAGGGCTATATAAATACATTTGATTTGATTTTGTCTTTCTTCCATGTGCGAATAATCGCACCAACTGTTGTCACCTTTTCTCACCAAGCTGTTTGGCGATGGTCTTGTAGCCCATTCCAGCCTTGTGTAGGTCTGCAATCTTGTCCCTGACATCCTTGGAGAGCTCTTTGGTCTTGGCCATGGTGGAGAGTTTGGAATCTGATTGATTGATTGCTTCTGTGGACAGGTGTCTTTTATACAGGTAACAAACTGAGATTAGGAGCACTCCCTTTAAGAGTGTTCTCCTAATCTCAGCTCGTTACTTGTATAAAAGACACCCCTGAGTACACAAATCTTTCTGATTGAGAGGGGGTCAAATACTTATTTCCCTCATTAAAATGCAAATCAATTTATAACATTTTTGACATACATTTTTCTGGATTTTTTTGTTGTTATTCTGTCTCTCACTGTTCAAATTCTCCTACCATTAAAATTATAGACTGATCATTCTTTGTCAGTGGGCAAACATACAAAATCAGCAGGGGATGAAATACTTTTCTCCCTCACTGTACCATGTCCTGTTTCCTCGCTTGTCTAAAGACAGCATTAGCACTTTAAAAAATGTATAAGCTGGACAAAAATCTGTGGAACAATTCATTAATTTGCTGATTTGGAACACAAATACTAAGCTGATGTCTTGTTTGGAGAACATTTTAAGCAGTAGCCCCGGTTTTGCATTAATGTTAGAATAGCTATTTCTAGCTACCATTTGCATGAAAACCAATCAAGAACAAGGTATTGTTTGCTTTAGAGCTTAAAAAAGCCATTACGAGTTGTATGATTGAATTATTTAACTTTGGCAGGATCTTGTAATCAGGATCAGCACAATCCCAACTGACTTCATTTCCAACTCTCCATAAAGCCACAGGTCTTTTTAAGAAACAATTTTGCAGTGAAACCAAGTTCAGAATAGACATTTAGGCTTTAGGAGAGACAAGCTTGATAATCTCACAATAAAATATTTTTTAATTACAGCTCAGCTCTCAAAGGTTATCAGGATTTATTATTGTTGGATGCTGTCATGATAGATATGATCTTTGATAGGGTGTTAAATGTTGCATAACTAGGATGCTTTAGGTTTTCCTTTTTGATGTGTTTGAATCCATTTAGCTTTTGTACAAATATCAAAGCTCAGCAACATACAGTACCAGTCAAAAGTTTGGACACAACTACTCATTCAATGTTTTCTTTATTTTTACTATTTTCTACATTGTAGAATAATAGTGAAGACATCAAAACTATGAAATAGCACATATGGAATCATGTAGTAAGCAAAAAAAGTATTAAACAAATCAAAATATACTGCTCAAAAAAATAAAGGGAACACTAAAATAAAACATCCTAGATCTGAATGAATGAAATAATCTTATTAAATACTTTTTTCTTTTCATAGTTGAATGTGCTGACAACAAAATCACACAAAAATAATCAATGAAAATCCAATTTATCAACCCATGGAGGTCTGGATTTGGAGTCACACTCAAAATTAAAGTGGAAAACCGCACTACAGGCTGATCCAACTTTGATGTAATGTCCTTAAAACAAGTCAAAATGAGGCTCAGTAGTGTGTGTGGCCTCCACGTGCCTGTATGACCTCCCTACAACGCCTGGGCATGCTCCTGATGAGGTGGCGGATGGTCTCCTGAGGGATCTCCTCCCAGACCTGGACTAAAGCATCCGCCAACTCCTGGACAGTCTGTGGTGCAACGTGGCATTGGTGGATGGAGCGAGACATGATGTCCCAGATGTGCTCAATTGGATTCAGGTCTGGGGAACGGGCGGGCCAGTCCATAGCATCAATGCCTTCCTCTTGCAGGAACTGCTGACACACTCCAGCCACATGAGGTCTAGCATTGTCTTGCATTAGGAGGAACCCAGGGCCAACCACACCAGCATATGGTCTCACAAGGGGTCTGAGGATCTCATCTCGGTACCTAATGGCAGTCAGGCTACCTCTGGCGAGCACATGGAGGGCTGTGCGGCCCCCCAAAGAAATGCCACCCAACACCATGACTGACCCACCGCCAAACCGGTCATGCTGGAGGATGTTGCAGGCAGCAGAACGTTCTCCACGGCGTCTCCAGACTCTGTCACGTCTGTCACGTGCTCAGTGTGAACCTGCTTTCATCTGTGAAGAGCACAGGGCGCCAGTGGCGAATTTGTCAATCTTGGTGTTCTCTGGCAAATGCCAAACGTCCTGCACGGTGTTGGGCTGTAAGCGCAACCCCCACATGTGGACGTCGGGCCCTCATGTCACCCTCATGGAGTCTGTTTCTGACCGTTTGAGCAGACACATGCACATTTGTGGCCTGCTGGAGGTCATTTTGCAGGGCTCTGGCAGTGCTCCTCCTGCTCCTCCTTGCACAAAGGCGGAGGTAGCGGTCCTGCTGCTGGGTTGTTGCCCTCCTACGGCCTCCTCCACGTCTCCTGATGTACTGGCCTGTCTCCTGGTAGCGCCTCCATGCTCTGGACACTACGCTGACAGACACAGCAAACCTTCTTGCCACAGCTCGCATTGATGTGCCATCCTGGATGAGCTGCACTACCTGAGCCACTTGTGTGGGTTGTAGACTCCATCTCATGCTACCACTAGAGTGAAAGCACCGCCAGCATTCAAAAGTGACCAAAACATCAGCCAGGAAGCATAGGAACTGAGAAGTGGTCTGTGGTCACCACCTGCTGAACCACTCCTTTATTGGGGGTGTCTTGCTAATTGCCTATAATTTCCACCTGTTGTCTATTCCATTTGCACAACAGGATGTGAAATTTATTGTCAATCAGTGTTGCTTCCTAAGTGGACAGTTTGATTTCACAGAAGTGTGATTGACTTGGAGTTACATTGTGTTGTTTAAGTGTTCCCTTTATTTTTTTGAGCAGTGTATATTTTATATTTGAGATTATTCAAAGTAGTCATGCTTGGCATTCTCTCAACCAGCTTCATGAGGTAGTCACTTGGAATGCATTTCAATTAACAGGTGTGCCTTGTTAAAAGGGAATTTGTGGAATTCCTTTCCTTCTCAATACGTTTGTGTAAAAGGAATTTTATATCTTTGATGATAATAATCAAGAATCAATTCGCCTTGACTAATGCCCAAGGTTTGTAAGACAATGGGTTAAAATAATTAGGCAAGGACTCAGCTTTCTGCAAAAGGTATCTGTAGCTTTTATTCAGAGAACGTTCTGAGGTCAGGATAACAAAACAGTCATTATATAGTTCTTGCTTTCTTACGCACATGCATTTACACAAACTGTTGGTGACCTGTCTCCCCCACAAACTTCTCACCCTCTTTATCACTCTCCCGAGCTCGCCTGTTCCTTTCCCTCAAGATAAGAAATGCTTTGAAGCTTTCACTCCCAGGACCATGTGTCTCCTGGTGTCCCTCTAATTGCATATACACATTCCTTTCCCTATCACATGGTTCCTGAACTTTCCAGAACTAATCAAACTTATCTATCCCTACATTGATCATTACATTGATTATTCATTAACCATTCTGTATGACTAATAATTCATCATGGTCTATTAATTCATTTACCTTTAATAGATAATTCTCTTATCAGTTTGATCCAATCAGTTGTGTTGTGACAAGCTAGGGGTGGTATACAGAAGACAGCCCTATTTGGTAAAAGACCAAGTCCATATTATGACAAGAACAGCACAAATAAGCAAAGAAAAATTACAGTCCATCATTACTTCACAACATGAATGTCAGTTGCAAAAACCATCAAGCGCTATGATGAAACTGGCTCTCATGAGGACCGCCACAGGAAAGGAAGACCCATAATTACCTCTGCTGTAGATAATAAGTTCATTAGAGGTAACTGCACCGAAGATTGCTGCCCAAATAAATGCTTCTGAGAGTTCAAGTAACAGACACACCTCAACATCAACTGTTCAGAAGAGACTGTGTGAATCAGGCCTTCATGGTAAAATTGCTGGAAAGAAACCACTATTAAAGGCACCAATGAGAAATAGAGACTTGCTTGACCTGGCCTCCACATTCACCTGACCTCAACCCAATTGAGATGGTTTGGGATGAGTTGGACCGCAGAGTGAAGGAAAAGCAGCCAACAAGTCTCAGCATATGTGGGAACTCCTTCAAGACTGTTGGACAAGCATTCCTCATGAAGCTGGTTGAGAGAATGCCAAGAGTGTCCAAAGCTGTCATCAAGGCAAAAGGTGGCAACTATGAAGAATATTAAATATATTTTGATTTGTTTAACACTTTTTTGGTTACTACATGATTCCATATGTGTTATTTCATAGTTTTGATGTCTTCACTATTATTCCACATTGTAGAAAATAGTACAGATAAAAAACCTTGAATGAGTAGGTGTTTCCAGACTTTTGACTGGTACTGTATATGGTTACAAACACTCAAACAATAAGAGAGAATGCAGTGAACATTTATTCTGTAGATGGAAGAGACTTCCCCAAAGGAAATGTGTTCTATGTACATTCAGTTACAAAATAGCTTTGATCATTGTTAAACAATTAATTGTTGGCCATTGCATTTCGAGGCAATAGCTGAGACAAGACACAAATGAGCAGATTTCTATGAAAACTCTGCATGACATAATGGAAATGAAAACATTCAGTGAGGGAAAAAGGTATTTGATCCCCTGCTGATTTTGTACGTTTGCCCACTGACAAAGAAATGATCAGTCTATCATTTTAATGGTAGGTTTATTTGAACAGTGAGAGATAGAATAACAACAAAAAAATCCAGAAAAACACATGTCAAAAATGTTATAAATTGATTTGCATTTTAATGAGGGAAATAAGTATTTGACCCCTCTGCAAAACATGACTTAGTACTTGGTGGCAAAACCCTTGTTGGCAATCACAGAGGTCAGACGTTTCTTGTAGTTGGCCACCAGGTTTGCACACATCTCAGGAGGGATTTTGTCTCACTCCTCTTTGCAGATCTTCTCCAAGTCATTAAGGTTTCGAGGCTGACGTTTGGCAACTCGAACCTTCAGCTCCCTCCACAGATTTTCTATGGGATTAAGGTCTGGAAACTGGCTAGGCCACTCCAGGACCTTAATGTGCTTCTTCTTCAGACACTCCTTTGTTGCCTTGGCCATGTGTTTTGGGTCATTGTCATGCTGGAATACCCATCCAAGACCCATTTTCATTGCCCTGGCTGAGGGAAGGAGGTTCTCACCCAAGATTTGATGGTACATGGCCCCATCCATCGTCCCTTTGATGAGGTGAAGTCCTGTCCCCTTAGCAGAAAAACACCCCCAAAGCACAATGTTTCCACCTCCATGTTTGATGGTGGGGATGGTGTTCTTGGGGTCATAGGCAGCATTCCTCCTCCTCCAAACACGGCGAGTTGAGTTGATGCCAAGGAGCTCCATTTTGGTCTCATCTGACCACAACACTTTCACCCAGTTGTCCTCTGAAAAATTCAGATGTTCATTGGCAAACTTCAGACGGGCATGTATATGTGCTTTCTTGAGCAGGGGGACCTTGCGGGCGCTGCAGGATTTCAGTCCTTCACGGCACAGTGTGTTACCAATTGTTTTCTTGGTGACTATGGTCCCAGCTGCCTTGAGATCATTGACAAGATCCTCCCGTGTAGTTCTGGGCTGATTCCTCACCGTTCTCATGATCATTGCAACTCCACGAGGTAAGATCTTGCATGGAGCCCCAGGCCGAGGGAGATTGACAACTCTTTTGTGTTTCTTCCATTTGCGAATAATCGCACCAACTGTTGTCACCTTTTCTCACCAAGCTGCTTGGCGATGGTCTTGTAGCCCATTCCAGCCTTGTGTAGGTCTACAATCTTGTCCCTGACATCCTTGGAGAGCTCTTTGGTCTTGGCCATGGTGGAGAGTTTGGAATCTGATTGATTGCTTCTGTGGACAGGTGTCTTTTATACAGGTAACAAACTGAGATTAGGAGCACTCCCTTTAAGAGTGTTTTCCTAATCTCAGCTCGTTACCTATATAAAAGACACCTGGGGGCCAGAAATCTTTCTGATTGAGAGGGGGTCAAATACTTATTTCCCTCATTAAAATGCAAATCAATTTATAACATTTTTGACATGCGTTTTTCTGGATTTTTTGTTGTTCTTATTCTGTCTCTCACTGTTCAAATAAACCTACCATTAAAATGATAGACTGATCATTTCTTTGTCAGTGGGCAAACGTACAAAATCAGCAGGGGATCAAATACCTTTTTCCCTCACTGTACCTGTTGAAAAATGACAATTATTGTTATCATAAATAGTAATTATAGTCATTGTATTTGTGAGATTTGAGAGTGTGCCATATTGAATAGAATACTTGAAAGCTATGTTTCAAATAAATAAATGCAAGTCTGAGAGTGAATACATTTTTATTAATGTATATCATACAGATGTCTCAACTAAAATGTATGTCTCAGACAAGATTAAACAATGGGTCAAAGTGAATATAAGTCGGTGCTTGTGTCCATAGTAGTTTGTATGAATTTGAGTGTTTGCATACAGTACATTTTGACAGGATAGTTGCGAGACAGAGACTGTTGCTGTACTCTCAAGTAAGGCCCTTGCTTCCGGAACCACTCTAGGGTCCTGTGATGAAAGAATGGTGTGCAAGGTATTTGGCAACAGCTTTCTTCTCGGGCCCATATTCACAAAGCATCTTCAGAGTGGGAATAGTTATCTAGGACAAGCTCCCCCTTGCCAATGTAATCATTCATTGTGATATAAAAGGCAAAACTGATCCTAAAATCAGTACTCCTACTCTGAAATGCTTTGTGAATACGGGCCCTGGTCTGTCTGCATGCTGCTTTCTAGAGCTCTAACTTCCTCTTAATCTGAAATGCAACAACACCAAAAACATGAATAAGAATTAGACTAGTAAGTCAGTAATGTAGTTATCTAATGAAACACTCATGTAAATGTGCACAAGCATATTCAGCCAAATTACACCAAAACAACAGCTATTTGCAGTGAAATCAAGAGGGGCATTTCTCTTGCCAACTTTTTCAGTCACCAGTGCGTCAATAAATGGGTAGGGGAACGAAGTAGTTTGACAAAAAGCATTTCACAAAAATCAATATTATAGCTATCAAATACATAGTTGTTATTTTCTAGAAACAAAGCTATAGTCCACTTAGCTAGTGGTGGTGAACTCAGACTGATGGTGGGAGTTGGCTAACTTTCTCCCAGGAGTTTCAAGCTATCTAGCTAGCTAATGGCATTTTTATTAAAGTTATCAATCAGATGGATAGCTTAGCAAATATAGCTATTAGTGTTTCCCTCTTATTTAAAGCTGCCTGATACAGCTTGCCAGTGCTAGTAAAGTAGGATTAATAAGTTAGAAGCCAGCTAGCAATGCCAAGTTCATGCCTTTTACCAACAAAAATCATGTACACGTATAAAAGACCGAGGAGTAATAGCTACTTGTTTGTAGAACCGGCGTCATCACCAGATGTTGTCTCCAGTCCACTCCTGAGTCTTCACCTGTATGAACATCACAGTCAAAATCACAGGCTGCGTCATGCACTTGAAGGGCCGTTTCTTTTAAGTGCACGTGCTTCACACATAGCACCCCAGGGAAAAAAATACACAATATATTATATTTATATTGACAAATGTAACTTGCAACATGGCCTTTAATATGTGAGAGAGGACAACAGCTACACTCTGGTGGAAAATCAATCGAACACATCATAGCAATGTTTACAAAGTGTCTTTGTTTGCAAACTACTGCTCTTGTACTGTACACTCACTTATTTAGAAACCTGAAAGAAGTAGTTGTAGTAGTAGTAGTAGTAGTAGTAGTCGTCGTAGAAGGAGGAGGACGACCAGGATGAGTAGGCTAGTAGAAGGAGTATTTATAATTTTTTTATTTGACCTTTATTTAACTAGTCAACACATTTTTATTTACAATGACGGCCTACCAAAAGATAAAAGGCCTCCTGCGAAAAGGCAAAAGTCCTCCTGGGAATAAAAAAAAAATTGTAATACAAATATAGGACAAAACACACATCAAGACAACACTGCATAAAGAGAGACCTAAGACAACAACATAGCATGGCAGCAACACATGACAACACAGAATGGTAGCAACACAACATGGCAGCAGCACAACATGGTAGCAGCACAAAATATGGTACACACATTATTGGGCACAGACTACAGCATTAAGGACAAGAAGGTAGAGACAACAATACATCACGCAAAACACCCACAACTGTCAGTAAGAGTGTCCATGATTGAGTCTTTGAATCAAGAGATGGAGATAAAACTGTCCAGTTTGAGTGTTTATTTGCAGCTCATTCCAGTCGCAAGCTGCAGCAAACTGAAAAGAGGAGCGACCTAGGGATGTGTGTGCTTTGGGGACCTTTAACAGAATGTGATTGGCAGAATGGGTGTTGCTTGTGAAGGATGAGGGCTGCAGTAGGTATCTCAAATAGGGGGGAGTGAGGCCTAAGAGGGTTTTATAAATAAGCATCAACCAGTGGGTCTTGCGACAGGTATACAGAGATGACCAGTTTACAGAGGAATAAAGAGTGCAGTGATGTGTCCTATAAGGAGCATTGGTGGCAAGTCTGATGGCCGAATGGTAAAGAACATCTAGTCGCTCGAGAGCACCCTTACTTGCCAATCTATAAATTACGTCTTCGTAATCTAGCATGGGTAGGATGGTCATCTGAATCAGGGTTAGTTTGGCAGCTGGGGTGAAAGAGGAGCGATCACGATAGAGGAAACCAAGTCTAGATTTAAACTTAGCCTGCAGCTTTGATATGTGCTGAGAAAAGGACAGTGTACCGTTTAGTCATACTGCCAAGTACTTCTATGAGGTGACTACCTCAAGTTCTAAACCCTCAGAGGTAGTAATCACACCTGTGGGGAGAGGGGCATTCTTCTTACCAAACCACATTACCTTTGTTTTGGAGGTGTTCAGAACAAGGTTAAGGGCACTAAGAAATCTTTGTTGTAGAGGAGGAAGAGGAGGAGGAGGCGGAAAAGAGGAAAAGGTTATTACAGTCAAACCATTTTGTGGCTTTATTTGACCACAGTTTTCCCTAAATCTACTACGTAAATACTACAATTCAGGCTAGACTGAATCAAGCAAGCAGTAATACACAGACAGACATGCTCACACTTTAAGACTGAGCAAGAGAGAGATAGATAGTGAGCAAGAGAACAAATCAGACCTCCTCACATCTAACCAAATGAAAGCACAGATGCAATAGGGATAATGAGACACAGGAAACTAGGAGGGGAAGAAGTAGCGGCTCGCCTCGGTGCTCACAGGAGCGATAAGGATGATTGACAATTAGGGGGAGGAATGAAATAGAAGGACACTGTGCACTGAGGAACACTCAGACGAATGAGGCTTGGGGAAAATCTGATTGGAGATTGTGGCCTTACTGAGCAAGTACTGCATGCATGTGGTTAGAGCTGAAGCAGAGAGCTACTCCGAAGGATTTAGATTATCATTAATTTATAAAATATTATGAAAAAACGTCAAGTACTTTCATTTAAAAAATGATTGTATTTGGTTACTCCCATCAAAAGTGCTAACATGCTACTCTCTATTAGCACTACAGTAAAGTTATTCTACATGTGCTCTCACATCATTTAATACTTGGGGACAGCTTAAGTATTTACGGTTTACAATTGTTTTGCAGATCTGTTAGTTCCAAGGAGGAATAAAATATCAAAAGTAGAACAAACTTTTTTTAGAAAATGTGTTCAAAAAAAAAAACTCTCTCCTTAACCTTCTCTCTGGCCTTCCCTGGACTTCCCCAACCATGTGTTAGCGCGTCACTGAACATAAAACCACTATTACTATCATTATTCACTACCATCAGTCCTCCTTCTCTTTGCTGTGTGTGTGTGTGTGTGTGTGTGTGTGTGTGTGTGTGTGTGTGTGTGTGTGTGTGTGTTTGATGTATGGAAATAAAGTGTGAATTGTATCCCTGTTCCCTACTGGTCATTTCCATCCTCTTACCGGGAGACGCCGGGACAGTTGCACATATATCTAAACCGGCACCTCTATCAGAGACCACAACATGGTGATGCTCTTTTTCATGGTCCTTCGATCCGAATAGGTGCAATTGTCCTGGACTATGACCACTAGTGAAAGGATGCAGTTCATGCCGCATGTCATGCCTCAGACCAGGCCACACACTGGCGTGAAGAGAAGGACTGGGGAGTCCAGCAGATTGAGGCCATGTCCAGCAGATTGAGGACATGGGGGTGGAAGGTAACCTAGTGGTTAGAGCGTTGGGCCAGTAACCGAAAGGTTGCTAGAGCAAATTCCCGAGCTGTCAAGATGAAAATCTGTCATTCTGCCCCTGGACAAGGCAGTTAACCCACTGTTCCTAGGCCGTCATTGTAAATAATAATTTGTTCATAACTGACTTGCCTCATTAAATAAAGGTTAAATAAAAAATAAAAAATGTAGAGGCTCCCCATGAGGATGCTGTCCCTCTACTGCAACATTGTCGCCATCAGCGAACAGAGCCTGTTTCCATATGGCTGGTTTCACCTTTGTCTCCAGGGATTATATGGAAAAATAATATAAAATAATTGCTGTGTCTTTACAATCCCCTTCTTCAAATTGATTAGTCATTTACCGAGATCTTATCAATAGATCTTATCAAAGATGTAAATTACAGTACATGGAGAATTGTGTTATTTATTTCAGAAAAAAATTAAGTAGATGCTCTTTCCACTTGGAACCGGTAGGTTTGCTAGACCTTGTTCATCGTTTCCTCGTGTGTAAAGGTGGTGGAATTATTAGGGAATGAAATAAATGACAGAATATGGCGGATCTGTAGACACACCTCTGCCACAACTTAATTTATTCGAGCTCCACCTCAAACAAATAGCAGGTGAATAGCATATTCTCATACTTAAGTTTAAGGTCAGAATACGTATAGAGAGAATAAAAAGGGAATTATGTTGCATTTACACATGCATAACTCGGGTCTCAATTTTTGCCAAAATAAAGAGATCTTCTGACTGCGATATATATAATCCCTCCAAATGTATTGACAATGCAGAGGATAATGGATGATTGCCCAGGCACAGGGACATCTATAATTTAAAAAATATTTATTTAGCATGAAGGTGGAAATAGTGTACAAGCATGCTATGTGCAATATGAGCGTGTGTGTGTGTGTGTGTGTGTGTGTGTATGTGTGTGTGTGAGAGTGTGTGAGAGAGAGAGAAACAGCAAGAGAGAGAGAGCGTGAGAGTGTGACCGAGTCTGTAATAGTCCCTGTGCCCAAGAAAACGAAGGTAACCTGCCTAAATGACTACCGCCTAATAGCACTCACGTCGATAGCCATGAAGTACTTTGAAAGGCTGGTCATGGCTCACATCAACATCATCATCCTGGAAACCCTAGACCCACTCCAATTTTCATACTGGCCTAACAGATCCACAGATCACACAATCTTAGTCACACTCCACACTGCCCTTTCCCACCTGGACAAAAGGAACACCTATGTGAGAATGCTGTTCATTGACTACAGCTCAGCGTTCAACACAATAGTGCCGACAAAGCTTATCACTAATCTAAGGACCTTGGGACTAAACACCTCCCTCTGCAACTGGATCCTGGACTTCCTGATGGGCCGCCCCAGGTGGTAAGGGTAGACAACAACACATCTGCCACGCTGATCCTCAACACAGGGGGCCCCTCAGGGGTGCGTGCTTTGTCCCCTCCTCTACTCCCTGTTCACCCATGACTGCGTGGCCAAGCATGACTCCAACACCATTATTAAGTTTGCTGATGACACAACGGCGGTAGGCCTGATCACAACGATGAGACAGCCAATAGGGAGGAGGTTAGAGACCTGGCAGTGTGGTGCCAGGACAACAACCTCTCCCTCAATGTGATCACATCTACTAGGCTGTAGTGGAGCGGGTTGAGAGTTTCAACTGCCTTGATGTTCACATCACCAACAAACTATCATGGTCCAAACACAGCAAGAAAGTCGTGAAGAGGCACAACAATGCCTTTTCCCCCTCAGGAGACTGAAAAGATTTGGCATGGGTCCCCAGATCCTCAAAAATGTATACAGCTGCACCATTGAGTGCACCCTGACCGGTTACATCACCGCTTGGTATGGCAAGTGCTTTGCATTTGACCACAAGACGCTACAGAGGGTAGTGCGTACACACCAGTATATCACTGGGGCCAAGCTGCCTGCCATCCAGGACCTAAGTATATACTAGGCGTCAGAGGAAGGCCCATAAAATTGTCAAAGACCCCAGTCACCCAAGTCGTAGACTGTTCTCTCTTACCGTACGGTAAGCGGTATCGGAGTGCCAACTCTAGGTCCAAAAGGATCCTTAATAACTTCTACCCCCAAGCAATAAGATTGTTGAACAATTAATCAAATGGCCACCCTGACTATTTGCATTGACAACCCCTCCCCCTTTGTTTTCACACTGCTGCTACTCGCTGTTTACTATCTATGCATAGTCACTTTACCCCATCCTACAAACTACCTCGACTAACCTGTACCCCCGCATATTGACTCGGTACCAGTACTCCCTGTAGATAGTCTCATTATTGTTATTTTATTGTGTTACTTTAAAAATGTCTTTTTAACTTTAGTTAATTTAGTAAATATTTTCTTCACTCTATTTTCTTAAAACTGCATTGTTGGTTAAGGTCTTGTAAGTATTTCACGGTACGGTCTACACCTGTGGTATTCGGCTAATATGACAAATACACATTTATTTGAAGGCATCAGGCAATGGCATCGTACAAGCCTGAAAAGCTCCCCCTAAAATCCTCAAAAGCTTCCCTAAACCTGTTTTTCTAATAAATACATTTATGTAAAAGCTTGCACCACTCCCTAGGGCATCTTACACATTAGAAAGCTAGCACATTGAGCATACTATCTTATTAGCTCTCCCACATGCTTGAGTGTGTTGAAAATACTTAACATTGGATTAAAAAGGCCCAAACACCACCATCTTTGGCAGCATCAGTCTTTGATTAATCTTGATCACTTCAGCTTCATGTAAGCTTTACCTTGTTTAACAAAACCTAATTAGGATTCAGATCGTTTGAGCAAACCCTTGTTAATCGGATCACATTGATGTTACTTTTGTTCAATGCTAGACCTGTCTGATATTCTAGTGGGTAATTGGGGTGGGTTAAAGCTGTGGCAAATGGTCTACTCTTATGGCTTCTGCAACTTAATAAGCCCTCAACAATATATCCACACTCTGTTCAGTGAGGTAATCTTTACATACAGTATAATATCATATAAGTTAAGCTATGGTTCGAAAAAATGTCCATTGTTTCAATAAGAATGACTACATACCGAGCAATTCACAGTTTAGTATTATTTGACATAGGTTGTGAATTGTGATAATTGTGGTAAATCAACTGTCCATAAAATATCTATTATATGCAGAGTTTCAAAACACTCAAGCGCAAGTGTCCAGCACCATGGACAGCACCCTCAGCCTCCATATTTCAGAAACGTAACACGATTTGGCTTTTGTAAGGTATAATCTCTCTAAATTTGCTCTGCATTCAAAAAGGACTTGTAAAATATGCCTCAACATTTAAAAGAGGCCTGTGTGTTGCAGAGCTCATCTTAAGTCAACACTGCATGTCGTGGGTAGCCTAGTTTTACTGCCATCACAACTGTTGATGTTGACAAATGCTTTTGATTTCTTACCACCTAAAATCTATTACCCAGAGTCAAGCTTTGTCTTAGTCTGGCCGACATCACATTGGTTGTTTCCACTAACTTCAGGAGGATAGCTGTAACTATTTCAGAGTGAGTTGCCCACCTGGCTCAGTAGAAAAGCTCTGTTTGAAACTTATTTGTTTTTGTTTCAGGCACTGGCTGTTTTTTCAGCTGGAAAAACATTAGGTGAACCCAAAGGCACTCTCCTCCTCCAATATAGGCTGGTACTTTAGCCATTGCTTCTGATGCCACCTTCATTTTCTTTGAAGACACTTTAGATGTTTCTTCTCTCGTAGTCGTGAAGCTCTACTAGAGTTTTTGTTCAATCAGAATCTGTTGATCTGCCAGACCGCCAAATGGAAAGAAAACATGCAGTCTCATGTCATGTCCACCTCAGTGTTCACAAAAAAAACAGACCTAATATACTTTGATGCCACTTAGCAGATAAGTATCTACTCTCTCTGCTCATTCTATTTGTTGAGAAAAACATTACTTTTGAGACATACAGTGAGGGAAAAAAGTATTTGATCCCCTGCTGATTTTGTACGTTTGCCCACTGACAAAGAAATGATCAGTCTATCATTTTAATGGTAGGTTTATGGTAGGTTTATTTGAACAGTGAGAGACAGAATAACAACAAAAACATCCAGAAAAACACATGTCAAAAATTTTATAAATTGATTTGCATTTTAATGAGGGAAATAAGTATTTGACCCCTCTGCAAAACATGACTTAGTACTTGGTGGCAAAACCCTTGTTGGCAATCACAGAGGTCAGACGTTTCTTGTAGTTGGCCACCAGGTTTGCACACATCTCAGGAGGGATTTTGTCCCACTCCTCTTTGCAGATCTTCTCCAAGTCATTGAGGTTGACACACATTAAGGCTGACGTTTGCCAACTCAAACCTTCAGCTCCCTCCACAGATTTTCTATGGGATTAAGGTCTGGAGACTGGCTAGGCCAATCCAGGACCTTAATGTGCTTCATCTTGAGCCACTCCTTTGTTACCTTGGCCGTGTGTTTTGGGTCATTGTCATGCTGGAATACCCATCCACGACCCATTTTCAATGCCCTGGCTGAGGGAAGGAGGTTCTCACCCAAGATTTGACGATACATGGCCCCGTCCATCGTCCCTTTAATGCAGTAAAGTTGTCCTGTCCCCTTAGCAGAAAAACACCCCAACAGCATAATGTTTCCACCTCCGTATTTGACGGTGGGTATGGTGTTCTTGGGGTCATAGGCAGCATTCCTCCTCCTCCTAACACGGCGAGTTGAGTTGATGCCAAAGAGCTCAATTTTGGTCTCATCTGACCACAACATATTCACCCAGTTGTCCTCTGAATCATTCAGATGTTCATTGGCAAACTTCAGACGGGCTTGTATATGTGCTTTCTTGAGCAGGGGGACCTTGCGGGCGCTGCAGGATTTCAGTCCTTCACGGCGTAGTGTGTTACTAATTGTTTTCTTGGTGACTATGGTCCCAGCTGCCTTGAGATCATTGACAAGATCCTCCCGTGTAGTTCTGGGCTGATTCCTCACCGTTCTCATGATCTTTGCAACTCCACGAGGTGAGATCTTGCATGGAGCCCCAGGCCGAGGGAGATTGACAGTTCTTTTGTGTTTCTTCCATTTGCGAATAATCGCACCAACTGTTGTCACCTTCTCACCAAGCTGCTTGGCGATGGTCTTGTAGCCCATTCCAGCCTTGTGTAGGTCTACAATCTTGTCCCTGACATCCTTGGAGAGCTCTTTGTGTAACGGATTGGCAGTCGTGGTGAAGGAATGAGGCACAGGAAGCAGCGAGCACAGGGTAGTGGCGTATTTAATGTAGACTCACTACTGAAACAAAATATTCCCAAACACAGGGGAGAAAGTACACACGGCGTAGACTAGTGCCGACACGAACATGAAACGTTAACATTGAAATAATCCCGCACAACACGGAAGCGGACCAGCTCACATAAATAGCCCCGCTAATTAACCACACTCAAACCAGGTGCACAAAACCAAAAAAAGGGAAAACCAAAAAGGGGAATCAGTGGCAGCTAATAGGCCGGTGACGACGACCGCCGAGCGCCACCCGAGCAGGAGGGGGCGCCACCGTCGGTGGGAATCGTGACAGTACCCCCCTCCTGACGCGCGGCTCCCGCAGCGCGCCGACACCGGCCTCGAGAACGACCCGGAGGGCGAGGCGCAGGGCAATCCGGACGGAGGCGATGGAAATCCTTCAACATGGATGGGTCCAAGACGTCCTCCGCCGGCACCCAGCACCTCTCTTCCGGGCCGTACCCCTCCCAGTCCACGAGGTACTGCAGGCCCTTCGCCCGGCGTCTCGAGTCCAGAATGGCCCGTACGCTGTACGCCGGGGACCCCCCGATGTCCAGAGGGGGTGGAGGGACCTCCAGCACCTCACCTTCCTGCAGGGGACCAGCTACCACCGGCCTGAGGAGAGACACATGAAACGAGGGGTTAATACGGTAATAGGAAGGGAGTTGTAACCGATAACACACCTCGTTTATCCTCCTCAGGACTTTAAATGGCCCCACACACTGCGGCCCCAGCTTCCGGCAGGGCACGCGGAGGGGCAGGTTCCGGGTCGAGAGCCAGACCCTGTCTCCCGGTACGAACACGGGTGCCTCACTGCGGTGGCGGTCAGCACTCCTCTTCTGCCGTCCACTGGCCTCCTTTAGGGAGTCCTGGACGGCTCTCCAGGTCTCCTTGGAGTGCTGTACCCAGTCCTCCACCGCAGGAGCCTCGGTCTGACTCCGGTGCCATGGTGCCAGGACCGGCTGGTAACCCAAAACACACTGAAAGGGTGACATGTTAGTAGAGGAGTGGCGAAGTGAGTTCTGGGCTAACTCCGCCCAGGGAATGTACCTCGCCCACTCCCCTGGCCGGTCCTGGCAATACGACCTCAGAAACCTGCCCACCTCCTGGTTCACCCTCTCCGCCTGCCCATTGCTCTCGGGGTGAAAACCGGAGGTCAAACTGACCGAGACCCCCAGCCGCTCCATAAACGCCCTCCAGACCCTGGATGTGAACTGGGAACCTCGATCAGAGACAATGTCCTCCGGCACCCCGTAGTGCCGGAAGACGTGGGTAAATAGGGCCTCCGCAGTCTGCAGGGCCGTAGGGAGACCGGGCAATGGGAGGAGACGGCAGGACTTAGAGAACCGATCCACAACCACCAGAATCGCAGTGTTCCCCTGAGAGGGGGGAAGATCTGTCAAGAAATCTATAGACAGGTGCGACCATGGCCGTTGTGGAACGGGGAGGGGCTGTAACTTCCCTCTCGGTAGATGCCTAGGAGCCTTACTCTGAGCGCACACCGAACAGGAAGAGACATAGGACCTCACGTCCTTAGCCAAGGTGGGCCACCAGTACTTCCCCCTGAGACTCCGCACTGTCCTCGCCACACCAGGATGACCCGCCGTAGGTAGCGTGTGCGCCCATCGAATCAAACGATCACGAACACCGAGCGGCACATACATGCAACCCACGGGAACCTGCGCAGGCGCAGGTTCCAACACTAATGCCCGCTCGATGTCCGCGTCCACCTCCCATACCACCGGTGCCACCAGCCTAGACGCTGGAATGATGGGAGTTGGATCGATGGACCGGTCCTCCGTGTCATAGAGACGGGACAGCGCGTCGGCTCTAGTGTTAAGGGAACCCGGTCTATAGGAGATAGTGAACCTAAACCGGGCGAAGAACATGGCCCACCTTGCCTGACGCGGATTCAGTCTCCTCGCTGCCCGGATGTACTCCAGGTTTCGGTGGTCGGTCCAGATGAGAAAGGGGTGTTTAGCCCCCTCAAGCCAGTGCCGCCACACCCTCAAAGCTTTTACCACCGCTAGCAACTCCCTGTCCCCCACATCATAGTTACGCTCCGCCGAACTGAGCTTCCTCGAAAAGAAAGCGCAGGGGCGGAGTTTCGATGGCGTACCCGAGCGCTGTGATAGCACGGCACCCACCCCAGCCTCGGATGCGTCCACCTCCACTATGAATGCTAGAGACGGGTCCGGGTGCGCCAACACGGGTGCGTCGGTGAACAGGGTCTTCAACTTCTTGAAGGCTCCCTCCGCCTCCGTCGACCATCGCAAACGCACCGGCCCCCCCTTCAGCAGTGAGGTAATGGGAGCCGCTACCTGGCCAAAACCCCGGATAAATCTCCGGTAGTAATTGGCAAAGCCTAAGAACCGCTGCACCTCCTTCACCGTGGTTGGAGTCGGCCAATTACGCACGGCCTTAACGCGGTCACACTCCATCACCACCCCCGTGGTGGAAATGCGATAACCCAGAAAGGAAACGGCTCGTTTGGAAAACACACACTTCTCAGCCTTAACGTATAGGTCATGCTCCAGCAGTCTACCAAGCACCTTGCGCACCAGGGACACATGCGCGGAGCGGGGGGCGGAATATATCAGAATGTCATCGATATAGACTATCACGCCCTGCCCGTGCAGGTCCCTGAGAATCTCGTCAACAAAGGATTGAAAGACGGCTGGAGCATTTTTCAACCCATACGGCATGACGAGGTACTCATAATGGCCCGATGTGGTACTAAAGGCTGTTTTCCACTCGTCTCCCTTCTTGATACGCACCAGGTTATACGCGCTCCTAAGATCCAGTTTTGTGAAGAACTTTGCTCCGTGAAATGATTCCACCGCCGTAGCGATGAGAGGTAGTGGGTAACTAAACCCCACCGTGATAGCGTTTAGACCTCTGTAATCAATGCACGGACGCAGACCTCCCTCCTTTTTCTTCACAAAAAAGAAACTCGAGGAGGCGGGTGAGATGGAGGGCCGAATGTACCCCTGTCCCAGGGATTCAGTGACATATGTCTCCATAGCCGCTGTCTCCTCCTGTGACAAGGGGTACACGTGACTCCTGGGAAGTGCAGCGTTAACCTGGAGGTCTATCGCGCAATCCCCCTGTCGATGGGGTGGTAATTTAGTCGCCCTCTTTTTACAGAAGGCGATCGCCAAATCGGCGTACTCAGGGGGAATGCGCACGGGGGACACCTGGTCTGGACTCTCCACCGACGTGGCACCTATGGAAACTCCTAGACACCTCCCTGAACACTCCTCTGACCACCCCTGGAGAACCCCCTGTTTCCACGAAATACGGGGATTGTGACCAGCCAGCCAGGGGACCCCCAGCACCACCGGAAACGCAGGCGAATCAATAAGGAAAAAACTAATGCGTTCCTTATGATTCCCCTGCGTTACCATGTCCAGTGGCACCGTAGACTCCCTGACTAGCCCTGACCCTAATGGTCGGCTATCTAGGGAGTGCACGGGGAAGGGGGAATCTAACGGCACCCGCGGAATGCCCAGCTTAATGGCAAGTCCACGATCCATAAAGTTCCCAGCTGCGCCTGAATCGACTAGCGCCCTATGCTGGGAAGAGGGAAAAAAATTAGAAAACAAAACAGGTAAGAACACGTGACCAACAGGGGGTTCTGGGTGAATCTGGTGCCGACTCACCTGGGGTGACCGAGAAGTGTTCTGCCTGCCCTCTCGACTCCCAGACTGGCTCCTCCAGCACCGGTCGGCCGTGTGTCCTCTCCGACCACAGCTGGGGCAGGAGGAGCCAGCTCCTCCGGTGTCCCTTGGCACGGCCCCCCCCACCTCCATAGGGGTAGGGGCGGGGGTGCACGAAGGTGGAACGGGCAGGACCCTCTCCGAACGCCCGCGGGCAGCCAGCAGATTGTCCAAACGAATGGACATGTCGATGAGCTCGTCCAGGGATAGAGCTGCATCTCGACAGGCCAGCTCCCTACGGACGTCCGCCCGGAGACTGCATCTATAGTGGTCTATGAGGGCCCTGTCGTTCCACCCCGCCCCAGCAGCCAAGGTCCTGAACTCCAACGCGAAGTCCTGAGCGCTCCTCGTCTCCTGCCTGAGGTGGAACAGCCGTTCACCCGCCGCTCTTCCCTCCGGAGGGTGATCGAACACGGCCCGAAAGCGGCGGGTGAACTCTGGATAATGGTCCCTCGCCGAGTCTGGGCCATTCCAGACCGCATTAGCCCACTCCAGAGCTCGGCCCGTCAGGCAGGAAACGAGGGCACTCACGCTCTCCTCTCCCGAGGGAGCAGGTCTGACGGTGGCCAGGTACAGCTCGAGCTGGAGCAGAAATCCCTGGCACCCAGCCGCCGCCCCATCGTACTCCCTCGGGAGCGCCAGACGAAGCGCGCCTGAGCCAGACGTAGTGGGAGGAGGAGGTGGCTGCATCGGAGGAGCCGGAGGTGGAGAGAGGAGACCACTTCTCTCCCATCTGTCCATCCTCTCCATCATCTGGTCCATCGCGGATCCTATGCGGTGGAGGACCGTAGTGTGGTGGAGGACGCGTTCCTCCATCGAGGGGACAGGGGTGGCCGCTGCTCCTGCTGATTCCATGCCTTTTTAGGTGGTGCGGGATTCTGTAACGGATTGGCAGTCGTGGTGAAGGAATGAGGCACAGGAAGCAGCGAGCACAGGGTAGTGGCGTATTTAATGTAGACTCACTACTGAAACAAAATATTCCCAAACACAGGGGAGAAAGTACACACGGCGTAGACTAGCGCCGACACGAACATGAAACGTTAACATTGAAATAATCCCGCACAACACGGAAGCGGACCAGCTCACATAAATAGCCCCGCTAATTAACCACACTCAAACCAGGTGCACAAAACCAAAAAAAGGGAAAACCAAAAAGGGGAATCAGTGGCAGCTAATAGGCCGGTGACGACGACCGCCGAGCGCCACCCGAGCAGGAGGGGGCGCCACCGTCGGTGGGAATCGTGACACTTTGGTCTTGACCATGGTGGAGAGTTTGGAATCTGATTGATTGATTGCTTCTGAGTTTAGGAGCACACCCTTTAAGAGTGTGCTCCTAATCTCAGCTCATTACCTGTATAAAAGACACCTGGGAGCCAGAAATCTTTCTGATTGAGAGGGGGTCAAATACTTATTTTCCTGATTAAAATGCAAATCAATTTATAACATTTTTGACATGCGTTTTTCTGGATTTTTTTGTTGTTATTCTGTCTCTCACTGTTCAAATTCTCCTACCATTAAAATTGTTGACTGATAATTTCTTTGTCAGCGGGCAAACGTACAAAATCAGCAGGGGATCAAATACTTTTTTCCCTCACTGTACAATACGTATCTACCACCTTTGTCTGTCTGTCTCTCTTTCTTTTGCTGACACCATTGACCCAGGTGTTTCAGTAACGACAGCCTGTCCCCTCCTTCTACAAAGCACGTTAAGATCCTGCAGGTGATCTATTGGCATTTTGTCACTGACCCTCCTGTTCTATCTTTTACCACCCAGGGCTGTGGAGGACAACATCCTACAGGTGATCTATTGACATGTTGTCACTGTCACTGACACTCCTGTTCTATCTTTTACCACCCAGAGCTATGGAGGACATGTATATAGTAAAGTCTGGTGTGAGAAGATTTACTTGTGCCAGAACGGCTCTCCTATACCAAACCCATTAACAAAATGGCTGTAGTTGCGTGAAAATATGATATAGCAGTGGTGACCAACCGGTTGATAGCATTCCTTGTTGATCAACAAACATTTCTGTAGAAACGCCACAATCAGAATGTGGACAAGATCACGACAAAGGACGCATGTTAGCACTAGATATAGATGGGGCTTATGCGGGGGAAGGCAAGCTGCAGCTACAGAATGGAATCAAACAAACGTCTTTATTTTGTTTACAAGGCCAATGGAAATGTGACGTTGAATGACCATGAATTACGAGGGAAGTGTTCATACAACCTGCCACAATTAGAACAACGTGCATTTAGGTTTTGGAAAATGTTATGCACTTCTACTGACTAACCCATTCAAGTTTCAACATCAGTTTCAAGCATGAACAGATACATGTAGTGTAACATAGGTTAGCCAAACGGCTACATTTTCGACACCATGTTGGCTGGAATTAAGAGGCACTAACCAGGATATGGTATGCATGCTGATTGGAGAGTACATATGGACACACTTAAGGAGCGGGACAGAAGGAAGAGGCAAGTCAGAAAACATGTATAGAATGTCCGTTTCAATAACACTACAGTAGATATGAAACTGTTACTGCACTTACTGTAAATGTTGAATTAATCAGTAGCAAACTCTTGAAATGGCGAGCTGTTTGAATGTATTGGATCTATGGGTCTAAACGGTGGGGAAAGTAAAATATAAAGAGAGAGACGTTAAAGATGATAAGACAAGGAGTTTAAAGAAATGTTTCTAGAGTTGATTAAAGAAATGAAACATGTTGCATAAATGTTGCTAGTGGAATACATTTGCTTTTACAAATGTCATTAATGGGGTTTCAACTATGTAATTACCAATGGGGATTCATAAGTTCATCATTACCATTCCATGTACAATCAAACACAGTATTTAAAACTGCACTCTGACATTTTTATGTGACAAAAGCTGAAATGTACATGTCACAAAGAGAGTTGGAAAGTAAACAAGCACACACACACACACACACACACACACACACACACACACACACACACACACGCACGCACGCACACTCCTCTTAATAATAGGTCAAAGCAATGTCACTGGAGTGAGGAAATCAAGGGCAGTCTTCAAAAGTTCCGATTATTGACAGCACAGCAGGTAAAAAACACAGCTCAATAAAACATTCTAGTCAAGAACATAAATCTATTTGACTGGGGCCACTCCAACCTTTCAATCCTCCAGCTAGAGGTAAAAAAAAACCTAGGCAAGGAATATCTAGTCAAAAAGAAAAACACATTTTGGACCAAAACATCCAAAGACAGAAGTAACTGTGCGAATTGCTTCAGAGATATGACAGAATATTTGTTTTCATAGATGTCTCACTCTGAATGGAATGGTTATTGAGAGTATTATTGAGTTATATCTGAGCTTTACATAATGAGCATGAAGCTGTGAAGGCCAATGAAGATACGTTTTGGATAAGCTAAGGTCCTTATAAGGGCACAAGGCGAGACCCAGATGCAGACACGGAAGGCAGATAGTTTGAGTTTTGATACTTATTAAACAATCCAAAAGGGGTAGGCAAGAGAATGGTCGTGGACAGGCAAAAGGTCAAAACCAGTTCAGAGTCCAGGAGGTACAGAGTGGCAGGCTCGAGGTCAGGGCAGGCAGAATGGTCAGGCAGGCAGGTACGGAGTCCACAAAACAGGCAAGGGTCAAAAACCGTGAGGACTAGCAAAAGAGAATAGAAGCAGGAGTACGGGAAAAACGCTGGTTAACTTGAAAAACAAAGAAGATGAACTGGCACAGAGAGACAGGAAACACAGGGATATATACATCAGGGATAATAAGTGACACCTGGAGGGGGTGGAGACAATCACAAGACAGGTGAAACAGATCAGGGTGTGACACTCCTAATCATTGTTCCAACTAAAGATGGAAACCAGGTATAAACTCAGCACACATTTCATAATAGAGATACCTTGTCAGTGAAGCCCTAAACTTGAATTTGATGCTGTCAATACAGTGCATTCGGAAAGTATTCAGACCCCTTGACTTTTTCCACATTTTGTTATGCTACAGTCTTATTCTAAAATAGATTAAATACAATACATTTTTTTCCTCATAAATCTACACACAATACCCCATGACAAAGCAAAAACAGGTTTTTAGAAGTTTTTGCAAATGTATTAAATATAAAAAACTGAAATACCTTCTTTACATAAGTATTCAGTCCCTTTTCTATAAGACTCGAAATTCAGCTCTGGTGCATCCTGTTTCCATTGATCATCCTTGAGATGTTTCTACAACTTGATTGTAGTCAACCTGTGGTAAATTCAATTGATTGGACATGATTTTGAAAGGCACACACCTGTCTATATAAGGTTTCACATGAGGTCAACGGAATTGTCTGTGGAACTCCGTAGAGGCACAGATCTGGGGAAAGGTACAAAAAAATATTCTGCAGCATTGAAGGTCCCCAAGAGCACAGTGGCCTCCATCGTTCTTAAATGGAAGAAGTTTGGAACCACCAATACTCTTCCTCGAGTTGGCCGCCCGGCCAAACTGAGCAATTGCCGGGAAAGGGCCTTGGTCAGGGAGGTGACCAAGATCCCAATGGTCACTCTGACAGAGCTCCACAGTTCCTCTGTGGAGATGGGAGAACCCTCCAGAAGGACAACCATCTCTGAAGTACTTCACCAATCAGGCCTTTATGGTAGAGTGGCCAGACAGAAGCCACTCCTCAGTAAAAGGCATGACAGCCTGCATGGAGTTTGCCAAAAGGCACCTAAAGGACTCTCAGACCATGAGAAAAAAGATGATCTGGTAAGATGAAACCAAGATTGAACTCTTTGGCCTGAATGCCAAGTGTCACGTCTGGAGGAAACCTGGCCCCATCCCTACGGTGAAGCATGATGGTGGCAGCATCATGCTGTGGGGATGTTTTTCAGTGGAAAGGACTGGGAGACTAATCAGGATCGAGGGAAATATGAAATGATTAAAGTACAGAGAGATCCTTGATGAAAACCTGCTCCAGAGTGCTCAGGGCCTCAGACTGGGACAAATATTTACCTTCCAACAGGACAACAACCCTAAGCACACAGCCAATACAGTGCAGGATAGGCTTTGGGACAAGTCTCTGAATGTCCTTGAGTGGCCCAGCCAGATCCCGGACATGAACCCGATTGAACATCTCTGGAGAGACCTGAAAATAACGGTGCAGCAACGCTCCCCATCCAACCTGACAGAGCTTGAGAGGATCTGCAGAGAAGAATGGGAGAAACTCCCCAAATATAGGTTTACCAAGCTTGTAGCATCATACCTAAGAAGACTCACGGCTGTAATCGCTTCCAAAGGTGCTTCAACAAAGTACTGAGTAAATGGTCTGAATATTTATGTAAATGTAATATGTACGTTTTTTATTTTAAATACATTTGCAATAATTCAAAAAAAAATGTTTTGCTTTCCAAATGGAGGGTATTAAATCGTAACAGACAAATACAAACACAATTGAAGATTTTGAATTGGATAAAAATAAAATATACCTGAACATATCAACAAAGGCATGTTAGTAACATACAAATTACTTTTATTGATTACAAATAAATTCTGTTGAATTAATACATTTTCATAGGCAAACAAAGTCAACTTAGAATTTGACCATGGGCGCTCCTCAGAATAGATTAGTTTGAAATGAGCTCCCCATCCCCCCTGTGGACCCTTTGTTCTTTTTTATATAATTGTTCAGAGACCAAGACCAGAAGCGCTGAGGGGCAGAGAGATGATGACTAACTCAGAGTAGCACAACTTTTCCAGTCTATTTTACTGAGCTCATAAGAAAAGCACACTACATTTAGAGTAAATATCTCCACAGGAAGGTGGATCAGGTACAGTAATTCTTGACGAGAACTTAGATGGGTGTTCAGAGGAGGAATGGGGGATGGGCTGTTGATACTCGTGTGAGTGTGTCTATTTGCTGCTGTGACAGGCACCAGCTAAATGTGTCACTCCAAATCACCAGCAAAATCCAGCTAAGCAGCCAGAGAGACCGATGTTGACGCTGACATTAACCACTTAGGGAGAAGATTTAAAGAGGAAAACAAAGGTGACAAATGTCTGATAAGAATTGTCCAAAGACAGCACTAACGTTGAGGAGGAATCATTAAGACAGACACCTTCTGGCCCTGTCACTCTGCCAACTGCCCCTCTCCTGTGTACTGTATAACGACCACCAGTGCTTTGTTGAAGCCTTGGCTCTCTACTTAACACCTGCCTATACCCAATTTTAAATATCTTAAAGACAGCGAGCAGTGCACGGAGCTGAATCAAGATGGAGGGAATTAGCAAAGCTTTAGCTTGCCACAGGGAGCAGGCAACAGAAGTCATCACTTTCCATTAGTAGCACCTGGTTCCTTTTCTGCCTTACATAGGGTTTCAACCACTTCTGAATTCGCCAGACAAAGTTCTGCCCCCGTTCATGTTCACTGGGAGCATGCAGAAAAATGTGCAGGGGATTGTGGGAAGGTGAGCATTGTGTACCCTGCTTGCGGAGGAATATAAAAAGTTCAGCTCTGCTCTACTTTATGTCAATTGCATGCGGCCACCGTTGCCGTTAACCAATCAGGTGGTGAGCAGATGTTTGCTTGAAAATCTTCCGTTCATTAAACATAGTTTGTGAACATGTTGAGTAAATGAAATTGCTAATTTTACCCACCAAAAAATGTAAATCACAAGTAACACATATTATAATATTGTAAATTATACACTAAGGATTCATTTCCCATGTAATATGCTACCAATTGGCTCTTAACATTATGATTGACATATATTATAACTTATGGTTCTTTCAATATACTTGTGTCATGACAGTGATGATTATAGCTCATTTCCTGTAAAATACCTGGGCCTATATTGTAACGATCATCTGAAAGAGGGGACCAAGATGCAGCGTGGTAACTGGTCATAATTTATTATAATGAAACACTTTAAATAAAACAAGAAAACGAAAGCCAACAGTTCTGCCAGGTGAACACACAAGACAGAAAACAACTACCTACAAAACCCCAAAGGAAAACAGGCTGCCTAAGTATGGCTCCCAATCAGCAACAACGATGTACAGCTATCCCTGATTGAGAGCCATACCAGGCCAAAACAAAGAAATACAAAAACATAGAAAAAAGGACATAGAATGCCCACCCTAGTCACACACTGACCTAACCAAAATAGAGAATAAAACCCTCTCTATGGCCAGGGCGAGACATACATGCAGATGAATTGGTACATTGACAAAAAGGAAATTGTGGCTTTGACATGCAAACATTGTTGTGCAAATATTTATTTACCCACAATCAACATCAACATCTCTGGAATCCACCTCCATGCCATTGACCTTCTGATTTTGTCTCGGTATTCTAAAATCGTTCTCAGCAAACAAACAAGATATAATTACAACACTCCCCACGCCAGATTATTTTCCTTTTAGTCTACAAATTGCCAACTCCTTATTTTCAGGTACAGTACCAATCCTAGAATACAAGGGTTGGATTTGCACTAATCAATTTCATGTCAGAAAAATAATGTAGAAAATCTGTCTAATGCTTAGCCTCATACAGTGCCTTGCGAAAGTATTCACCCCCTTGGCGTTTTTCCTATTATGTTTCATTACAAACCGTAATTGAAATTGATTTTTGTTGGATTTCATGCAATAGACATACACAAAATAGTCCATATTGGTGAAGTGAAATGAAAAAAATTACTTGTTTCAAAAAATTCAAAAAATAGAAAAAATGAAAAGTGGGGCATGCATATGTATTCACCCCCTTGCTATGAAGCCTCTAAAAAGATCTGGTGCAACCAATTACCTTCAGAAGTCACATAATTAGTTAGATTTCACACCGATGGACTTTATTTAAGTGTCACACGATCTGTCACAGGATCTCAGTATATATACACCTGTTCTGAACAGAGTCTGCAACACCACTAAGCAAGTGACACTACGAAGACCAAGGAGCACTCAAAACAGGTCAGGGACAAAGTTGGAGAAGTACAGATCAGGGTTGGGTTATAAAAAACATCAGAAACTTTGAACATCCCACGGAGCACCATTAAATCCATTATTAAAAAATAGAAAGAACATGGCACCACAACAAACCTGCCAAGAGAGGGCCGCCCACCAAATCTCACGGACCAGGCAAAGAGGGCATTAATCAGAGAGGCAACAAAGAGACCAAAGATAACCCTGAAGGAGCTGCAAAGTTCCACACGGGAGATTGGAGTATCTTTCCAGAGGACCACTTTAAGCCATACACTCCACAGAGCTGGACTTTATGGAAGACTGGCCAGAAAAAGGCATTACTTAAAAAAAATAATAAGCAAACATGTTTGGTGTTCGCCAAAAGGCATGTGGGAGACTCCCCAAACATATGGAAGAAGGTACTCTGGTCAGATGAGACTAAAATTGAGCTTTTTGACCATCAAGCAAAACTCTGTCAGGTGCCTCCCAACACCTCCCATCACCCCGAGAACACCATCCCCACAGTGAAGCATGGTGGTGGCAGCATCATGCTGTGGGGATGTTTTCATCGGCAGGGACTGGGAAACTTGTCAGAATTGAAGGAATGACGGATGGTGCTAAATACAGGGAAATTCTTGAGGGAAACCTGTTTCAGTCTTCCAGAGATTTGAGACTGGGATGGAGGTTCATCTTCCAGCAGGACAATGACACTAAGCATACTGATAAAGCAACACTCGAGTGGTTTAAGGGGAAACATTTAAATGTCTTGGAATGGCCTAGTCAAAGCCCAGACCTCAATCCAATTGAGAATCTGTGGTATGACTTAAAGATTGCTGTACACCAGCGGAACCCATCCAACTTGAAGGAGCTGGAGCAGTTTGCCTTGAAGAACGGGCAAAAATCCCAGTGGTTAGATGTGCCAAGCTTATGGAGACATACCCCAAGAGACTTGCAGCTGTAATTGCTGCAAAAGGAGGCTCTACAAAGTATTGACTTTGGGGGTGTGAATAGCTATGCACGCTCAAGTTTTCTGTTATTTTGTTTTATTTCTTGTTTGTTTCACAATAAAAAATATTTTGCATCTTCAAAGTGGTAGGCATGTTGTGGAAATCAAATGATACAAACCCCCAAAAATCTATTTTAATTCCAGGTTGTAATGCAACAAAATAGGAAAAATGCCAAGGGGGTGAATATTTTTGCGAGCCACTGTAGCTGATGATATCACTTATCTATAGTTTGTAAAGTTGGCTAGCTAGCTACTAGCTAACAAGCAGCTCATTAGCCTACACACAGTGGCCTGCTGTAACTAGATAGCTAGCTAATAATATATATTTTTTAAATGTATGTACAGTGGGGGAAGAAGTATTTGATCCCCTGCTGATTTTGTACATTTGCCCACTGACAAAGAAAGGATCAGTCTATAATTTTAATGGTAGGTTTATTTGAACAGTGAGAGACAGACTAACAACAAAAATATCCAGAAAAACACATGTCAGAAATGTTATAAATTGATTTGCATTTTAATGAGGGAAATAAGTATTTGACCCCCTCTCAATCAGAAAGATTTCTGGCTCCCAGGTGTCTTTTATACAGGTAATGAGCTGAGATTAGGAGCACACTCTTAAAGGGAGTGCTCCTAACCGCAGCTTGTTACCTGTAAAAAGACACCTGTCCACAGAAGCAATCAATCAATCAGATTCCAAACTCTCCACCATGGCCAAGACCAAAGAGCTCTCCAAGGATGTCAGGGACAAGATTGTAGACCTACACAAGGCTGGAATGGGCTACAAGACCATCGCCAAGCAGCTTGGTGAGAAGGTGACAACAGTTGGTGCGATTATTCGCAAATGGAAGAAACACAAAAGAACTGTCAATCTCCCTTGGCCTGGGGCTCCGTGCAAGATCTCACCTCGTGGAGTTGCAAAGATCATGAGAACGGTGAGGAATCAGCCCAGAACTACACGGGAGGATCTTGTCAATGATCTCAAGGCAGCTGGGACCATAGTCACCAAGAAAACAATTGGTAACACACTACGCCGTGAAGGACTGAAATCCTGCAGCGCCCGCAAGGTCCCCCTGCTCAAGAATACATATACATGGCCGACTGAAGTTTGCCAATGAACATCTGAATGACTCAGAGGACAACTGGTGAAAGTGTTGTGGTCAGATGAGACCAAAAAGGAGCTCTTTCACATCAACTCAACTCGCCGTGTTAGGAGGAGGAGGAATGCTGCCTATGACCCCAAGAACACTATCTCCACCGTCAAACATGGAGGTGGAAACATTATGCTTTGGGGGTGTTTTTCTGCTAAGGGGACAGGACAACTTCACCGCATCAAAGGGACGATGGATGGGGCCATGTACCGTCAAATCTTGGGTGAGAACCTCCTTCCCTCAACCAGGGCATTGAAAATGGGTCGTGGTGGGTATTCCAGCATGACAATGAATCAAAACACACAGCCAAGGCAACAAAGGAGTGTCTCAAGAAGAAGCACATTAAGGTCCTGGAGTGGCCTAGCCAGTCTCCAGACCTTAATCCCATAGAAAATCTGTGGAGGGAGCTGAAGGTTCGAGTTGCCAAACGTCAGCCTCGAAACCTTAATGACTTGGAGAAGATCTGCAAAGAGGAGTGGGACAAAATCCCTCCTGAGATGTGTGCAAACCTGGTGGCCAACTACAAGAAACATCTGACCTCTGTGATTGCCAACAAGTACTAAGCCATGTTTTGTAGACGGGTCAAATACTTATTTCCCTCATTAAAATGCAAATCATTTTATAACATTTTTGACATGCGTTTTTCTGGATTTTTTTGTTTTTATTCTGTCTCTCACTGTTCAAATAAACCTACCATTAAAATGATAGACTGATCATTTCTTTGTAAGTGGGCAAACGTACAAAATCAGCAGGGGATCAAATACTTTTTTCCCCCACTGTACATACTTACTTGAAAAGGTTCACGCCTACGACCACAAAGCTAAGAATATTTTGGAGCGAAGAGTTGTCAAGTGGAGGCACTGCTTCCGTTAAAGGAAGCACAGATGTGACCCTTTTCAGTAAACTAGGTGTATGCCGTGTTTTTTGGCATAAATGCCTTCTTGAACATGTGAACTTTCATGTGCCTTAATTAACAACAAACTTGTATGCCATCTGTAAATATGAATGAAATTGTTAAATTACGAGCCTAGTGTGCCTAGTCGCTTTAGCCATGGATTGGCTGAGATATTGAGTGGGCTGGACATGCAGAGAGATGAGTTTGGACTGGACTGCCATATAGCACGTTTCTGTCTATTTGAGCTGGTATGTCTAGGATATCCTGTCTAACGTTAAAAAATGTATAGTATAGTAAAACTGCATAAGTGTTGCTCTCCACTTTCTGGAGAACCAAGTTTTGAAATCAGTGGAATTTGAGTATGATGGCTAAGGAGATGGAGAAAACACCTGTCTCCGGATTACATCTTCAAACTAAGGGCAACCATGGTATCTGACAGGAGATGCAGTCATCCATGAATTATGTATATGGGTAAGATTGTCTAGCTAGCTACATTTTCAGATAATACACGTTCCTAATTTTGACAGAAAGTGGTTTCATTTCAAGTTCAAGTGTACTGTTAGTTAGCTAGCTAACGTTAGCTGGCTGGCTCACTAGCTAACGTTACATATATGATCTTATTATTCGTATCTCAGAGCCATTTGCTTGGCTAGCTATAGCCTAATGTTAGCTAGCTATCATTGAACCTGGTTGGTTAGCAACCTGCAGATGCATGCAGGGTAGTAACGTCATGAGTTGGGATTATAGTTCATTGTTTACCTAGCTAGCTACATGTCTTAACAAAAGACTCCACTATGCAAGTTACCATTTCGGGTGTCTTCGTAAATTTAGTTTTGCTATCTACTCCGATTTCAGAGCACTCTCATCTGAGTGTGCCAGAGCGCAGAATAACTGATGAATTTACGAACCCTCAACACCCGTTGAATATACCAATTTGTAGCTATGAGTCTCTACTTTTATTGTAAAAAAAAACACAATTTCAAATGTTGCTACATAAAACCGATTTGAGGCGGTCGGTCACATATAACAGCAGTTGAGCCTCCATCAGTTGCACGTCAATACAGGGTTTAGGTCAGGGTGATAGATGTACAACTCAGTCTGCCTGTTGCACCCCCTGACATAAAACCATGGAAATGCCTCAGGCTTATATTTCTTAATGGATTAATTTCACAATAAGAGAGAACAGTCAGCTAAGGTTAATAGAAATGTATTTCATTATATCTGGCTGCCAAGTATTTTTTCCATAATCTTTGTAGCCTACCTGTGTTCATGATAATGCAACTGATTTAATTCCAGCAACCACAGCCAGCAAACAAATGGCAGCAAGTAGCCTAGTGGTTAGAGCATTGAGCCAGTAATCCGGAGCCGACAAGATGAAAATCTGTCGATATGTCCTTGAGCAAGGCATTTAACCTTAATTGCTCAAGGGTTGCCACTGATAATTGCAGACCCTGGCTTGTTAAAAACCACATGGAGCAGCCAGCTAATGACAAGATGTTATTCGACAGCCTATGAGGTTCCCAGTGCACCAGGGTCAGGTGTGCAGACATCTGTGCACACACAGAGTCAGCTGATCCTGCACACTGTCTCACCGCCAAGAAACTAACACTGTCTCACCGCCAAGAAACTAACACTGTCTCACTGCAAAGAAAATGCAAATCAATTTATAACATTTTTGACATGCATTTTTCTGGATTTTTTTGTTGTTATTCTGTCTCTCACTGTTCAAATAAACCTGTCATTAAAATTATAGACTGATCATTTCTTTGTCAGTGGGCAAACGTACAAAATCAGCAGGGGATCAAATACTTTTTTCCCTCACTGTATATTAGATTATATCTCTATTTATGGCTCTGCATGTTACCATCTCAACCATATAGTTTTCACAAGCACACTCACACCCCCCCCTCCCCACCCCAGCTCTCCTTCCCCTTAGCCCTACAGGGCTCCAACCATTTCCCTTCGAAAGTGCTACCCTTATCAAGAACATTATGTTCAATCCCCAGATTCAACAAGAACAGGAAGAGAGGAAACTCAAAATAGAGATAAAATGTAACCCTTATCGGGCCAAAGGCTTGAGCTGAAGCACCAATATGTGGATGGATGTTATCCAGCCACTGGCGAATTACCCATTAGGCAGAATAAGGAATTGCCTCAGGCCTTACATCATCAAGGGTATTCGTCAGCTGGACATAATCATTTTTTTCTTTTTTTTTCTTTAAATATTGAAATACTTTCTCCGCTTGAGCCCCCCTCCATGCGCTGCTCGAGGGATAATACATTTAAAAAATCCCTATTAAAATCAGTCTGTTTAAGCTAGAGATTACATGACCAAAGGTATGTGGACACATGCTCATCGAACATCTCATTCTAAAATCATGGGCATTAATATGGAGTTGGTCCCCCCTTTGCTGCTATAACAGCCTCCACTATTCTGGGAAGGCTTTCCAATTGGAACATTGTTGGAACATTGCTGCAGGGACTTGCTTCCATTCAACCACAAGCAGTAGTGATGTCGGGCACTGAAGTTGGGCGATTATGCCTGGTTCGCAGTTGGTGTTCCAATTCATCCCAAAGGTGTTTGATATATAGTAGTTGAGGTCAGGGCTCTCTGCAGGCCAGTTAAGTTCTTCCACAACGATCTCGACAAACCATTTATGTATGGACCTCACTTTGTGCACGGGGGCATTGTCATGCTGAAACAGGAAAGGGTCTTCCCCAAACTGTTGCCACAAAGTTGGAAGCACAGAATTGTCTAGAATGTCATTGTATGCTGTAGCGGTAAGGTTTCTCTTCACTGGAACTAAGGGAGCTAGCCCGAACCATGAAAAACAGCCCCACACCGATATTCCTCCTTCACCAAACTTTACAGTTGGCACTATGTATTGGGTCAAGTAGCGTTCTCCTGGCATCCGCCGAACCCAGATCCATGTGTCAGACTGTAAGATGGTGAAGCAGGATTCATCACTCCAGAGAACGCGTTTCCACTGCTCCAAGCAGCTCGAGCAGGGCAGGAATTTGACAAACTGACTTGTTGGAAAGGTGGCATCCTATGACGGTTATGTTTGTCTATGGATATTGCATGGCTGTGTGCTCGATTTTATACACCTGTCAGCAACGGGTGTGTGCCCAAATCCACACATTTTGAAGGGGTGTCCACATACACTTCTGTATAAACAGTGGATTCTGAAAGTATTCAGACCATTTCACTTTTTCCACATTTTGTTAAATTACAGCCTTATTCTAAAATGGATTAAAGAAAACATTTTCCTCATCAATCTACACATAATACCCCATAATAATTTACAGAAGTATTCAGACATTTGAGATGAGACTCGAAATTGAAATCAGTTGCATCCTGTTTCCTTTGATCATCCTTGAGATATTTCTACAACTTGATTGGAGTCCACCTGTGGTAAATTTAATTGATTGGACATGATTTGTAAAGAAACACACCTGTCTATGTAAGGTCCCACAATTTGCAGTGAATGTCAGAACAAAAACCAAGCCATGAAGTCGAAGGATTTGTCCATAGAGCTCCAAAACAGGATTTTGTTGAGGCACAGATCTGGGGAAGTGTATCAAAAAAAGGTCCCCAAGAAAACAGTGGCCTCCATCATTCTTAAATGAAAGAAGTTTGGAACCACCAAGATTCTTCCTAGAGCTGGCTAGCCGGCCAAACTGAGCAATCGAGGGAGAAGGGCCTTGGTCAGGGAGGTGACAAAGAACCCGATGGTCACTCTGACAGAGCTCCACAGTTCCTCTGTGAAGATCAGAAAATCTTACAGAAGGACAACCATCTCTGCAGCACTCCACCAATCAGGTCTTGTTGCCAGACAGAAGCCGCTCCTCAGTAAAAGGCACATGACAGCCCGCTTGGAATTTGTCAAAAGGTACCTAAAGGACTCTCAGACCATGAGAAAAAAATATTCTTTGGTCTGATGAAACAAAGATTTAACTCTTTGGCCTGACTGCCAAGCGTCACGTCTGGAGGAAACCTGGCACCATCCCTACGGTGAAGCATGGTGGTTGCAGCATCATGCTGTGGGGATGTTTTTAAGTGGCAGGGATTGGGAGTCTTGTCAGGATTAAAGAACAGAGCAAAGTACAGAGAGATCCTTGATGAAAACCTGCTCCAGAGTGCTCAGGACCTCAAATAGGACAACAACCCTAAGCACACAGCCAAGACAATGCAGGAGTAGCTTTGGGACAAGTCTCTGAATGTCCTTGAGTGGCCCAGCCAGAGCCCGGACGTGAATGTGATCTAACGTCGCTGAGACATGGCAGAGCTTGAGAGGATCTGCAGAGATGAATTGGAGAAGCGACCCAAATACAGGTGTGCCAAGCTTGTAGCATCATACCAAAGAAGACTCGAGGCTGTAATCGCTGCCAAAGATGCTTCCACAAAGTAGTGAGTAAAGGGTCTAAATACTTATGTAAATGTAATATTTCCGTTTTTTCTTGATAATAAATGTGCAAATATTTAAAAAAAAAACAGTTTTGCGTCATCATTATGGAGTTAATGTGTGTAGATCAATGAAGGAAAAAGACAAATTAATCGATCTGTTTTTCCATGTATGAATCTGTTATTCAGTACGTTTCGATGGGCTAAGAGCAACAAGGCCAAATTCAACGTTTCATCAAATACTTTTTTTATATTTATTTTTTTATACTTACGGGGGTCCAAAAAATTACAAATCAAATAGCTAAATTATCCTTGGTGTGACCATCTTAAAACAATTCCATATGTTCACTTAGTATAAACCCAGCCCCCGCAACCTGATTCAATACCGCCCGCTGAATCATGCTCAGATCACATAAAGTTTTGAAAAACATATTTGTTATTCAAATTAAAAGCCCAATGAATACTCGGCTTTGTGTAATGATTTCACTCCCATCGCTCGTGGGGCATTTATTTTGAAGGCACGTATAAATAACAACTGCATGAGGACAGACAGTGACTGACAGGCTGACACACGTCTCAGCTACAAATAGTATCTATCTAGAAATGTTCAAAAATGTGTTTTTCAAAGATTTCAAAAAAAGTAGACAATGAATGTAGGGTGTTCCAGCAAGAGTGGACATCGAAATATGTATTTATTGAGGTATCAGGGAAAGCTGTGTGCTTAGTGTGCAAATAGAGCATCGCTGTCTCAAAGACTACAACTTTGCCCGACACTTCCAGACGAAGCATGCAGAGAAATATAGGAATGTGTATTCTGAGCACAGGGCAAGTGCATCAAAAGAGTTGATTTCGCAGTTGCAAAAGCAGTAAAGACTTTTCACAAAACTGCATTCAGCAAACGATGGAATTGCGAGAGTAGCTATGTACTGTCCCACAAAATTGCTAAACAGCAAACCATTCGTTGAGGGCGAATTCATTAAAGAATGTTTAATTGACTCTGCAGCAATACTTTGCCCAGACAAGAAAGAGCTGTTTGAAAATGTTTCCCTGTCAAGACGAACAGTGACACTGCGTGTTGAGGACATCGGAGAGAATATGGAATATGGAACAAGGTCAAGGATCTCACCTATTTCTCCATGGCCCTGGATAAGAGCAGTGATGCACGTGACACGGCACAGTTGTTGATATTCTTACTGGCATAACCCTAGACTTTGAAATTCCAGAGGAGCTTGTTTCAGTGCAGTCAATGAAGAGAACAACAACAGGGAAAGATTTATTGGAGGAGGTTACTAAGTGTGTGGCAAAGCTGGGACTGAGTTTTGAAAAGTTATTGAGTGTGGCCAGAGATGGGTGCCCAAACTTGACAGGAAAAAACATTGGCCTTTTGAATAGGATACAAGATCAAGTAGATGAGTTGAACCCAGATCAGAAAATTATTTTCCTGCATTGCATTATTCATCATGAGGTGCTATATAAATGTGTTCTGAAAATGAGCCATGTTGTGGATACAGTCACTAAAGTGGTAAACTTCGTAAGAGCAAAATCTTTAAACCACAGGCAGTTTGAAGAGACAGAGTAGGGTCATGCATCTTTGAAATGCAAGAGAAAGGCTATAATGTATTATTTCAGCACAGGTGCAATATACATTTTGGCCACTAGATGGCAACAGTGTATGTGCAGTTTTAGACTGATCCAATGAACCATTGTATTTCTGTTAAAAATGTTGTATCAAGACTGCCAAATGTGCCTAATTTGTTTATTCTTTCACTGTAATAGCTACTGTAATTTGGACAGTGCAGTTAGATTAACAATAATTTAAGCTTTCTGTTGATATCAGATATGTCTATGTCCTGGGAAATGTTCTTGTTACTTACAACTCATGCTAATCACATTAGCCTATGTTAGCTCAACCGACCCGTGGAAGGGACTCTGATTCCGAAAAAGTTAAAAGGGTGTGGGACCTGAAGTCGGAGATTGCTAAGTTTTTGCAAATGAAAGGAAAATATGTGGATTTCTCTCGACTGCAATATAAAGAATGGTTGGCTGATTTTTCCTTCACCATGGACATCATGGCCCTCATGAATGAACTGAATTCCAAACTACAAGGGAAGGGCCTTTTTGCACTTGAGATGTACAGCCTAGTCAAAGCCTTCAAGGGAAAATTACTAATCCTGACCCGCCAAGTAGAAGCCAACAATCTCACCCACCTTCCGACACTACTAGTCTGTTCCCTATCAGATGACCAGTGAGAGAAGTATACGTCGCCTGCTGCATGCTTTGAACAGTGAGTTTTCTCGTCGTTTTGAGGATTTCAAAGTGTTAGAAAATGACATGCTGTTGGTTTCCTCTCCTTTCACCTTCAATGTAGATAACGCTCCCATTGACCTGCAACTTGAGTTTATCGATCTTCAGTCTGATGCAGGGATTGGAGAACTATTCAAAACAGTATCACTGATGCAACTCTCGATGAACAAAACTTTCCAAAGATTAGGAGTCATGCTCAGAAGATGTTTGTACTTTTTGGGTCAACTTATGTATGTGAACAGACATTTTCAGTGATGAAATGTAACAGGTCACGGCATAGAGCATCTCTTACTGACTCTCACCTCTCAGCAATCCTGCCCATAGCAACGTCAGAAATTATACCTGACTTCACTGCTCTAGTCAATGCCCATTAGATTCTTCACTCCTCACACTGATTAAGTAGTTTAAATGTAATGTTGAGCTCTCTCTCGTTCTTGTGTTTTTGTGCATACCCATTAACAAGAGTTCTGTCCATGGTGCTGAATGCACAGTGTATTTTTCCCTCCGTGTAGTTCATTGCATGTTTAATAATGAAAATACCTACCAAAAGGAGACCATGGATGTGGTTTATTTCTGTGTATGTTAAAAAAGTAAAGTAAGTTAGCATATCTGGACGTGATTTACAGTAGATATATCTGTCAACACAGTCATACATGATGTGTAATCCTATAATATGATTCTAGCCCGCGATGGTAAAACTATATTCTAATGTGGCCCTGCATGGAAAATAATTTCCCAGGCCTGCTCTAGAAGGATACGATAAGCATTTCTTTAGTAAAAAGACTAGATAATACTGCCATCGTCGTCAAGGCAGGGCAGAGGCAGAGGACATGTATGTGTAGCGTAACCCATATACAGTATGTGATGCTGTCTGGTGTCATGACGTTGGCCTGTGGGTAAGGTTTATGACCCCCCCATAAATACCTTTCTCCCTCCCTTCCCTCTCTCTCGACTCTACTGAAGGACTCTTAAATAGCCTTTGTTAAACATAGAGAGTCTGTGAACATCAAACGGTGGGGGGGAAAGGAACCATATTTCGGTAATCCAACCAGTGGAGAATATGCGTTGGTACTTAATGAATATGATGCCAGTTCGGTTGTCATCTGAGACATTATGACTGATGACAGGACGACATAAACTGTATCTGGGAAGGTCTACACTTTCTAGTTATCAGATTCACATGGAATTGTTGTGCAATTTAAATGTTTAAATATGAAACTATTTGTGAAAATATGAAATGTAATCTTAGCTTCCAAGTGAGAGAATTGGGTTTTCATAAGGTTAGAGCTCTGCTCAATCAGTGGCCCGCCCCTGTGAAGAGACATTGGTTATAAACTATGAAACACACCCTTCTCTCCCTCCACTATAGAAGCCCTTGACGAAAATGTAACCTCCTGTTCTGAGTACGCGAGGCCTGCGTTAAAAGGGCAAATAACTTGCTGTTCCGGGTACATTAGGGCGACAGTCCGATGTCAGAAGGATTCAGATAATAAGCTGTTCCGAGGACGTGAGGACGACGGTTCCACGTTAAAGGACTAACATGTCAACTGCAGAAACAAGCCAACCTCAGCGTGAGCTTTGGTTGCGAATGGTATGAACTTTACACTCTTATTCACTACAGAAGTGATACCTCCTAGTCGTTGAGTTAGCAGCGGCTGCTGTAAATGTGGGCTAGGAAAGGACGGCCAAAGGATCTCTTCTAACAAACACTGCCAAGTATCCAGTTTACCACAGGAAACACTCTTAAAAGGACAAGGAAGATCTCTGTTGGGCAACACGACCAGCATCTACGACCAACCTACCGAAGCACAGCTCAGAGTAAATATTTATTGCATTTTCCTTTTCCAAATGGGCAGTTATTTAGAATGCATAAGATTCTGTATTTACGATAGCATAGCTGCCTACGGCCCGATAGAGACCTAGCTTCTCCCTTTGTTCCCCAGTCTTCCCGCTCTTTTACTCAAACCCAAACCCCTTTCCTTTGTGTAACCAGCTGTCATCTCGGCTCCGTCCACCAGGGACGTTTTCTGTATGACATAATTTGCATTCTGTGTATATGTAATTCTGTGTGATTATTTAGGTATTTAGTAAATAAATAATTAAACCAAAGTTTGTATTGCTGATTCAACTTGTTAGCAAGGGTTCGTGAAGATAACCAATAATTTACAACTTTCAGATGAGACTGAAATAAGGTATTGACTACTATTGATGTAAAATATTACTAGTTCTTTAAGAGTTTATTCGGAAGATAACAGCTCTATAAACACTCTTTCGTGGTCCCCAGACTTTCTAGTTAATTACATTTACATGATTAGCTTAATCAGGTAATATTCATTACAGAGAAAGGATTTTATAGAATAGCATGTCATATCACTTAATCCGACATAGCCAAAGACACGACACTGGCCAAGAAGGCAAGTCACACTATTTTTGGCCAGACAGCATCAGATACAGACAGGCTTCTGCCTGGGGCCTCCAAATGACTAATTCCGCCCCTGTATCTAGCCATCATGTCCAGCACATTTTATACTCCAGACTGACTGAGCCTTTACTCAGGATCCTTTTAAGCTGAATCCAATTCATATTCTGAAGATAATTCACTTTTCCAATAACTCTATAGTCCCATTGTCTCTGAGATGAGGTAACGTAGAGATACATTTCAAGGTCCCCCTTTTTTCATTATTCCTTGGGTTTGCATTCCAATTTCACAGAAGACAGGAGTGGACATACATTCAAATATTGAAACCATTTGCGGAAGTGTTTTCCATGATTGTGATCTACAAAGTTTTCAACTGAAACTGGCATGACCACAGTGCTCGAACGGAGTGAGAGTAAAAACTGAATTATTGGTTTTATTTAAAGGCCCAGTGCAGTCAAACACTTGATTTCCCCTGTGTTTTGTACACTTAGTGGCAAGTTTATTAGGTACACCCATCGAGGAGTGGGTCGAACCCCTCTTTGCCTCCAGAACATCCTGAAGTCTCTGGAGCATGGAAACATTGCTCAATTGGTATCAAGGGAACTAACGTGTGCCAGGAAAACATTCCCCACACCATTACACTACCGCCATCAGCCTATACCATTTAAACCAGGAAGGATGGGGCCATGGACTCAAATCAAATCAAATTCAAATCAAATGTTATTAGTCACATGCACCAAATACAACAGGTGTTGACCTTACAGTGAAATGCTTACTTATGAGCCCCTAACCAACAGTGCAATTAAAAAAAATACAGATAAGTATAAGAGATAAAAGTAACAAGTATTTAAAGAGCAGCAATAAAATATAACAATATATACAGGGGGTCCCGGTACAGAGTCAATGTGCGGGGGCACCAGTTAGTTGAGGTAGTATGTACATGTAGGTAGAGTTAATTAAAGTGACTATGCATAGATGACAACAGAGAGTGGCAGTGGTGTGGAGAGGGGAGGGGCAATGCAAATAGTCTGGGTAGCCATTTGACTAGATGTTCAGGAGTCTTATGGCTTGGGGGTAGAAGCTGTTTAGAAGCCTCTTGAACCTAGACTTGGTGATCCGGTACCGCTTGCCGTGTGGTAGCAGAGAGAACAGTCTATGACTAGGGTGGCTGGAGTCTTTGACAATTTTTAGGGCCTTCCTCTGACACTGCCTGGAATATACTGGTCCTGGATAGCAGGAAGCTTCACCCCGCTGATGTACTGGGCCGTTCGCACAACCCTTCTGTAGTGCCTTGCGGTCGGAGGCCGAGCAGTTGCCATACCAGGCAGGGATGTAACCAGTCATGATGCTCTCGATGGTGCAGCTGTAGAACCTTTTGAGGATCTGAGGACTCATGCCAAATCTTTTCAGTCTCCTGAGGGGGAATAGGTTTTGTCGTGCCCGCTTCACGACTGTCATGGTGTGCTTGGACCATGTTAGTTTGTTGGTGATGTGGACACCAAGGAATTTGAAGCTCTCAACCTGCTCCACTGCAGCCCCGTCGATGAGAATGGGAGCGTGTTCGGTCCTCTTTTTTCTGTAGTCCACAATCATCTCCTTTGTCTTGATCAAGTTGAGGGAGTTGTCGTTGTCCTGGCACCACAGGGCCAGGTCTCTGACCTCCTCCCTATAGTCTGTCTCGTTGTTGTCGGTGATCACTTCCCTCACTTTTTTGACCCTTGCCTGTTTTCTGGACTTCGTACCCATCTGCCTTCCCTGTCCTCGAGCCTGCCTGCCACACTGTACCTCCTGGACTCTGAACTGGTTTTGACCTTTTGCCTGCCCACGACAATTCTCTTGCCTACCTCTTTTGGATTGTTTAATAAATATCAAGACTCAAACCATCTGCCTACAGTTTTAAATGCACCCTTAAACAGGGTTTCTCACCCAAATCCACTTTCCTAATGCACTTTGAACAGATCTAGGAACACAGTTATATATTATGCTCCTATAATAACCTTAGTGTCCTCGACCTGTCACCACACTTACTTTTACAAATATATAAGGGGACACTACTGTAGTTACACTTACACAATAGGTTCATGAAAAGGCTAAGACATTAATAGTATAGTACAGTGTACTGAGGAGGCATACAGAGGAATGATATGCCTCACAGGCCAGGGTAGATACTTTGTAGACCTCGGTAGACTACTGTAGTCTAGTAGTACAGATGGGAACAGTTGGAGACATGTTTTGGAGGAAATCACTAGTAGAGGCCTTCAGTAGAATAACAGGACTGGGAGCCATTGGCAAAGGGAAATTTCACATTTCATCCTGGTGCTGTACCATGGTGTCAGTCCAGATGAGAAGTGATGAGGTTGCCACGGAGACGCTAGCTTCCGCCACTAAACATAACTCTGTGTTTGTCAGATTATCGGAGACAACGGGAGGTTATTGCATCAACCAATGACTAATCCTGTCAGCACCATTCTGCAGAGGAGTGCTTAATAATTATAAATCTATAAAGGAAAATAGTACAGTTCCCACGCAATGGGTTAAAACAGAAAGTGGCAGAGGTTAAAGGATGATTCATGACACCCACCAACAGGACAAAGAGGAGGGACTGAGGCATTCAGACACTAATGAATTGACAGCATTGTCATCGGAGTATATCCTCTGCAAAGGTCTCATGTTAATACCTCTTAAGGATTGGACACTTTTCTTCAATTTCCACCCAAAATGACATACCCAAATGTAACTGCCTGTAGCTCAGGACCTGAACCATTTCAAAGGAAACACCTTGAACTTTGTGGAAATGTGAAATTAATGTTGGAGAATATAACACATTAGATCTGGTAGAAGATAATACAAAGAAAAAAACATGCGTTCTTTTGTATTTTTTTATGTTCCATCATCTTTGAGATGCAAGAGAAAGGCCATAATGTACTATCCCAGCTCAGGCACAATTGAGATTTTGTCCACTAGATGGCAGCAGTGTATGTGCAAAGTTTTAGACTGATTCAATGAACCATTGCAATTCTGTTCAAAATGTTGTATCAAGTCTGCCCAAATGTGCCTAATTGGTCAATATATACATTTTCAAGTACATAACTGTGCACTCTCCTCAAACAATAGCATGGTATGTTTTCACTGTAATACCCGCTGTAAATTGGACAGTGCAGTTAGATTAACAAGAATTTAAGCTTTCTGTCCATATAAGATATGTCTATGTCCTGGCAAATGTTCTTGTTACTTACAACGTCATTATAATCACATTAGTGCACATTAGCTCAACCGTCCCGAGGGCGGGACACCGAGTTTAACCTCTTATGGCTAGGGGGCAGTATTTTCACGGCTGGATAAAAAACGTACCCGATTTAATCTGATTATTAGTCCTGCCCAGAAACTAGAATATGCATATAATTATTAGCTTTGGAGAGAAAACACTCCACAGTTTCTGAAACTGTTTGAATGGTGTCTGTGAGTATAACAGAACTCCTATGGCAGGCAAAAACCTGAGATGCTTCTGTTCAGGAAGTACCCTGTCAGACCTTTTATTTTCTTTGTTTGACATCTCTTCCAAAAACTAAGGATCTTTGCTGTTACGTGACACTTCCCACGTCTCCAATGGAGTCTCAGAGCCCGGGAAAAACAGGAATGACGTAATTCAAAGCCCTGGCTGAAACAAAGGAGAGCAAAAGCTAAGTGGTCACTCAGTGGACTAAGCCTTACGCTCGCGACCCGCCCCGCCCCCGGCTTTCGGTTTTTCCCTCAGTATACAGACAGGCAGATTCCCGGTCGGAATATTATCGCTTTTCTACGAGATAAATTGCATAAAAATTGGTTTTAAACAGCGGTTGACATGCTTCGAAGTACGGTAATGGAATATTTAGAAATGTTTTGTCACATTCTGCGTCATGCTCGTGGCCGAGATTTAGCGTTGGGATAGTGTCTAGAACGCACGAACAAAACGTCTTGATGGAACATAACGATGGATTATTTGGGACCAAACCTACATTTGTTATTGAAGTAGAAGTCCTGGGACTGCATTCTGACAAAGAACAAGCAAGGTAAGAAAATTTTTCTTATAGGAAATGTGATTTTGGTGAAGGCTAAACTGGTTGGGTGTCTAAATAGCTAGCCCGTGATGGCTGGGCTATGTACTTAGATTATTGCAAAATGTGCTTCATCCGAAAAGCTATTTTAAAATCGGACATATTGAGTGCATAGAGGAGTTCTGTATCTATAATTCTTAAAATAATTGTTATGCTTTTTGTGAACGTTTATCGTGAGTAATTTAGTAAAATCACCGGAAGTGTTCGGTGGGAATGCTAGTTCTGAACGTCACATGCTAATGTAAAAAGCTGGTTTTTTATATAAATATGAACTTGATTGAACAGACATGCATGTATTGTATAACATAATGTCCTAGGTGTGTCATCTGATGAAGATCATAAAAGGTTAGTGCTGCATTTAGCTATGGTTTGGGTTTATGTGACATGATATGCTAGCTTGAAAAATGGGTGTCTGATTATTTCTGGCTGGGTACTCTGCTGACATAATCTAATGTTTTGCTTTCGCTGTAAAGCCTTTTTGAAATCGGACAGTGTGGTTAGATAAAGGAAAGTCTTGTCTTTAAATAGCTGTAAAATAGTCATATGTTTGAAAAATGGAAGTTTTCGGATTTTAGAGGAGTTTGCATTTCGCGCCCCGCCCATCATTGGATATTGGAGCAGACGTTCCGCTAGCGGAACGTGTAGATGTAAGAGGTTTTAACCAAGAAATTGCCAGTTTTCAATGGAGTAAGGAATCTGCCCATTTATGAGAACTTTAATACGTTTCAGTGGATTTAGATATTTGAATCATAGAATGTGATTTTTTTACCTAACCAGCTGGCACATTCATACTAACAATGGTATCTGCACCATGTGCCCCCACACACCATTTTCATCCAGAGTCTTATATCCTATCTCTTAACCACATGTAAATATAAACTGATACTCATAAGCCATCTGTATATGCACAAATGATCATTTTAAGGCTTGTAAAAAGCCAACAGAGCTGTAATTAAATGTTTACTAGCAGGCAGGTCAGGCAGCTCTGAGGACAGACATGCCCAGATGGGAGTGGACACATTGTGTTTGCTTGCATTCCCCAGTTTACTATTCTGACATCAAACTGCAATTCTGAATTAGGCAGGACCGGAAGTATCCATTTTGATGAATAATGGTACTAGGCCTCCTTCATTTCATTCCCAACCCTTTTTTTCCACTCTCAGTTAATTACTTGTCTATTGACATTCATTCAAGTGAACAGAAATGTTGATGATTAATATGGTTGTGTAGCCACAGCCCACTTTTGTCCTCCTGGTAGTGAATTCAGGCTTTTTTACACTGAGTATACCAAACATTAGGAACACCTTCCTAATATTGAGTTGCTCTACAAGGTTTCAAAAGCGTTCCATAGGGATGCTAGCCCATGTTGACTCCAATGCTTCCCACAGTTGTTTCAAGTTGGCTGGATGTCCTTTGGGTGGTGGACCATTCTTGCTACAGAAAAACCTAGCAGCATTGCAGTTCTTGACACAAACCGGTGTGGCTGGCACCTACTACCCCGTTCAACGACACTTACATCTTGCCCATTTACACTCTGAATACACACATGCACAATCCATGTCTCAAGGCTTAAAAATCATTATTTAGCCTGTCTGCTCCCCTTCATCTAGTGGTTAGAGCATTGGGTCAGTAACCAGAAGGTTGCTGGATCGAATCCCCAAGCTGACAAGGTAAAGCAAAGGAGTTAACCCTCTGTTCCCCGGGCGCCAAAGACGTGGATGTCGATTAAGGCAGCCCCCTGCACCTCTCTGATTCAGAGGGGTTTGGTTAAATGTGGAAGACACATTTCAGTTGAATATATTCAGTTGGACAACTGACTAAGTATCCCCCTTTCCCTTCATCTACACTGATTGAAGTGGATGTAACAAGTGTCATCAATAAGGGATCATAGCTTTCACCTGGTCAGTCAATGTAATGGAAAGAGCAGGTGTTCCTAATGTTTTGTATACTCAGTGTAGACTAATGGTTATGTCAGGGTTTTTGTGTATAAAAAACAAAATGTCTCTCAATTTAAAGTATTATTTATTTAATAGCCACCCTTTTAATAAATGGTCCATGATGTTATATTTTACAATTCAAAGATGTATCTTCCAGCTGCTTTCATGACTTTTGACTACACACTGTACGCTTGAATTAAGTGAACCAGAAAAACCCATGCATTTTTCCTAAAATATGTCCACTTCTGCTTCTGGGCTCTTCCAGCCATTTGTTCAGCAAAACTTCCATTATGGTGATAGAGCTCTGCAGCCAGCATAATCGGGGATTAGTCTGGCTAATCATGTAAAACACAGAGTGGGTGGAAGTAACTCAGCAATGCAGATGGCATCATTTTTGTTGATTCGCTTGGGGCATCATGCCCATTGCGTTGCATAATTTTATTTGAAATGAGGAATAGAGGAATTTCTGGACATCCCTTTTTAAAGCCAGATTTGGCCAGACTTTTGATCTGTCACAGGCCGCCAAGATCTTATTCAGAGCTAATAAGAGAACTAAGGGCCAAACCATCATTTCTCTGGCATTAACATCTGCAATGTATTCATGATCGTGCTAATGATCGTGCTAATGTGGATAACACAACCCAATCCCATAACAGGATTTTATCAACTGTAAAACTAAAGAAATAGAAACAAAACCAAGTCTAACCAACCCAGCAGGATTTTAAAAGGATAGATTAGGTCAAAGCCGTGTCGTTATCAGCATGTATTTTTTGCCCACAATCTTTTTTTGTGATGCTTTTTATCAGACACATTCGATGACCATGGATAATGAGACAAACTTTGACAAGTGTAAATTCAGTACGTGTTAATGTGCGTGTACACAAACACACATACGTACACACACACACACACACACACACACGTACACACACACACACACACAGGAGAGTGCTCCATAGTTCATATATCAGTATGGTATAATTGTAGAGAATGGGGTAATCTTTTATGGATCCAGGATAATTACATTTTTTAATATTCTGTTTCAAACCGAATAAAATAAACTCAGGCCTCTACATTCACTACATCCTTGTTAAATAACAAACTGCTAGAGGATCAATGGTTAGGGTTGTAATCCAGCCAAGTGTAAGCTGCATGTTCAATTATAACCCTAATGGTGGTAGAATATTGATGACAACCAAACTCTGTGTACAGTTCTTGTCAGGGTGCCTCAACGCTTACTTAGCGTTGAGATTTTAGGAATATATTTCTCATCTGGGCTTCAAACAGTTAAATCATCACAATCCCTCTGGCCTCATGTGAACAACTTTGTATGGATCTCTCTCTGTTGGAGTGCTGAAATGTTCCTCTGGTAAATGGGAGTTTGTATATTATAATTCCACGACAACCCCTGAGATAAATCCCAATACTCCCACTGCTCACATGCCTTAAAATGAATAATGAGTCTGTTCATCATATACACCACAGGAAGTATTCTCATTACCTTTAGCTTGACTTGCAAAACATCTTACATGGGGGTTCACATCTAATCTTAAAAAAAGTGCAGTCTCATCCTTCAAGGTGGGGCTTCGTAAATCTGAGACACTCCATTTGGTATATTTTACATTTCGTATGGAACACTACATGACCAAAAGTATATGGACACCTGCTCGTCGAACATCTCATTCCAAAATCATGGGTATTCGTATGAGTTGGTCCCCCCTTTGCTGCTATAACAGCCTCCACTCTTCTGGGAAGGCTTTCCACTAGATGTTGGAACATTGCTGCAGGGACTTGCTTCCATTCATCCACAAGAGCATTAGTGAGGTTGGGCACTGATGTTGGGCGATTAGGCCTGGCTCGCAGCTGCAGCGTTACGATTTCCCTTTACTGGAACTAAGGGGCCAAGCCCAAACCATGAAATCCAGCCCCAGACCATTATTCCTCCTCCACCAAACTTTACAGTTCGCACTATGCATTGAGGCAGGTAATGTTCTCCTGGCATCCGCCAAACCCAGATTTGTCCGTCTGAGTTTTACACCACTCCAGCCCGAGCTTGACATTGCGCATAGTGATCTTAGGGCTTGTGTGCAGCTGCTCGGCCATGAAGAAAAGTTATTGTAGTGACATTGCTTCCAGAGGCAGTTTGGAACTCAGTAGTGAGTGTTGCAACCGAGGACAGACGCTACACATTTCAGCACTCGGCAGTCGCGTTCTGTGAGCTTGTTTAGCCTACCACTTCGCGTCTGAGTCGTTGTTGCTCCTAGATGTTTCCACTTCACAATAACAGCACTTACAGTTGACCGGGGCAGCTCTAGCAGGGCAGAAATTTGATGAACTGACTTGTTGGAATGGTGGCATCATTTGACTGTGCCACGTTGAATGTCACTGAGCTCTTCATTCTACTGTCAATGTTTGTCGATGGAGATTGCATGGCTGTGTGCTTGATTTTCTACACCTGTTAGCAGCGGGTGTTACTGAAATAGCCGAATTCACTAATTTGAAGGGGTGTCCACATATTTTTGTGTATATATAGTGTATGTATTATATTGTAGATGTCCAGCACACATTTTGTATGATATGTTACAAATTACAATTTGTATTATATGTTACGATTTTTCAAAACATACAATATGTTGAAAATTCGAGCTAGTTGGCTAATGTTAGTTAGCTGGTTCACGTTAGCTAGGCTAGGGTTAAGGTTTGGGTTAAGTTTACCAGTTAGATTAAGATTTGGGTTATGGGAAGGGTAACCTAAAAGGGTTAAGTTTAGGCTTAGTGTTAGCTAACATGCTAAGCAGTTGCAAAGTAGCTAAAAAGTAATACAGTGGTTCCTCCTTTAAAACTTGTGTCATACTGCGGCACACCCTGCGTGCTGCTGCAGAATTCTGTGGCACGTCATTTAATTCTAAGCCATTTCTTCTGTTACTGCTAGTTTGATCACCAGAGGGCATCTTTGAGAAGCATTTGATTGTCACGCCCTGATCTGTTTCACCTGTCCCTGTGATTGTCTCCACCCCCTCCAGGTGTTGCTTGTTTTCCCCAGTGTATTTATCCCTGTGCCAGTTCGTCTTGTATGTTTCCAAGTCAACCAGCGGTTGTCCCGTTCGCCTGCATTTCTCCTTTTTCTAGTCCTCCTGGTTTTGACCCTTGCCTATTTCTGGACTTTGCACCCGCCTGGCTGACCATTCTGCCTGCCTTGACCATGAGCCTGTCTGCCACTCTGTACCTCTTGGACTCTGATCTGGTTTTGACCTTTTGCCTGTCCACGACCATTCTCTTGCCTACTCCTACTCCATCTGCCTCCTGTGTCTACATCTGGGTCTCGCCTTGTGTAATGATATTTATAGTATTCCGTGTTGGCGTTACCAGACAATTTAAAACCTTTTTTGTAATAACATAGTATATGGAAATGATTTTAAGAAATTTGGCTTAATTAATTTGATTAATATTATGGTGTTTCCATTCAGAGAAAAACGAAAGCCTAAGGGTTTCCATTAGGATGGAATGAAAAATATGGCATTGTACAACGTGATTGTCAGGAGTAGGCTACAGGACTGGAGGATTCTAAATTGTTTGCCTTCATTAGACAACTTTGTCCCAATATTTATGTAAAATAGTGATATTTAATCCCATAGTAATTCGTGATGGATCCATAACTAAATCAACATCTTGCATTTTGAAATTTGAAAGTATTTTCTTTATCTTTATTTTATTAACGAAATGTGGTTATTTGTTTATTAGGCTACTTTTCTCTGGTATTCTGTGCTCTGGTATACTTAGACGAGAGTGCTCTGAAATCTAAGTAGATAGCAATCTGGAAACATGACATTTTAACAACGTTCTTATCTGATGAAAACTAGTTCATTGCATCCGCCGTGGAGCCCAGTTTCATGATATGACCATATTTCCCAGCTGCTTGCCATCGTTTTGAAGTAATCGCGAAAAAACAGGCCTTATTTTAGTGCATTTTTCACCCTGCCAGCTCCTATTAGTTCTATTGAGCACCGTGCCACCAACTCGCCTTCCGAATGTTCTATTCCCAGCTTATTATTCAACGTCACAATGCCTGCTTCGCTATTGTTGGCAATGAGACCTGCTCACGTTGTTTTATAGTTAAAATGCAAACAACAAAAAATATTGGAACACCGCGGTCTTCCCATTGTTTCCTATCAGGGAAATATAGGCATGTCTGTCTATTTTGGCAAATATCTCGCAATGTGAATATTTTGATTTTTTTCAGGTCGGACGCCATTTTAATCATGAGAATCTCCTTTTTCTAATTATGTAAGCCTGGGCAGCTAGTTCGGTTGTCATCAAATGCTAGCCCCAAAATATGTTTCACTGAGCTCCCCCCATTGTTTTCCTAGGGAGAGGCATGCCGGTCTATTTCGTCAAATATCTCACTGTGTATATTTTGTCTTATTTCAAGTCGGGTGTAACCGGTGTGAAATGGCTAGCTAGTTAGCGAGGTGCACACTAATAGCATTTCAAATCGGTGATGTCACTCGCTCTGAGACCTTGAAGTAGTTGTTCCCCTTGCTCTAGAAGGGCCGTGGCTTTTGTGGAGCGATGGGTAACGATGCTTCGAGGGCGGCTGTTGTCAATGTGTACAGAGGGTGCCTAGTTCGAGGCAAGGAGATGCACGGAAATAAAACCGTTACACGGGCACCATTTTAATCAGGAGAATCTCCTCTTTGTAATTATGTAAGTCTTGGCAGCGAGCTTGTTTGTTATCGATCACTAGACCAGAAATAGTCCAAGTTTACATTTTTTTCATACTTTTTCATTACACAGACATAAGCACTGTTGACACCATCGAGGTGCGGATGTTTACTTTCTACACAAGTAGTTTTTTTCCTGTTTCGTCTGACGAACAGACTGTAGTGGTCAAATAAAAAGATTTTAATGGAATTCTAAGCATCACTCCAGTCAAAACAGGCTCTGCAAATGTTCAATTCCATAAAATTTCTATGAGCTCGCTTTAGTGTTCCAGTTTAGCCAATGCTCTTAAGCCGTTTTTCAGCCTAGGGTGAATTTTGACTCGTTCTATTGTCCAGCCTATAGATAGCCAGAGCAAATTTACAAAAGCACCCGGATGTCCTTTGAGAAAGCACAACAACTATACCATTTAGCTAAGCTAAGAATGACTAGAATAATCAAGTCAATAAATGTTGGGTAGTTAGCCTATAGTTAATATACTGGCAAGTTTGATGTATAAATACTAAGGTTAGGTAGCTAGATAACATACCGGTACATACTGCTGTAATGATATGCTATGTGGTTCGTAAGGACAGTGTAGCTAACAAATTGTCGGCCAACATAATGTGTAAGGTAACTTGTTTGAAAAGTCATTACTTTATTACATTGAGTACATTGAGCTTTATTTCTGGAAAAAGTGTCCATAACCAGAGGTAAATAAACTGTTCTGTACTGTTCATACAGTATCTTCTATTGACATTATCTTCTATTGTTTTTCCTCATGTGTCTGTTTATCAGCATAAAGTACACTGTAGCCACTTAGTGTGGACACCAGGTGAGACCACACACACAATAACGGTCTCTCTTCTTCACTTCATTCCTCTCCACCTTCTCCCTAAATCCTCTAGGTTATATCACCTGTTTTGGTGAACCCCTCCCACATCTGAACTGGCTGACACAGAGTGTCAACAGGAAGTATTATTAAAGAGATACTTTACATTGAAATACAGACAGAGATGTAGTAGTCCCAGAGTGACTGACCGTGTTAAAATAAGAAAAAAACAAGGCTTAATAATGCTCTCTCTCTATCCATCTGTCACTCGTCTGCAGGTATGTTTAGATGTGAGAGAGGAAGCCAGTCCCATCATCGCCACCTCAACCACTCTTAAGATAACCTTCGGACCAACTGGGGGCCCAAGGCTGGTTAGGAGACACCGGAATTGTGATGAACTGAGAGAATATTAGGGTAGCACTGTAATTCATGAATCATATCCTGTCTGCTGCTGTTCTTACCTCTTTCCCTTTCTGTCTTCTACACCTCTCTCCCAACCTCATCTTCCTTCCTCGTTTTATAATGCACACCATATGTGCATTGAAGTACAGATTCAACTTATATTAATAATTTTATAATTATCATAATTATAATGCATGTATTATGTATTTATAACACCTGGATATTGAACTTCTTTCAATAAAGCGTTTCACATTCTCCACTGGTTGAAATTAAGTATCCTATTGAAATACTACCCCGTGTCTTCAGATTAATGCAGATCAAGGGAGTTTGATATGCATAGTTTTTTTCCCTGTATATATGAATTACAAATCAATCATGTTTCTAGTCTATTGCATATTTACAATGTGTAATCATTGATGTCCCAGGAGAAGGAGTGGTAAACACTGTTGAAGCGTTTAATTGTAATACATACATGCAGACACAGCATCATTCAAATAATGGAGTTTGATATAACTGAAAAAGAATGTCTCAGAGTTTCATACCTGAACCGCACCTTTATTTGCCAAGGAAGAGTACATGATCAGTGAATATATTCAATGTACAGGCTACAATGCGGGAATCTCATGCGTGGTAATAACTACAGTACATGTATATAGGACTTGCATCCCTGGCACAATAAAGCTATTATATTCTACTCTATCCATATGTAACGGTATGGCTTCCGTCCCTCTCCTCGCCCCAACCTGGGCTCAAACCAGGGACCCTCTGCACGCATTGACAACAGCCACCCTTGAAGCATCGTAACCCATCGCTCCGCAAAAGCCGCGGCTTTTGCAGAGCAAGGGGAACAACTACTTCAAGGTCTCAGAGCGAATGACGTCACCGGTTGAAACGCTATTAGCGCGCACCCCGCTAACTAGCTAGCCATTTCACACCGGTTACACATTGTCACGTCCTGACCATAGTAAGATGGTATTTTCTATGGTAGAGTAGGTCAGGGCGTGACAGGGGGTGTTTTTCTATGTTTTGTATTTCGATGTTCATGTTCTAGTTTTGTATTTCTATGTTGGTTTTGTTTGGGATGATCTCCAATTAGAGGAATCTGGTCCTCGTTGAGAAATATTCCCACCTGGTGTTGTGGGATGTTGTTTTTTTATTGCTCAGTGAAGCCTGCAGAACATGACGTTCGTGGTTCTTTGTTTATTGTTTTTGTATAGTGTTCTGAGTATAATAATAAATATTTATCATGAGCACTCAACACGCTGCACCTTGGTCCACTTCTTACGACGATCGTCACAGAAGATCCCACCACAAAAGGACCAAGCAGCGTGGTCAGGACAACTGGACATGGGAGGAGATTCTGGACGGGAAAGGACCGTGGAGTCATGCTGGGGAGTATCGCCGCCCGAGGGAGGAGATTGAGTCAGCAAGAGCAGAGCGGCGTTATTATGAGGCACTATACCAACCACGAGGCAAGTGCGAGAGCCAGCCCCAAAAACATTTTTTGGGGGGGCACACGGGGAGATTGGCAGAGTCAGGTTGGAAACCTGAGCCAACTCCCTGTGCTTACCGTGGGGAGCAAGTGATCGAGCAAGCACCATGTTATGCGGGGATGCGCACTGTGTCGCCAGTGCGCAGCTACAGCCGGTGCGCTCGGTGCAAGCTTCCCACAGTTGCTGTGCTAGAGTTGGCATTCAGCCAGGAAGGATTGTGCCGGCTCAGCGTTCCTGGTCTCCGGTGCGTCTCTTCGGCCCAGGTTATCCTGCGCCAGCTCTACGCACGGTAACCACAGTTCGCCAGCACAAACCTGTGCGACCTGTTCTAACGCTCCGTGCTTGCCGGGCTACGGGGGGTATCCAGCCAGGACGGGTTGTGCCAGCCAATAGCTCCAGACCTCCAGTGTGCCTTCACGGCCCAGTATATCCTGCGCCAGTTCTACGCACTGTGTTGCCAGTGCGCCTGCACAGCCCAGTTCGTCCTGTGCCAGCGACCCGCCCTTGCCGGACTAAAGTAAGCATCCAGCCAGGACGGGTTGTGCCAGCCGTAAGCTCCAGACCTCCAGTGCGCCTCCACGGCCCAGTATCCCCTGTGCCTGCTCTGCGCACCCGGCCTCCAGCGGTGGCCTGCAGCCCAGAACCTCCAGCGGCGGCCTGCAGCCCAGAACCTCCAGCGGCGGCCTGCAACCCAGAACCTCCAGCGGCGGTCTGCAGCCCAGAACCTCCGGCAATGATCCACGGTCCGGTGGCACAGAAGCAGAGGGATCAGCGGGATAAGGTTGTGTACTGCACCAGAGCCGCCATAGACATTAGTTACCCACCCTACCCTCCCTTTTGTTTTTTGGGGGGGTTTGTTGTTTTTGTTTAGGGGGGGTACTGTCACGTCCTGACCATAGTAAGATGTTATTTTCTATGGTAGAGTAGGTCAGGGCATGACAGGGAGTGTTTTTCTATGTTTTGTATTTCTATGCTCATGTTCTAGTTTTGTATTTCTATGTTGGTTTTGTTTGGGATGATCTCCAATTAGAGGCAGCTGGTCCTCATTGTCTCTAATTGGAGATCATACTTAAGTAGGGTTTTTTCCACCTGGTGTTGTGGGATCTTGTTTTTGTATTGCTCAGTGAAGCCTGCAGAACATGACGTTCGTGTTTCTTTGTTGTTTTTGTATAGTGTTCTGAGTATAATAATAAATATTTATCATGAGCACTCAACACGCTGCACCTTGGTCTACTTCTTACAACGATCATCACACAGATAGGCTTCAGTAATGCCATTCAGGCTTGAAGTTGATAAAACAATTATGATAGCTGAGGTTCATAGCTAGGTTCAGAACTAATATTCATACCAAACGTTTTAGGGTCCATACACAGATCGGCTATATACTGTAGCTAGCTACACATCCACAGGCATAGTTATTTTTATCCTCCACTACACAATAAGCAAGTAAATAGTTAGCTATGTTACTACAGCTGCATTGCAAGGTAAGCTTACACAATTGTACATTCAATTTGCAGAAAATGCTTTAGCTAGCTAGATTCTTTACATCCACTCTTTCACAAGACGACAGCCTGGTTTGCTGGTTTTCTCAGGAGTACCTAAAACATTAAACAACATGAATTACAAATTCATTCTCAGCATTTCAATGAATACAACGTCGCCCGGTTGGAATATTATCGCTATTTTACGAGAAAAATACCATCAATTTGATTTTAAACAGCGTTTGACATGCTTCTAAGTACGGTAATGGAGTATTTACACATTTTTTGTCACGAAATGCGCTCGCGCGTTACCCTTTGGATAGTGACCTGAACGCACGAACAAAACAGAGGTATTTGGATATAACTATGGATTATTTGGAAACAAAACAACATTTGTTGTTGAAGTAGAAGTCCTGGGAGTGCATTCTGATGAAGAACAGCGAAGGTAATCCAATTTTTCTAATAGTAATTCTGAGTTTAGGTTGCCCCGATGTTGGCGTGTGTCTGAATAGCTAGCCTGTGATGGCTGAGCTATGTTCTCAGAATATTGCAAAATGTGCTTCCGCCAAAAAGCTATTTTAAAATCTGACATAGCGGTTGCATAAAGGAGTTCTGTATCTATAATCTTAAAATAATTGTTATGTATTTTGTCAACGTTTATGATGAGTAATTTAGTAAATTCACCGGAAGTTTTGGGTGGGAATGCTAGTTCTGAACATCACATGCTAATGTAAAAAGCTGTTTTTTGATATAAATATGAACTTGATTGAACAAAACATGCATGTATTGTATAATATAATGTCCTAGGAGTGTCATCTGATGAAGATCATCAAAGGTTAGTGCTACATTTAGCTGTGGTTTGGGTTTTTGTGACATATATGCTTGCTTTGAAAATGGCTGTGTGATTATTTTTGGCTGGGTACTCTCCTGACATAATCTAATGTTTTGCTTTCACTGTAAAGCCTTTTTGAAATCGGACAATGTGGTTGGATTAACGAGAGTCTTATCTTTCAAATGGTGTAAAATAGTCATAAATTTGAGAAATTGAAGTTATAGCATTTTTGATGCATGTTTTTTGATACATGTTGATACATGCATGTTTTGTTCAATCAAGTTCATATTTATATCAAAAACCAGCTTTTTACATTAGCATGTGATGTTCAGAACTAGCATACCCACCCAAAACTTCCAGTGAATTTACTAAATTACTCATGATAAACGTTCACAAAAAACATAACAATTATTTTAAGAATTATAGATACAGAACTCCTTTATGCAATCGCGGTGTCAGATTGCATAAAGTACAAATACCTCCGTTTTGTTCATGTGTTCAGGTAACTATCCGAAGGGTGACGCGCGAGCGCATTTTGTGACAAAAAATAAAAAAATATTACATTACCGTACTTCGAAGCATGTCAAACGCTGTTTAAAATACATTTTTATGCTATTTTTCTCGTAAAATAGCGATAATATTCCAACCGGGCGACGTTGTATTCATTGAAAGGCTGAAAGAAAAAAATTGAGAATTCTCATGAACGCGCATCTCCAGTGTCACTGTTCCCAGGCTGACCACTCACAAACAGAGCTGCTGTACTTCGCCCAGAGACTGCAGACACCCCATTCCACTTTCTGGAGGCTTTAGAGAGCCAATGGAAGCCTTAGAAAATGTCACGTTACAGCACAGATGCTGTATTTTCAATAGAGATGCAACAGAAGGACAACAAATTGTCAAACAGGGCACTTCCTGTATGGAATCTTCTCAGGTTTTGGCCTGCCATATAAGTTCTGTTATACTCACAGACACCATTCAAACAGTTTTAGAAACTTTAGAGTGTTTTCTATCAAAATCTACTAATTATTTGCATATTCTCGTTTCTCGGCAAGAGTAGTAACCAGTTTAAATCGGGTACGTTTTTTTTCCGGCCGTGAAAATACTGCCCCCTAGCCCCAACAGGTTAAAGGTTCTCTCCACTTGCTGTTAAGACCTGACAGAGTCTGAGTAATGTAAATTAACCTACAACAGCATTTCAAGTAGGCCAACTACTTAATCCAACTGATTAAATTATTAGCTACAGTATTCACTCAATGACTGCTATAAATGAGTCCTTATTAATACATATTTAATTTACCTAATATTGAGAGTTTTATGCATTTGAGACGTCACATGAGTAGAATCATTGGTTTGCAGAATGTGAGGTGTGGACAATCATGTTAACCTGTAGCATGGGCAATATAATTCATGTTCCCTCTTGGCATGATGCGTGTGTGCCCAGGGCAAGATCACCACAGGTCTTCTAGGTGAAATGCCTTGTCGTGACTGACAGCCTGCCATGAGCATTTGTTGTTCCGTGTCTGTTAGTCTGGTGAAATCAGTGACTACTATAGCTTTAGCCCTCAGCTTACCCTTTTCAACTGATGCTCTTTTCTTCTAGCTGTAATTTCAACCACATATCCACCTGTCCACTCACGCTATTTCTCCCTCCATCCTGATGAGGATTGTGTTGAGCTATTGGTCAGCCCTTGCTCTCAAGAAACCAACACATTCTGCCTTATCCCAAAGATTCTCAGCTATAATCACTGCTTATTGTTGGGACCATGTGAACTAGAATCCCAACACTGTTTTAACGTTTGGAAATGTCAATAATCATCGCTTGCGACACGGTTTTTGAAACATATGGATCTGTGTGCCTCCAGCCAACGAACTACACTTCGTCTGCAGTTATGCTTACACACGTGTTCGAGCATGTCTTCCATCTGTCTTCCGTAAACAAGTGCTGTAACATGGAGATATGGCCGTGTGGGAACTATAACCCTATGAAAGTGTGTAGTAATTTAACCTTAAAAAAACCCAATGCATGTTAACATTCAGAACGAGTGTCGGGGCTCTTAACAACACTCCCCCTGGTCTGAAGATACCTTCATGAATAGACGCTAAAGGTAGTTAGCGTCTATGAATGGGCTAGGTCAGCCCCATTCTCTTCAATTCACTGACAGAACAAGAAAGATAAGCTTGAGGATGGGATTTTTTTTTCTTCTGCATTGTTGTTTCTTTTCTCACTGTCCTGTTATTGCTGTTATGTCCAGACGTAGACCTTTTGATTTGCGTGTTGCAGGCCTGGCTGTCACTTCAAAATGACTCTGGTCCACTAAGGATGAAAAAGTCTTTACAGGAGTAACACAGTCAACAGATATCCAATCATTCCACAAACCCAAGAGTGTTGCCAATGGGATTTAAGCTGGTCTTCAGAAGGGTCACTATTTCATTGTGCAGAGAACAGTGAACATATACATTTGATTGAGATTTGGGGTAGAATAAAAGTTAAAAGGTAATGAGATATCTAAGAACACAACGAGCTAATGCTTAGGTGTTTTTTGGGGGATTCTCAGGTTTTAAGAAATTAATTGGCAACTAGGATTTGTCTTGGTAAGTAGACCAACTGGAGAAGCAGGGTCATTCACAGGCTTTACTCTGAGTTAAATCAAGCAATCATATTTTACTTAAATCAGAAAATGTAGGCCTGTAAATAAATTGGTTTAAGAAATATTTGTACTTACTGTTCTCAGTGAGAATCTTAGCATCACCAACCTTGACTATCACACAGAAAGTCTGCAGAAGAAAGCGTCCATCCCTGAAAAGTTCAACCAGCACGGTGACAAAGGGCTGGATTCAATCCGTATTGCGGAAGTATCGCGGAAGTTCAGCGTTAAAATGTAAAGGTAATTTCTGATTGAGCAGACATACTGCGTTCAAGGTAAACACTGCGTACTGTATCAGCGGGAACGTTGTCTTTAAATTTCAATTGAGGTATAATGCGGCTCTTCCGCAATAATTTTGCTATACGGATTGGATCCAGCCCTAAATCTCAATCAGATATAAACGCTGAAGCTATCCCCTGTGGTGAAGACTTAAGCGGAGGAGATGAGGGGAATTTGCTTTTTCTGATGAAATCCAAACCGCCACAGCTTCTTAAAAACGCTGGGGGTTCATAATTTTTTGTCTCTGGAAAGTAGGTGCCAGTCATACATTTGCTATTATTATTTCTGGGTCACATTACCCGGGCTTTTCTCCTTTATTCACTTATTTATTATTTGTGTGCAATTCAGCATCTGCATATTTGCCTGTCAGGGTAATGCCTTCCAAGTGAAGGGGAAAGTCATTGACACCAAGCCCTCGGGCAATGCTGGGCTGCATCATACATTTCGCCACACTCTTTGTTATGCATCTTTTCACTCAGGGGACAGTGGGGAGAAAGCAGGTTTCTGCAGGGAAGACTCTGAGCAAGTCTCTGAACAGGTGACAGGAGGAACGACACGTCGATGGAAGTGATGGGATAGGGAGGACACCTGCAGCTTCCTCTCCATTGACAGATATCCAACCGGGACACATCTGGGTTCTCAGACAAAAATATCTCTGACAGGTGTGTGTGTGTGTGTGTGTGTGTGTGTGTGTGTGTGTGTGTGTGTGTGTGTGTGTGTGTGGACATGTTTTCTGTGTGCACGCATGCGTGTGTGACCTCTGAGATGTAGAATTCATATTTTTGAGACAGCGACATTGCGGATATAATTTAGTGAGTCATTATTATGTCAATCACGTATCTTCCCCCACTTACAGTAAAATGAGATCCTATACCTACACAATGTTTTATTGTGGGTGGAGAATAAATTAATTGCAGTGGGGACAGTCATTACCAATGCATGTGCATCAAATGTGGAGAAGAAGGAAGAATTGTCACATGCACGCAATGATCACCAAAGCTCTTACTCATTAGTGGCATCAAATGCAGCTTCAAATGCATCGCTTGATAAGTATGTCCCTGAGCTTCTAAAGCAGCATTTGTGTGAAATTTAATAGATTATGTTTAAATAAAATATGTTCAACAAAAACACAGCCATAAAGCTGCTATTTAAAAGGCCTGAGGCTATAACAGTGACTGAATATTGAAGTAAAAGGAATTTGAAAAAAGGAAAAAGAAAATCAATATTCCAACTGAAAAAAAGATGTTAGTGGCAGCTCCATCAACGCTCCATTGAATGTGTGTAGTTGTGCTTCTTCTAGCAGCCACAAACAGACTGGGAAGACCCACACTCAGCAAGTGAGAATTACATACCAAAAACGAGTTGATCTTAATTATTATCATTTATTTCAGTGATGGGTAACTCCAGTCCTCAGGGGACTGTTTGGTGTTACACTTTCCCCCCAGCCCTGTAGCCAACATACCTGATAAAACCAATTGCATTCTAAACTGAAGATTAGTTGATGATTGGGATCAGGTGTGATAACAGAGGCTGGGACAAAAGTGTCTCACCAATCAGGCCCCCAAAGACTGGAGTTGCCCATCCCTGATTGATTTAGTAAAAGGCAGTAGTGGGCTTCTTTGGATAGAATTCCAATTGACTTGACTTCAAAAATATTTTTCTAACCTGTTCACAGTTATTAGATTGGACTTTTAATTTCAATTTAAGAATTAAAACGTGAGGAAAATATTGGGCATCTTTTTTGTAGTTTATGTTGAAAGAAAGATACTCAACCATACCCCTGTAAAGACTTTTGTAGAATCCATGTCTCGATGGTCCCTCGCGCATTCATAAATCTATGTTAACCAGGATTTTGGGTCTTGATGTTAGGTTGCACTGATACTCTAGAATGAGTCTTATTGAATGTGGCTCTAATTGTTGGTATGTCTTGTCGTGACTTTAATTAATCTGATGAATGTTATTTATCTAATCAACTAACTATGTTTAATTGTTACCCAATTAAATTAATCATGTAACAATTAACTCATTAGGATTTGGGGCACCACGAGAGTGGTTCTTTAAAGAGTTACCATCTCCCGAATTAAAATCTAAGGTCTTTACCTACCACATCCACTTTCCGGCCTCTCTAGGGAGTTTTTCTAGCCACCGTGCTTCTACACCTGCATTGCTTGCTGTTTGGGGTTTTAGACTGGGTTTCTGTACAGCACTTTGTGACATCAGTGGATGTAAGAAGGGCTTTATGAATAAATTTGATTAATAAATGTACTGTTTTATCAATCAAATAACCTCATATCATATCATCATTCTGAACATTCGTAACCTCCTGCATCTGCAAAAAACAGAGCTAGTGGTAACACAGGATAAACATACACACTTAATAAATTAGAAACAAGGCCCTAGTGGACTGACACAATATGGTGGCTTGTTACAGAAGAGATGGAGAGGGCGAGAGATAAACAGACAGAGACATAATACTTTGGTAAATTTAGAAACTACTCTCACAGTAATCATATACTTTGCACATGTTTGGAGTAAGAAATCATGAATGTATTTACGTGTAAATGTCTTGGCTCTTCGTGTATTTCTGTCTGAACCAGGCCTTCTTGGAAAGGGTGTTGGGACTTTCCCCGGCATGCATTTAAGGTTCTGATTGCTCGTAAGGGGTCCCCACCCATCTTCTACTGTTGTTCTCGTCTGCCATCATCCGGTATCCTGTGACTTGTCGTGTAGAGTTGATTTCCCTTCCTTTCGCTCCTGAAGTTGCCTCTTTGAAGATAGGCTAGCCAGCCGTGTCGATGGTTCCCATTGTGGTGATGAGAGTAGCGTACTACGGTGATTTGAGAAAAGTAGTAGAATGGTCCCACTTTTCTAGATACTTTACTTAGGACAGCTAGTCAGCCGTGCCGGGTGACGTTATTGTCTCTTCCTCGTGTTGATATTCAGAGTTCAAACCACTTTGGACGTGAGTTGCAGCTCCACGTCTCTCTGGTCTGACATGTTAATTCTTAACCCATCGTTTTATACAGTTTGTTCAAAAAGGGGCAGTGCTTGAGGCTGGCACTCTCTCTGACCTCACTCAAGGGGAGGTGACTACTTACTTGTACAAAGTTATAGAAATAATTTCTTACACAACGTAGAGGATGAATTCGTACATGTAGTGTGTATACTTTTCAGTTCCAGTACTTCCACTTACATTTTTTTATGAAATCACAAAATAGCAACCAAACCGACATCATTGTTTTTTTTAGGTCATCTCTGCCCATTCCACACGTTCTATGTTAGAAATGTTGTTCCAGTATTGGCTTTAGAACGTGTTAGAGTTCCAGCGGGAAAATGTCTGTGTAGACAAAGGCACATTCCTTTGGTGAATTTGGAGAGGAAGATAGCTGAATGTTCTGTCCTTGATTTACAATAGGGCGTGAGCTGTCAATCCCCCACCAATTCTTTCTCCCCCCTTAATACTATGTCATGACACACTGAAGTGTTGTTGTGATTTTCACCTTCAGTATACAGCTATTAAAGTTAGATGTGGTCAAACGTTATGTAGATAGCTTTGTTACTTGAGTATTAGCGTACTACATTGAGTCTCAATAAAGTGCAGCTAGCTTAGCCTACCAAGGCCTGCCTATAGGGGACCCACCCTGGGGCTGCTTCCAATTCCTCACCACACATCACCTTAGGACGTGTTTTCATTTAACGTCATTTATTAGTCTGTTTTCTTATGGAAGAATATTCACCAGGGGAACGTCATCAATATCCAGATTCTTCTCTCTGGTTAAAAATGTGGAGGGCTATCAAGGGGCCTTTCTGAATGATGCAAGCCGGTAATGCGGCGACGTTGATTAAACACTCAAGTGGAGCTGATATTGATCACAAATGCCGTAACCCGCTTAAGATTAATGAGTCAAAAGTGATGGGAAGGCGTGCTATTTACATGTTGATGGAACTGCAGTGGGCTGCTATTTTACTGTCTGAATGCAGACTCACAGAGGCCCACATTGAATTATTCAGTGGCATCATCCTGTACACAGCTAGAAGAGTTGGCACTGGGATAGAGAGCTGGGCACTGAGACACAGTATCCAGGGACAACATATATGTATGGCAAACACTACAGGCAGATGGATTTCTAGAGCTGAAGCTAGGTTGCTACCTTGGTACATGTTAAGCAGATATCTGTCAACTTGACAAATCACTGAAGATATATTAGATACGCTGCAATTTAAGAAGTCATCATTCAACATTCTGTAAGCTGGAGGACATGATAGTTCGAATCATCTGCTTGCAAATCTCTTTGATGGTTAAGACATGACATGTCACCATATACAACTTGCCTACTAATGCATGGGACATGACACTGTCACATTCAACATTAGCATATATTCATTACTTAGCCACTTAGCTAACATGAGACAGTTTCTGACAGGTTGTGCTGAAATTCTTTGGTTGTGCAAACCCACAGGTTCATCAGCTGTCCGGGTGGCTGGTCTCAGATGATCCTGCAGGTAAGAAAGCTAGATGTGGAGGTCCTGGTCTGGCGTGGTTACACGTGTTCTGCGGTTGTGAGGCCGGTTGGACGTACTGTCTAATTCTCTAAAACGACATTGGAGGTGGCTTATGGTAGAGAAATTACCATGAAATTCTATGGTAACAGCTTTGTTGGACATTCCTGCAGTCAGCTGCCAATTCCACGCTCCCTCAAAACTGCACATTTTAGAGTGGCCTTTATTGTCCCCAGCACAAGGTGCACCTGTGTAATGATCATGCTGTTTAATCAGCTGCTTGATATGCCACACCTGTCAGGTGGATAGATTATCTTGGCAAAGGAGAAATGTGTGTAACCACACACTCTGGCATTGCCTTACCCCACACTGCCATCCAGTCTAAATAATGAATATATGCTAATGTGGAATCTGACAGTGTCATGGTGACATGTAATGTCTTAACCATCAAAGAGCTATTCTTCGGGATTGGTGTCCCTTCCACGCGACGGTTGAGCTAACGTAGGCTAATGCGATTAGCATGAGGTTGTAAGTAACAAGAAAATATCCCAGGAAATAGACATATCTGATATTGGCAGAAAGCTTAAATTCTTGTTAATCTAACTGCACTGTCCAATTTACAGTAGCTATTACAGTGAAATAATACCATGCTATTGTTTGAGGAGAGTGCACAGTTTTGAACATGAAAAGGTATTAATAAACAAATTTGGGCGGTCTTGATAAATTTTTTTTTACAGAAATGCAATGGTTCATTGAATCAGTCTAAAACTTTGCACATACCCTGATGCCATCTAGTAGGCAAAATCTAAATTGCACCTGGGCTAGAATAATACATTATGGCCTTTCTCTTGCATTTCAAAGATGATGGTACAAAACAAATGCAGAAGAACGTTTTTTTTTGTATTATCTTTTACCAGATCTATTGTGTTATATTCTCCTACATTCCTTTCACATGTCCATAAACATCAAAGTTCTTCCTTTCAAATGGTACCATGAATATGCATATCCTTGCTTCAGGGCCTGAGCTACACGCAGTTAGACTTGGGTATGTCATTTTAGGCAAAAATGGGGGAAAAAGGGGCTTATCCTTAAAAGCCCCCTTTTTTAATTTTCACCTAAAACAATAACAATATTTAACAACCTAAAACAAATCTCAAAAGGATTACATGTGTGTAAAATTGGAACATGTGAATATGACTTTCTCCTGCAGCAGGAGTCCACTGCATACTTTCCTTCCACGTTATTGGTAAGTTGCCAATCTCATACAGACAGGCTGTTCTCCAGCCTCTTGATCACTCATTCTTCGCTCTCAGCCTTTGGCATTTATGACTTTTCTCATTGTTTCAGGTGAGGCATATGCCCCATATCGATCACAGGCAAATACACTACATAAACAGAGATTGCAGCAGACAACTTAATTGTGATGTGAATTAAGATACACAATGAGTTTCCAATAAAAGTGAGACAATGAGGACAGGGACAGGAAGAAAGCAATTGGTCTAAGATATGATATAGACCTTTCTTATATGTTGTTAGAAGGACAATATGGCTGCACCATATAAAAGGTTATCTTTAATCCATTGAATTTTCATTCCCTCCTCATGACATCCGAGTCACATTTAATCTCTGGATGGCTTTTGAAACTGGTGACAGATGTATTTTCATTTGAGAGAGTGTAGGGAGAGAGATACAAAGATGGAGAATAGGAGCGAGGGCGAAAGTGAGGGGTTTGTCTGGCTAGAGCATATGAAAGCTGGTAATAAGAAGAGCTTCAAGGACTTCCACCTAATGTATACGATAACGTTTAGACCAGATTCCAGGAAAAAAGTCACGAATGTCCCTCCTTTCTCTCTCAAGGGCTGCCTTTGTTCATTCTCATTTCAGAGATCCATATATGGGTTCATGACTCTTACAGACTGTCATAGACAGACTCGCCCAACCCCTCCCACACTGATTTCTAGTCCTACAGTATGATACTTCCCACTCAGCCATCTTGCTCTAAAAAGATGGCTTCCAGATGGTGTTTGTGTGTGGATTGGGTGTCGTTTTCACTCCCCAGTTGGCTCATTTATGTGAATATCAGCTCTTCATATGGGATCCACATCCCTCCATTTAAGGCTAATCTCTTACGGGTGTAGCAAATAGCTTTAATGAAAAACGAGCACTTGTTGAGCAACGTTTAGTTTCAAATACTTTTGTAAAAATTGCATTCTGTAGTTAATTTATTTCATTTTCATGGTAAACATATTAGACACAGAATAAATAATCTGTCTATTCCATAACACTGAACACACTATGCTCTTATCACCCAGCACAATGGCAGACCTCTGCAAAATGTAAAGACGGTATGAAGTTGAGTTAGAAATTCATATCACATTACTCACTATGCACACACCAATAGTCACAACTTGACATGGGGAGATTGGTCTTTACACAATGCTATCTCTAAAGTGCTACATTAAAGACACATTCATGCAAGAGGATCCCACATTCTCACATAGTATCCTCCCTAGGGGAAACTAACTCAGGCTTAAACTCATACACCAGAGCACATTAAACCATTTGATCATTTATTATCGATAGAAAATGGAAACTCTATAGGATACATAAGGTTTTGAAAGTAGGTTTGAAATCAAATATGTCACCAATTACTGTTCCAAAAGTATTATACATTTAACAAATCTGATATTTTGCCCTGATGTTGGCTCTAAATGTGCACAAATTCAAATACGATTCCAATAGGAACACAGACATTTTCAAAGTGCAGAGTCACTTTATATTTTCGGACACATTTTTTAGGGGGGGTATCCCCCCAAACTTGTAAAACCTGATACCGGATCCAAAACCATCACTCAAGTTTGAACTGCAACAGCGTTCAGCTGCAGCATTACAAATGAAAGGTGCACTCTACTCAGAGCCAGCCTTATCTAATTTGCATGTAAATAACAAGATGTTAGTCCTGCACTCCTGTTCAGCCAGCTCAGCGTCAAGCTGTTCTCTAACACACACACACGGATGCTAATACATACAAGTTCAGTTCAAAATCCTATTTTCCCTAACGTTTCAGGTAAGACCCAAATGCAGACAACGTCAAAGTAACAACAGTTTATTAATCCAAAAAGGGCAAGCAAAATGTCAGTCAAGGGCAGGCAGGGGTCAGTAATCCAGAGAGGTGGGGAAAAGGTACAGGACAGCAGGCAGGCTCAACACCGGGAAAACAAGAACAAACGAGAGACAGGAGCAGAAGGAAAAATGCTGGTAGGCTTGACGAAACAAAACGAACGGGCAACAGAAAAACAGAGAACACAGGTATAAATACACAGGGGATACTGCACGGTCAGAACTAGAAACACAAGCATTTCGCTACAATCGCATTACCATCTGCTAACCATGTGTATGTCACCAATAAAATTTGATTTGATTTTAATACACAGGGGATAATGGGGTAGAGGGGGGTGGAGACCATTACAGAGACAGGTGAGACAGATCAGGGTGTGACACCCCTAACCCTAACTCTAACCCTTACCGTAACACTAACCCCAAAACCTAACCTTAACCCTAATCCTAACTTAACCCTAGCTCCTAACCTTACCCCTAAACCCACTAGAATAGCATTTGACCTTGTGGGGACTAATAAAATGTCCCCAGTTGGTGACTTCTGTTCCCCACAAGTATATTTAAACATGTCCAATTATGCACACACACAAAACGTGTATGCCTTCATTCAGGCAAACACATGAATACACATGAGCAACATACTCACACTCAGCACTTTTTATGAACCGGTTCCTTCCTAACAGGTTATTATCGATTTTGCAGTGCAGGAGGGACTGCAGGCTGATGATAAGAGTCTTAGGCAATGTGATGCCGTATACTTCCCTTAGGCTATGATACATCCCATCTTATCTCCAATCCAAATGAAGAAGGCAATGCCACACTGCTTGAAATATCTCTATTCCAAACTAGAGGGAAATACCCTGTTTTTCCCTGTGGAGGATATTATCGTGATCTTTTTCGCAGTGTATAATGAGGTCAGAGAGTGCAAGTTAGTACATGTTCAATGTAAGGACAACAAGTAATTCTCACCATACTTTTGGAAAGACATCACATATTTGGGGGGAAATATCAGAGGATGAAGCTGGCTAACTGCCACTTCCTAACAGTCTGAAGTGTGCCGTGGGAATGGAACTGACCACTATACTCAATACTACAGTGTTATTCTGTAAGCCTCTGGAGAGCATGGCAGCTGGTACAAATGAAGGGAAAGGCACACACTGAAGCTACAAAAGGAGACAATGCATTAAAGCTGAATAATAATAACTTGAAATTGGGTATTTCTTTAGACCTGTTTCATTGACAAATTCCTCTTAGAGCCCAAAATGAATTGTATGTGAAATAACTCAAAAAGCATTAACAGTATTGTCTTTGATGCGCTCTGTCAGACATGGAGAAGAAAATGCCTTCTGCTTTGTGGACTTTGGTCATGGCCAGACAGCGAGAGATGGGTTTGCGTGTGGGAAAGGGCAAGTTGGTGACAGGACAGCGTTCTGCACTCTCCTTCAGAGACACAATTAGGACAGCCTATCAAACATCACTGTGAGGAGAGAGCCTAGGATCAAGTAAGGTCACATGACACAGATACAGTGACATTTATCTCAGAAACAGGGCTTTAAAAAATACTTAATTCTGCTCTCTTTGGCCCCACACATGCTGCTTCAGTCAGCTATCGCCACCACATACAGTACCTCTATGCGAAGGAAAGGGACACACGTGAGCTAAGAGACAGTCATTAGGGATAACATCAGATTACCTTTATCACACCTCAGGAGAGGGAAAGGGATTTGTCTTTGTGTGTGTGTGTGTGTGTGTGTGTGTGTGTGTGTGTGTGTGTGTGCTACAAGCTCTCACAGTCTCATGTCAGAATTAGACGTTCATTCATGTTTCTCAAACATCAAATTTCTAAGTTGTTCCAAATGTCAAATTTCTAAGTGTTTAACGTTAAGTTTATGCATTAACTCCACATTTTTAAGGTTAGGTTTAAGTTTAGGCATTAACTCCAAAGGGTTAAGGTAAGGGTTAAGGTTTTGGATAGGCTTAAAACAAAAATGTCAAAAACAAAAGTTTATCGCTGGATTCAAACATTAAATCTTTTGCACCGGAGGCAGATGCTTACGCCAATCTGCCATCCCCATCACCCTTGCAAAACAGAAACCTATTTGAAAGTCACAGCGCTCACTGTTGCCCCTAGTGGACGGTTTGCACATTATCTCATGACATCCGTTCACGGGGACCTGGCTAGTTTGTGTGTGTGTGTGTGTTAGTGTGCAAGGGTAGTTCTCATTTACGTGTGAAACATCTATTACATTGCATGGCATGAGACCCCTGTGCATGTGAAATTTCAATCAAATCACTCACTGGAGCATGTTACACATGACTTGTTTTCATGTTTGGCATGCATGAGCCTCCGATTCCAAGGCTCTGATCCATTTCCTCTTACAGATGGTAACCCAAATGCAATTGGGGATATCAGCACAGTTGTCTCTATCGCTACACAGCCATTTGTACAGCATAACAGAAATTACCTTGGCCAACAGAAAACACTCGACAACCGGCTTATTGCATCTAGTTAAATCTAAGTGCTCACATGAAATGTAATACCCACATGAGTGGAGTAAAACATTACACACTCACTCCAGTTTAGTAAGAGCTGAGTTGCACATTTGGTTCTATTATTTATATGGAGACCTGATTCAGTAACATAATATAATCTGTCATTAGCACATTACTATAAGCGCAGTGTTAAATTGTTTTCTAAAAGCTTTTTTGAGAAATGAAACACACCAAGTTCTAACAAGTAAATCAAAATGGATCTATACATTTTTCCATGGCACTGTTACCGTGCTTTGCCACTGTCAGCGGTCCGCTCTGACTCAAGGCTTTTGGATTACAATCCTAAGGCATTACAATGCTTATTCTTCAATAAACATGTGAGCCATTACAAAATAAGGATTGATCCAAGAGATGCAGGGGGAACAATTATGGATCTAGGTGCTCATTTGAATGTGAATGAAGTGCAAAATCAATAAGTGACATAGCGACATGCCCCCAATGCCTGAGGGACCAGATCTGTGCCCATTCTGGAGTGCGTGGACTTACCAGAAAGAAAGGGTATGGCAAGTTTGCCCTGTATTGAGTGACCCTGCAATGGCAGCAGTGTCAGCAATAGCTCCCCAGTCCTAGCCAAAGGCCTACTTTGGAGGTGACACACACAGATTCCATTGCATTAATGTCCTAGGGTGGACAGATTGTCTCAACAGCCTAAGACTTCTCTGGCAGAAAACATGACTGTAGAGGGTGAGTGGAGACTGGAAAGATTTATGTTCCTAGCCCCTTTTCCATCCTTAGTTTTTATGCGAGTAAGTCATGGCATATAAAAAAGTGTGATGGAAAAAGGAAGTGTAGGTACAATTTTGTAAATGTCAAATGTGTTAGTTCGACATGGTGGGATCTCTTTGTGTCTGTAAAATGAATTATCCAATTGTTGCACAGTTTAGGCTACCGCTACAGGGTGGGGAAAGTGATGACCTTGATATTCCTTTACAATAAATATACATTTGTATGCTAGTGACATGACGATAAGTGCTTAACTGCCAATTAACAAACAAAAAATGATCTCGCTCTATTTACACGGCTGGAGGGGATTTCTACTAATACATCTCCAATGGCATCCAATGGCAATGTCTATGATGGGTACAGTATAACGCCGGGAGCCTCTTGTGGATTTGACAGCTCCAAGGAAGTTACACCTCAAACACCGCCTAAGCGAAACCAACGATAAGATATGTGTTTGTCGGTTACCGCAGGTTACCGCTGATCTAATTGAATCCTAGCCCAAGTTTAATGTAATTTGTTGTACTTTTGGATTCAATTGGCATGCTGTATAACATCCAATCTCTGTACACATCCTAGGGAATGAAATAAGGCCTTCTCCAGGGGATTCTCTATGGCAAAATGTCCTGTTCATTCAAATCGATATATCAACTACATAATGCAATTAGTCATTCCTGTAAATAATTGGTGTGTACACTTTTTAGACATGTTAGCCATGGTCTTAAGTGGAAGAGTGGAGTCTGGCTGTTTTCAACCTTTCCTTCACCCCGACGAACACTTCCATTCACCCAACATAGACCTTTCCCAACTTTGGAAAAGTAATTCCAATTTATACTCTTTCCTCTATTACTAATAGGGATAAACCAAATGGGGCAGTTCTATGCAATCGTATAGCTATACTAACTATATCAATATCAACCATTAGACAAGGCCTGCAACCGCCTATTGAACATAGCTTGTTTGAGTTGGAGACCATGTGACTTTACAAATCGTAAAGGACTTGGGTTGATGCATCTGAACATTAGGAGCTTACTTCCGAAACTAGATTATATAAAGATCTGGGCTATGTAGACGAATCCAGACATTCTGGTATTGACTGAAACTTGGTGTCTGGGGACATTCTGGACAAATGATAGTCCTACTAAGCGCAAACCAGATGGGATGGCATATTGCTTCAGAATGCTGTGGTAGCCATGTTGGTTAAGTGTGCATTGAATTCTAAATGAATCACAGATATTGTCACCAGCAAAGCACACCATCACACCTCCTCCTCCATGCTTCACAGAGAGAACCACACATGCAGAGATCATCCTTTCACCTACTCACCTAACCAAAAATCTCATACTTGGACTGGTCTAATATTCATTGCTCGTGTTTCTTGGCCCAAGCAAGTCTTGTCTTCTTATTGGTGTCATTTAGTAGTGGTTTCTTTTCTGCAATTCGACCATGAAGGTGATTCACGTAGTTTCCTCTGAACAGTTGATGTTGACATGTGTCTGTTACTTGAACTCTGTTTATTTGGGCTGCAATCTGTTTATTTGGGCTGCAATTATTTGGGCTGCAATCAGATGTGCAGTTAACTCTAAAGGCTATCTTCTGTATACCACCACTACCTTGTCACAAAACTGATTGGCTAAGAAGGAAAGAAATTCCACAAATTAACTTTTAACAAGGCACACCAGTTAATTGAAATGCATTCCAGGTGTAACGCTCGTCAAAAGGAGTAGACCAAGGTGCAGCGTGGTGAGTGCTCATGATAATTTATTATTATACTCAGAACACTAGACAAAACAATAAACAAAGGAAACACGAACGTCACGTTCAGCAGGCTTCACTGAGCAATACAACAACAAGATCCCACACAGAAGGAGGGAAAAGGGCTGCCTAAGTATGATTCCTAATCAGAGACAACAATAGACAGCTGCCTCTGATTAGGAACCATACTCGGCTCAATACAAAGAAATAGAAAACATAGACTGGCATAGAATGCCCACCCCACATCACACCCTGACCTAACCCCAAAAAAGGAAAAATAAATGGCAATCGAAGGTCAGGGCGTGACACCAGGTGACTACCTCATGAAGCTGGTTGAGATAATTCCAACAGTGTGCAACGCTGTCATCAAGGAAAAGGGTGGCTACTTTAAATAATCTCAAATACAAAATATATTTTCAATTGTTTAACACTTTTTTGGGTACTACATGATTCCATATCTTTTATTTCATAGTTATAATGTCTTCACTATTATTCTACGATATAGCTAATAGTAAAAATAAAGAAAAACCCTGGAATGAGTAGGTGTGTCTACATTTTTGACTGGTAGTCTCTATATATATTTTTATATACCTAAAGGCGTCCTAAAATTTAAAATCAAATGGCTAAATGATCCATAGTATGACCGTCTTAAAACAATTCCGTACGTCATCTTAGCACCCCCCCACATCTTAGACTAACTTACTGTGTATATGAATGTGTACTTTATTGTGTTTATTGGATTTTGATATGTATTGTGGTGCTATACAGGGCTCATCCGGAAAAGAGACCTTGGTCTCAGCATTGACTCCCTGTCAAAATAAAGGTTAAATTAAATTAAATAATATAAAAATTACTAGTGTAATTCTCTCCAGTCTGAATTGACTTTTTTGTCTTGTAGATGTCATAAACTAATTTCATGCTTCAAGTATTTCTTTTTCTAAAGAGTCAGGAATAAAAAGCAGTAAAAGAAGCTGGAAGAACTGACCAATATTGTCTGGAATGACAGAGCGATTGTTCAGAATTGTAGGATTACCTTGTTTTCTTAAACTTGGTCATACCTTCTTTTATGTCATCAGACATTCTCATCCCTCATATTCTAAATCCAATGATCTTTGATTAAGTCCCATGTTCTGCATGAGCATATTTCCCATTAAACTCTGACCAAAAGCACTGAAGAGTCTGGGTTTATGGAATGAGATGTAATTTGTAAGCTAGGATGATGATGATGATGATGATGATGGGGGTGACAGAAGGGAGAATGGAGAGGTGGATAAGCAACTACCACTGTACTAAGGGATACAATACACTCTCCATAGGGTACTTACTGTAACTCACTCTGTTTATTTACACATTCCCAAGTGTGTTTGGCCTGCAGTCAATTGTGACTCCATTACCTATGGTTAAATGTGCTTATTTCGGCCAATGGTAGCTCATCCAATCACACGGGTGGAGCATGGACCAATTACAGAGACTGACCAAATCTCCATATGTCGGCGACTGGTTTATTTGACATAGCCCTGGGCCTTGCCCTGACATGTGGCCACACACTAGCTATACACACTTAAACACACCCATTTACATTCATACACAGGTACATAGCACAGGTATAAAAAGGAAAACACATGCGTATTGACATTTAAACGCATGCACACACACCGCTCTAACTTGAAACTATAACACACATTTGTCTTAAACAGCTTATAATTAACCTCTACAGGATCGGTGTCCACCCTGAGGGATGGTTGAGCTAACATAGGCTAATGTGATTAGCATGTTGTAAGTAACAAGAACATTTCCCAGGACATATCTGATATGGGCAGAAAGCTTAAGTTCTTGTTGATCTAACCGTGCTGTCCAATTTACAGTAGCTATTACAGGGAAAGAATACCATGCTATTGATTGAGGAAAGTGCACGGTTATGAACTTGAAAATGTATTAATAAACCAATTAGGACCATTTGGGTGGTCTTGATACAACATTTTGAACAGAAAGGCATTGGTTCATTGAATCAGTCTAAAACATAGTGCATACACTGCTGCTATCTAGTGGCCAACATCTAAATTGCGCATAACCTGGAATAGTACATTGTGACCTTTCTTTTGCATTTCAAAGATGATGGAACAAAAAAATAATAATAAAACACATTTTTTTCTTTGTATTATCTTTGACCAGATCTAATGTGTTATATTCTCATACATTAATTTCACAATTCCACAAACTTCAAAGTCAAATCAAATCTAAATTATTGGTCACATACAGTTGAAGTCGGAAGTTTACATACACTCAGGTTGGAGTCATGAAAACTCATTTTTCAACCACTCCACAAATTTCTTATTAACAAACTATAGTTTTGGCAAGTTGGTTAGGACATCTACTTTGTGCATGACACTAGTAATTTTTCCAACAATTGTTTACAGACAGATTATTTCACTTGTATCATTGTATCACAATTCCAGTGGGTCAGAAGTTACACTAAGTTGACTGTGCCTTTAAACAGCTTGGAAAATTCCAGAAAATGATGTCATGTCTTTAGAAGCTGCTGATAAGCTAATTGACATCATTTGAGTCAACTGTAGGTGTAACTGTGGGTTTATTTCAAGGCCTACCTTCAAACTCAGTGCCTCTTTGCTTGACATCATGGGAAAATCAAAAGAAATCAGCCAAGACCTCAGAAAAAGAATTGTAGACCTCCACAAGTCTGCTTCATCCTTGGGAGCAATTTCCAAATGCCTGAAGGTACCACGCTCATCTGTACAAACAATAGTACGCAAGTATAAACACCATGGGACCACGCAGGCGTCATACCGCTCAGGAAGGAGATGTGTTCTGTCTCCTAGAGATGAACGTACTTTGTTGCGAAAAGTGCAAATCAATCTGGAGGAAACAGGTACAAAAGTATCTATATCCACAGTAAAACGAGTCCTATATCGACATAACCTGATAGGCCGCTCAGCAAGGAAGAAGCCACTGCTCCAAAACCGCCATAAAAAAGCCAGACTACAGTTTGCAACTGCACATGGGGACAAAGATTGTACTTTTTGGAGAAATGTCCTCTGGTCTGATGAACGATAAATAGAACTGTTTGGCCATCATCACCATCGTTATGTTTGGAGGGAAAAGAGGGAGGCTTGCAAGCTGAAGAACACCATCCAACTGTGAAGTACGGGGGTGGCAGCATCATGTTGTGGGGGTGCTTTGCTGCAGGAGGGACTGGTGCACTTCACAAAATAGATGCCATCATTAGGGTGGAAAATTATGTTGATATATTGAAGCAACATCTCAAGACATCAGCCAGGAAGTTAAAGCTTGGTCGCAAATGGGTCTTCCAAATGGACATTAACCCCAAGCATACTTCCAAAGTTGTGGTAAAATGACCTAAAGACAACAAAGTCAAGGTAATTGAGTGGCCATCACAAGCCCTGACCTCAACCCTATAGGACATTTGTGGCCTGAACTGAAAAAGGTGTGCGAGCAATGAGGCCTACAAACCTGACTCAGTTACACCAGCTCTGTCAGGAGGAATGGGCTACAATTCTCCCAACGTATTGTGGGAAGCTTGTGGAAGGCTTCCCGAAACGTTTGACCCAAGTTAAACAATTTAAAGGCAATGCTACTGAATACTAATTGAGTGTATGTAAACTTCTGACCCACTTGGAATGTGATGAAAGAAATAAATCATTGTCTCTACCATTATTCTAACATTTCACATTCTTAACATAAAGTGGTGATCCTAACTGACCTAAGACAGAGAATTTTTACTAGGATTAAATGTCAGGAATTGTGACAAACTGAGTTTAAATGTATTTGGCTAAGGTGTATGTAAACTTCCGACTTCAACTGTACACATGTTTAGCAGATATTACTGCGAGGGTGTAGCGAAATGCTTGTGCTTCTAGCGCTGACAGTGCAGTAATATCTTAACAAGTAATATCTAACAGTTTCACAAGATATATCCAAAATACACATAAATCTAAATAAAGAATGGATTAAGTGTTTTCTTTCAGATGCTATAGAATATGCATTTCCTTGCTTCAGGTCCTGAGCTACAGGCAGTTAGATTTGGTTATGTAATTTTAGGCGAAAATTGAAGGAAAAAAAAGGGTCCGATCCTTAAGAAGTTTTTAATAGGTGAGTGACTAGCGTGGAACAAGGATGTCAAACCCAGAGCTATAATTTGCAGAGACTACATGTAGCCTCGCCTCGGGACCTATACACACCCGCTAAGATTAGCAGCCCTATGTAGGCCCGCAGGTCAATCTCATCCATCCCTTTCCAGTTGTCTCCATATTTACGGAAACCCTCCAAATTTGTCATCTCCGGGATGATTTTTTCGATGGCTGGTGTGGTGAACATGTAGAATGAGGCGATGTCCTGGACATGGGCAACTGCATGTCTTGTGGGCCCTGGGGTCATCCTTATGACATTTTGTGCTGCTATCCTGCCCTGGTTGTCATATGGTGACAAGGACCATGTTATTTTGTTGTTCTTTGACAAAAATGTCCCTCTTTCAGCTTGGAGGATTGCTTCTTCATCTGAAGATGATGCATCGTGCTCTAGGTTGTATGCTTCCCCATCTTCTTCAGATACATCCTCCTCTTCTAAATCATTGTTCTCTTGTTCCTCCTGGACATCTGAAAAAAATCTGATTTACGACCTGTTGGGCACTGAAACGTGCACTCATGGCTTCAGCAAAGAGAGAACTGGGGGGACTGTCATCTGCAGCACCTTTATAGCCTCTGACTGCATTCCCCATTAGTAAACAATTCTTTCAAGAAATGTTTATTTTGTCTGAAATTGTTTTTAATTTGTCAGAAATTGTTTTTATTTTGTCTGTGAACTTGAGTTGTGTGGGGTCATGGAGGGGAGATGCTGCACATGCACAAGAAAGTTCAATCAGTAGCACGCATCTCAATTTCCCATTGTGTGTGTGTGTGTGTGTGGTGAGTACATTATTTTATAACTGCCGGGTCAAAAATGACCCTAAGACAATCTTTGTACCCTGGTTTTGTACAGCTTTCAAGGAAATATGAACATGGGCGATGTTTCACTTTTTCTAATGTTGGGGTCACTCTAGGAAAAGTCATCAAATTTATTTTTGAAAAAATATAATTTAGGGGGTTTTCTCTGCTGTTAAACATAGTGGTGGGTCATTTTTGACCCTTAAGACAACACAAGGGTTAAGATAATTGTATGTGTGGGTACAGAGATGAGGTAGTCATAAAAAATCATGTTAAACACTATTATTGTGGCCTCCAGAAGGGTGCAGCAGTCTAAGGCACTGCATCGCAGTGCTAGCTGCGTCACTACAGATCCCGGCTCGATGTCAGGCTGTGTTGCAGCCGGCCTCAACCAGGAGACCCATGAGGCGGCACACAATTGGCCAAGCATCACCTGGGTTAGGGGAGGGTTGGACGGCTGGGTTGTCCTTGTCCCATCGCGCTCTAGCAACTCCTGTGGCGGGCTGGGCACAGTGCACGCTGACACGGTTGCCAGGTTTATGGTGTTTCCTCCGACACATTGATCGGCTGGCTTCTAAGTTAAGCGAGCATTGTGTTAAGAAGCAGTGCGGCTTGGCGGGGTCGTGATTCGGAGAACGCACGGCTCTCGACCTTCACCTCTCCCGAGTCCACAGGGAGTTACAGCGATGGGACAAGACTGTAACTACCAATTGGATATCACGAAATTGGGGAGAAAAAAATCATAAAAAAATATTAGAAATGAAACACTATGATTGCACACAGTGTGAGTCCATGCAACTTATTAAGTACATTTTTACTCCTGAAATGATTTAGGTTTGCCATAACAAAGGGGTTGAATACTTACTGACTCAAGACATTTCAGCTTTTCATTTTAAATTAATACAAATTTTGAAAAACATAATTCCACTTTGACGTTATGGTGTATTGTGTGCAGGCCAGTGACCAAAAATGTAATTTTAATCTGTTTAAAATTCAGGCTGTAACAACAAAATGTGGAAAAGGTCAAGAGTTGTGAATGCTCTCTAAAGGAATTGTATCGGTTGTCATATTGAGTTCAGTAGAATGTCTGGATGGATTTCTTAATGGTGACACGTGTATTTATTGTATTTACATAAATGAGTTCAGTGTAGCCTCACATTTTTCTCCACTCTGACTGCCTGACATTTGTCTGACTTTCACAGAAGCTCTTAAAAGCAGGCCTGTACCAGTAGGGGGTCGTTCACAGATGAATGAGTGAAAGCACGCACACAGGAACACTGAGAAAAGGGTTACTTTCAGTATCCCTCACCTGCTGAGAATGGTTTTGAGACAGTAGCCCTGAAATGTTGAAATGTAGGCTGAGACAGGTTGAATCACAGAATTATAACACTTTTATTCTTTCTATGGTTTGAATTGAAGGATGAAAAGTTGTGCTTCCATGACTTCAACGTACCCAAGTGTCCTGTGTACACATCAGATCCAGCACTTCTACAGCTTCTCAATAGGAAGGACGAATCAAAATGGCCTTCTGAAAGACTGTGGCCGTTTACATTGTCATGAATAAGGCAGTCCAGATCTGATCACCACTGTAATGATTACATTACTGATAGGAGTACATAAAAAAAATTGCAAGAAGCATAGACGATTAAAATATACTTGTGAAATGTTGTCAACACTGTAGCTCCATCTCAGTTTATCTGCCATCATTCTTCCTGGCATTTTATGACATATACCTTGAGAGTCTATTGTATCTGCCTCATTTGGCAAAGCCGACTGCGACCATGAGAGTCTCTGTGTCTCACCTTTGTGAGAATGAGAGGATTGATGGGTAGAGCCTTGAGTTTAAAAGACACAAGACAGTGTTTTCACATCAAGAAGTCCGAGCAAATTGACACCACAAATGTCCTTGTAATACACAACCTATAATCCCTTTCAAATTGTTTTTGTTTTTGTTGAATCACACCGGTTGGTCAACCTCTTTTTGCTGTTGGTGCTTATGATTAATGAGACCATTTGATAGTGTCAGTTACCAAGTTATGTTGAAGAATACAAGGTTTCTACAGGTATAGGACCTTAATTTGAGCCAGTTTACTAAAGAAAGAAAATTATCCTGCAGCAGCATGAAATGTGAATTATTATGTGCATTATAATTAAATCTGCATTTTTGTAGGGGTTGATACATTTTCCATAAGGGGAAATCAAGTCAGACATATCAAAGTGGAAATTACTGACTTCAGAAGCCTTTTTAAACCTCAAATACAGTACAAGGAAAGTTCTCCTGCAACAGGGTGATCAAATGAAGATCCTACATCTGCATGGCAACTGCACTTGGTGAAGAGAAAAGGATGGGAAAGGCCAAACTATAATTTCGAGTTTCCCTGTTATGACCATCTTGACTTGCAATCATAAATAGCTACAAGGAATGCTCCTCTCTAAACATAATTAAATCATGACAAAGGTTGTATTATTGTGTGCCTTCTAGTCTATATCATAAATGAGAAACTACAGAGCAAAACATATATTGATATCTTCTAGGATTAAAACTGCCCAGAGTATCAACATTTCTTGCAAGAAAATAGTAAGCTCTTCTCCAATATCACCGCTCCTGGCCATACTGATACTAAAATGTTTTATGTCTAAGTCTTATGTTTATCACATTTGTCCACACAGGTAGAACAGGCTTAGTAAGGTGGCAGAAGTATCAGACCCAGACATGTTTACGTCATCTTTCCTGTGGCGCTTTGTAGACTTCCCAGTGTCCTCTATTACTGCTGACCCCAGCTGGAGCTCACCGTGTCGGGTGATAGACAGACCGACACTGCGGGTCAGGGCTGGAGCAGGCTGCTGGAACTCTGTTAAACAGGATGTACAGCCAGGCCCTGTGGACACTGCTTTATCTACTGTTTATACCTGGAGCTACTGAGGAAGCTAAGAGGTCAGACTGGGCTATGCACCACATTTATTTTACTTCCCAAAAAACGGAGGGAGACTCACTGTCAAACAGTTGGTAGTGTCATAGGAAGTGGGTTGCTTATGCACAAGCACAAACTTGCTAAATTTGCTGGAACTGCAGAGGTATTTACAAAAAAACAATGGATTGTACAAGCATACTACCTTGCCCATACATTGTAGTTGATATTTCTCACACACGCAGGCACACTCTAATATATACACTATATATACAAAAGTATGTGGACACCCTTTCTAATAAGTGAATTTGGCTGTTTCAGCCACACCCGTTGCTGACAGGTGTATAAAATTGAGCACAGAGCCATGCAATCTCAATTGACAAACATTGGCCGTAGAATGGCCTTACCTAAGAGCTCAGTGACTTTCAACATGGCACCGTCATAGGATGCCATCTTCCAACAAGTCAGTTCATAAAATGTGTGCCCTCCTAGAGCTGCCCCGGTCAACTGTAAGTGCTGTTATTGTGAAGTGGAAACGTCTTGGAGCAACAACGGCTCAGCTGCCAAGTGGTAGTCCACACAAGCTCACAGAACGGGACCGCCGAGTACTGAAATGCGTAGAGCTTAAAAATCTTCTGTCCTAGGTTGCAACACTCACTAACAGGTTCCAAACTGCCTCTTGAAGCAACAAGAACTGTTCATTGGGAGCTACATGAAATGGGTTTCCATAGCTGAGCAGCCGCACACAAGCCTAAGATCACCATGCGTAATACCAAGCATTGGCTAGAGTGGTGTAAAGCTCACCACCATTTGACTCTGGAGCAGTGGAAAGGAGTGACTGGAGCATTCTCTGGAGTGATGAATCACTCTTCACCATCTGGCAGTCCGTTTGAAGGATGCCAGGTGAACGCTACCTACCCCAATGCATAATGCTAACTGCAAAGATTGGTGAAGGAGGAATAATGGTCTTGGGCTATTTTCATGGTTTGGGATAGGCCCCTTTGTTCCAGTGAAAGGAAATCATAATTATAATGCATACAATGAAATTCTAGACAATCTTGTTCTTCCAACTTTGTGGCAACAGTTTCAGAAAGGCCCTTTCCTGTTTCAGCATGACAATGCCCCCACGCACAAAGCAAGGTCCATACAGAAATGGTTTGTTGAGCCTCCCAAGTGGCGTAGCTGTCTAAGGCACTGCATCACAGTGCTTGAGGTGTCACTACAGACCTGGGTTCGATCCCAGGTTGTGTCACAACCGGCCGTGACCAGGAGTCCCATAGGGCAGCACAAAATTGGCTCAGTGTCATCGGAGTTAGGGGAGGGTTTGGCTGGGGGAGCTTTACTTGGCTCCTCACACTCTAGCGACGCCTTGTGGCGGGCCGGTTGCCTGCAGGCTGACTTCTGTTGTCAGATGGACGATGTTTCCTCCGACATATTGATGCAGCTGGCTTCTGGTTTAAGCAGGCGGGTGTTAAGAAGCAGTTTGGCGGGTCATGTTTTGACCTTCGCCTCTCCCGAGCCTGTTGGGGAATTGCAATGATAAGACAAGATTGTAATTGGATTGCAATTGGATATCATGAAATTGGGAAGAAAAAGGGTGTAAAAAAAGGGTTAGTTGAGATTGGTGTGGAACAACTTGACTAGCCTGCACAGACCCCTGACCTCAACCCCATCGTCCACCTTTGGAATGAATTGGTACACCGACTGCCAGGCCTAATCACCCAACCTCACTAATGCTCTTGTGGCGGAATGGAAGCAAGTCTCCACAGCAATGTTCCAACATCTAGTGGAAAGCCTTCCCAGAAGAGTGTATGCTGTTATAGCAGCAAAGGACGGGGACCAACTTCATATTAGTGCCCATGATTTTGGAAAGAGGTTCGACGAGCAGGTATCCACATACTTTTGGTCATGTAGTGTATCTATTCTTTCTTCACACGTTCAAGTAACACCGGCAGTTTTCTTTGTATTTTTGTTGTCCATTTTGGATACTAGTCTGAACCACATCAAAACTCCCAGAGGGACATGGAATTGGAGGTGCAGTCAAGACCATCTACTTTTCCAAATCAATAGAAGAGAAGATACTCCCCTCAATTAAAGACTGTGTGGTCTGCATTCTTCTCTGGGCTCTGTTCACAACATGTCAACCTGTCTCACCCTCTGATGTTTCCACCTCATCAACACATTCAATGGAAGCCTGGGGAAGCCGCAAATGGAAATAGTAATTTGACCACACCTGAGCAACTAGATAGGATTGGAATAAACTGTGATTTAAGAGTGGTATTAATATACTGCCAAAAATCATAAACTGACAATAATCTAATCAGGTAAAATCTAAATACAATAGTATTCCAACATCCCATCAACCCAATATATTTTCTCCTTTTACCTAGGCGATAATGGAGGGAAAGTCTATCTGTTGATTTGTGGCTCACGCAGTAGAGGATATTAGAGGTGTTGTATAATATGTCGGAGTGTATTAGGAGTGTGATTACTGATAACTATATTACCTGTTGCTCTAGTAAGGCCTCAGGTGAGCATAGTGTGAAGGGGAAAGCGAGCACGAGACAGACTGTCATTGTTAACAAGATCATTTTCAGAATCTGAAACATTTGGTTAGATGTTCCAGGGACGGTAGAGCTCTTTGCAGTGTAAGGAAAGGTTTATCCTCACGGCATTGTGTGTTTCTAAAAGAGGCACAAACAGAGCTAGAGTTGTTACCTGTAGATCACACTCCTAATACACTCTGACACCTTCCACACTCTGACACCTTCCACAACCCCTATACTATACTCTACTAGGTGAGCCACAAATCAACAGACAGACATTCTGGACCACATCAAAACTTCAAGAGGGACATCAAGCCCATCCCCTTCTTCCAATCAATAGAGAAGATCCTCCATTATTTTGTAGCCAGTGGCACCTAGCGGCTGCTATGATCTGAGGTGAGCAGTTTGCATATTTACCTCAGGTGTAAAGGTTTGAACATTTGTTCCGCCCCGGAGGTTAGGGAACGGTGCACATTACCTGTTGACGCGTTGGCTGTGTTTGTGAATGTTTGGCGAACTTTGGCTAAGCTAACTTTTGCTTCTTCCTCTGTGAATGTTTTACCGCTTGCTAAAGTATATGACAGCTATGTAAAACAATAATTTGTGTTTTAGTGACATGTTCAACGCTGTTTTGAGAATTAATCACCGCTGTCTGCGAGACGCAGCATTGACACCATTTTATTGGTTGTGTAAGCCGGGAGAGAGTATGGCTTACCAACTTTAAAAGTCAACTGCCCCTTAGAACCAACTTATCTGGTTTTAAATGGCCTATGTGGCATCGATATGAGTCAGAAACATTAATTAGTGTCAAAATTGACTACAAAGTGTAAATAGGATAATTTTTCTAGTTCAAAACTGAGTTTTGTAAGTGAGTTTGTCAAGACTTAATGTAGTGTTGGGTATGGATTACATTCATGCCCACTTGCCCAGTGTCCACTAACAAGAGAGAAGCAGCTTTGCTGATTGCGCTCAATCAGCTGCTCGTGCTCTATCAAATCATAGCAGCCAGACCCTCCAGACAGTGATACTGCCCTGCCCATTATGCAGGGTTCTCAGAATATGAAATATTAATGTTCTAGACACGTTTCATGGGAACGTTGCAAGAACATTTCGATGTTTATATGTTTCTTTTATTTTATTTAACCTTTATTTAACTAGGCAAGTCAGTTAATAACAAATTCGTATTTACAATGACAGCCTACCATAAAGCAAAAGGCCTCCTGCGGGGACGGGGGCCTGGGATAAAAAAAAATATATATATAATAGAAATATAAGACAAAACACACATCACAACAAGAGAGACAACACAACACTACATAAAGAGAGACCTAAGACAACAACATAACAACACAGCATTGTAGCAACTCAACATAACAACAACAGGGTAGCAACACAACATTGTAGCAGCACAAAACAAGGTACACACATTATTGGGCACGTACTACAGCACAAAGGGCAAGAAGGTAGAGACAACAATACATCACACAAAGCAGCCACAACTGACAGTAAGAGTGTCCATGATTGAGTCTTTAAATGAAGAGATGGAGATAAAACTGTCCAGTTTGAGTGTTTCTTTCAGCTCGTTCCAGTCGCTAGATGCAGCGAACTGAAAAGAGGAGTGACCCAGGGATGTGTGTGCTTTGGGGACCTTTAACAGAATGTGACTGGCAGAATGTGTGTTGTATGTGGAGGATGAGGGCTCCAGTAGATATCTCAGGTAGGGGGGAGTGAGGCCTAAGAGGGTTTTATAAATAAGCATCAACCAATGGGTCTTGCGACGGGTATACAGAGATGACCAGTTTACAGAGGAGTATAGAGATATGTCCTATAAGGAGCATTGGTGGCAAATCTGATGGCCGAATGGTAAAGAACATCTAGTCGCTCGAGAGCACCCTTACCTGCCAATCTATAAATGATGTCTCCGTAATCTAGCATGGGAAGAATGGTCATCTGAATCAGGGTTAGTTTGGCAACTGGGGTGAAAGAGGGGCGATTATGATAGAGGAAACCAAGTCTAGATTTAACTTTAGCCTGCAGCTTTGATATGTGCTGAGAGAAGGACAGTGCACCGTCTAGCCATACTCCCAAGTACTTGTATGAGGTGAATACCTCAAGCTCTAAACGGTGGTGACATCATTGAGGACCTTTAAGGTTGCAGTGACACATCCGTAACCTGAGAAGAAACCAGATTGCATACCCGAGAGAATTCTATAGACATCAAGAAAGCCAAGTCAGTTGATTATTGACAAGTTTTTCCAACACTTTTGATAAACAGGGCAAAACAGCTCGATCTCCTCCTTTAAATAAAGGACGAACTGTGGCTGCCTTCCAAGCAATGGGAAGCTCCCCAGAAAAGAGAGACAGGTTTAAAAGGTTGGAGATAGGCTTGGCGATGATAGGGGCAGCAACCTTAAAGAAAAAAGGGTCTAAACCATCTGACCCAGATGTTTTTTTGGGGTTAAGTTTAAGGAGCTCCTTTAGCACCTCAGACTCAGTGACCGCCTGCAGGGAGACAGGGGAAAAAGAGGGAGAAGCATCGAGCATAGTCACATTACAAGGGGTGGGAGATAAGGAAATATTGGACGGGCAAGGAGACATGGCTAAGTCAAATAGGAATCCTGACTTAATGAAGTGGTGATTAAAGAGCTCAGCCATGTGCTTCTTGTCAGTAACAACCACATCGTCAACATTAAGGGATATGGGCAGCTGTGAAGAGGGTTTATTCTCCAGGTCTTTAACCGTTTTACAGAACTTCTTGGGGTTAGACCCACAAAGAGAAAACTGCTCCTTAAAGTAATTAACTTTGGCCTTCCGGATATACCTGAGTGCACTTATTTCTCATTTGCCTGAACGATAGCCAGTCAGCCTGAGTATGCGTGTGCCGAGCCTTTTGCCAAATGCAATTCTTGAGGTGGAGTAACTCTGCAAGATCACGGTCGAACCAGGGGCTGAACCTGTTTCTAATTATCATTTTCTTTATGGGAGCGTGCTTTTTAACAATAGCATTGAAAATATAAAAAAGAAGGTCCAAGTGTTTTCGACAGAGGGGATGAAGCTGATTCTATACCATTTTACAGAGGCCAGTTCATGTTTTTTAGCAAGCGTCTATGACAACTCAAGACATGTCCTTTCACTGAACAGCCATTACGAACACAGGCTGTAAAACAGTGAAACAGTGATCACTAAGGTCATTACAGAAAACACCAGATTGATCAGGATTATTTGTGAGGATAACGTCGAGGAAAGTAGCCTTTTCTGGGTGTTTAGAGTCATACTTTGTTGGATTGGTGATAATCTGAGAAAGATTTAGGGAGTCCCATTGCTTTAGGACCTGGTCTGATGGTTTAAGCATGTCCCAGTTTAGGTCACCTAGCAGGACAAATTCAGACTTAGTGTAAGGGGCCAGGAGAGAGCTTAGGGCAGGTAGGGTACAGGCCGGTGCTAATGGAGGACGATAGCATCCAGCAACAGTCAACAAAAGAGCTTTTTGAAAGTTTAATTCTTAAAACCAGCAAATCAAATTGTTTGGGGACAGACTTGGTGGAGACAACCGAGCAGTAAAGGTGATCCTTGGTAAAGATTGCCACTCCCCCACCTTTGGAAGCTCTGTCTTGTCGAAAAAGGTTATAACCAGAAAGGTTAACATCAGTATTCAAAACACTCTTCCTTAACCACGTCTCAGTAATAACCAACACATCTGGATTGGAGCTGTGAACTTTCAATTGATCTATTTTAGGTAATACACTTCTAGTGTTAACGTGCAGAAAACCCAGGCTTTTACGAGAGCAGAAATCAGTGAAGCAGATATCAGAGCACATGTCAGAATTGGGGCTAGCAACAGTATGTGGGCCAGGGTGTACATGCATATTTCCATATATCATCAACAGTAATACAATTAAGGCACGGCATAGGTCAGGGAGAGCTCTGCAGTGCTGATTTATGACATCTGAATGTGCATCAGATAGAAGCAAGAACATATTGTACAGCAATTTCATCAGGTAACATGAATTCAAAGCCGACAAGAGGTGGTGAGAATAGGATGGGAGGTCAAAAGTCAGTGTAACCAATAGAGAGTCAGAATCCCGAGAGTGGGAACAAACACAGTCTGTCCCATGGTTGGGTAAAGAAAGTTTGTAGTCAACAAAGTATGCAGGAGTCATGAGGCAAATCGCAAAATGCACAATAAAAAATAAAATATATAATGACTTGGGGCTAGCCATTTTAAGTTCAGAGTCGCCCCAACAGTGTGTGTGTGCTGGAGGCGAGCGAAAGCTCGGGACAGAGGGGTGAGTGTGGTGGAGGTACCTGTACCAGACAGGGGGAGACAGGCCAGGGCAGACGGTGAACAGATCGCCAGGTGGAATCCTTGTTGCAAAAGATTGCAACACCCTTGGCATTTTTCCTATTTTGTTGCGTTACAACCTGTAATTTAAATAGATTTTTAGTTGGATTTCATGTAATGAACATACACAAAATAGTCCAAATTGGTGAATTGAAATGAAAAAAAAAATATTGTTTCAAAATGTGCATATGTATTCACCCCCTTTGCTATTAAGCCCCTAAATAAGATCTGGTTTAAGCAATTACCTTCACATGTCACATAATTTCTTATATAAAGTCCACCTGTGTGCAATCTAAGTGTCACGTGATCTGTCACATGATCTCAGTATATATATACATCTCATCTGAAAGGCCCCAGAGTTTGCAACACAACTAAGCAAGGGTTAACACCAAGCAAGCGACACCATGAAGACCAAAGAGCTCACCAAACAGGTCAGGGACAAAGTTGTGAAGAAATACAGATCAGGGTTGGGTTAAAAAAAAATCTGAAACTTTGAACATCCCACAGAGCATCATTAAATCCATTAATTGAAAATGGAAAGAATATGGCACCACAAAAAACCTGCCAAGAGAGGGCCACCCACCAAAACTCACAGACCAGTCAAGGAGGGCATTAATCAGAGAGGCAACAAAGCGCCCAAAGATAACCCTGAAGGAGCTGCAAAGCTCCACAGCAGAGATTGGAGTATCTGTCCATAGGACCACTTTAAGCCGTACACTCCACAGAGCTGGGCTTTACAGCAGAGTGGCCAGAAAAAAAGCCATTGCTTAAAGAAAGAAATAAGCAAACACGTTTGGTGTTAGCCAAAATGTGGGATACTCCCCAAGCAAATGGAAGAAGGTCCTCTGGTTAGATGAGACTAAAATTGAGCTTTTTGGCCATCAAGGAAAATGCTATGTCTGACGCAAAACCAACACCTTTCATCACCCCGAGAACACCATCTCCACAGTGAAGCATGGTGGTGGCAGCATGCTGTGGGTATGTTGTTAATCGGCAGGGACTGGGAAACTGGTCAGAATTGAAGGAATGATGGATGGCGCTAATTACAGGGAAATTCTTGAGGGAAACCTGTTTCAGGGAAACCTGCTTCAAGAGATTTGAGACTGGGATGGAGGTTCACCTTCCAGCAGGACAATGACCCTAAGCATACTGATAAAGCAACACTTGACTGGTTTAAGGGGAAACATTTAAATGTCTTGGAATGGCCTAGTCAAAGCCCAGACCTCAATCCAATTGAGAATCTGTGGTATAACTTAGATTGCTGTACACCAGTTATAAGTTAATTTGACTATGCCCTCATCACTGATTTGATTCACTTATTTCAACAATTTAAGGGCTTTCTGTATAGTTATCTAATGTTGGTGGGGCACATTAACCTGTTTTAATGATACTCCTAAATCACTATAAGAAATACAAGTTTTTCTTGAGTGTACTTTTAACAGAGCTGAGATTTACTTAAAGTGTATTCACCCTATTGCTTACACCTATCAAGTTGTTTCAGATCTACACAAGTGCCAAGGGAGGTTAGCGCTTCTTCTGGACAGGGCCCAATAAGCACATGCTTCTGAAATATCCCTTATTGGGACAGTGGTTAGGGTGTTAGTCATTGGTTATGGTGGACAGTGTTCGAGACCTGTTAAGGGAGTCACCCTAATCACACATTCTTAGCAATGTATGTTAAAGTCATTATTTGTCAACAGTTACAACACACCTATCTGATCTAATTAAAATGTGTTTCTCATTGAAAGATGGGAATCGGTAGAATTCTAGATAGATGAGCATCTACAAGAGAACACTCTATCATCTTTTTGAAATCTACTTCACATATACCACGTAGAACAAATGTGTCTCTGATAAGGAATCACGTCAGCTATTGTCATTGCATTTCTATCTGTAACATTCCTAATTTGTTGCCGAAACATGGTCCAGGTGGTAGTTTTGCTTCTGATAGAAACCCACCCAGAACATGGTTGCCATACTCTCAGAATATCAGAAATGTGTATATTTACAGTAGCATGTCTGTACTTTCTCATATTTGTCATTTAAGCAATGATGATGCCAGTTATACCAAAACAATACACAGCATAAGTTCCATCTCCAAGTTTTAAGGTGGAAAAATATACAAATTGCAAGAGAATCACTTGGGAGAAGTGTTGCCAGTAATAGTTACTTACAGCAATATATTACTTTTATAAGTAACAGAAATAGAGGCAGAATTATACAGGTGCTACAGAGAGAATATTCCAAGGAGCTCCAGAGCTTGTTGACCAACTACCTGCGATCTCTCCAGAGCACAGAAAAGTAAGCTGCACTCATGACTGTATACTCAGGGTATCTGCAGCTTTCAGAAAGTTATATTTAAGACTTTTTGTTGTTAGGGCTAGGGTCTGTTTTTCTCAAATTCCGCCTGACTGACGTGCCCAAAGTAAACTGCCTGTTGCTCAGGCCCCGACGCCAGGATATGACTATAATTGGTACCATTGGAAATAAAACACTGAAGTTTGTAGAAATGTTAAAATAATGTAGGAGACTATAACACAATAGATATGGCAGGAGAAAATCCAAAGAAAAACCAACCAGATATTTTTGTTTTCAGCCATGGTTTTACAATGGAAAGTATAGGGAAATAATGAAATCTAGCTCCCAGTATGCAGTTCCTATGGCTTACACAGGGTGTCAGCCCTCTATGTTCAAGGTTTCAGGCGTGTTTCTTCCAAAATGAGTAAGAAATTAGTTTTAGTTATGGGACAATCTTGGAAATTCGTGTTCGGGTGCACGATGAAGACAAGACGCACCTGCTAAAATCGGTTTCCTATTGAACATACTTCTTTCCGGATTAAACATTATAGTTTGATTACATTTTAGGAGTCAGTAGAAACGTATTTTGACTTGTTGAAACAAAGTTTAGCGGTAGATTTTTGGATTCCTTTCGCTGCATGTTGAACGAGTGGATTACTCAAATCGATGGCGCCAACTAAACTGACTTTTTGGGATATAATGAAGGATTTTATCTAACAAAATGACACTACATGTTATAGCTGGGACCCTTTGGATGACAAATCAGAGAAAGATTTTCAAAGAGTAAGTGAATATTGAATCGCTATTTGTGAATTTATGAAACCTGTGCCGGTGGAAAAATATTTTGATGTGGGGCGCCGTCCTCAAACAATCGCATGGCATGCTTTTGCTGTAATGGCTACTGTAAATCGGACAGTGCAGTTAGATTAACAAGAATTTAAGCTTTCAACCGATATAAGATGCTTGTATCTACCTAAATGTTTAATATCCATAATTTTTATGATTATTTATTTGAATTGCGCACCCTCCAGTTTCACCGGAACTTGTCCGACGACTAGCCCTAAAAAGTTTTAAGACCTTTTTAATGCCACTTGGAATGCAATAATAGACCAATTTCACTACAAAAAAAATACAAAAAACCTACTGAAGGATGCGAATTACAGCACCAGTCAAAAGTTTGGACACAGCTACTCATTCCATGGTTTTTCTTTATTTTTACTATTTTCTACATTGTAGAACAATAGTGATGACATTAAAACTGTGAAATAGCACATATGGAATCATGCAATAACCAAAACAGTGTTAAAACCTGTTGAGGACAGACGTTCCGCTAGCCAATATCCAATGGAACAGCGTGGCGCGAAATAAAAAAACCTCAAAAATCCAATAATTTAAATTTCTCAAACATACGACTATTTTACACCATTTTAACCCTTTCACGTGTGAGTTCCAAATATCTCTAACGGTTGCCCCAGCGTGAGTTTTTTTATGCACGTGATATTAGAATGTTCTCTCCATTCCAGAATGTGATTGATACCTAACAGTGCATTTAATCCGCGCTGCCCTCAAACCAAAGCACGCAGACTGTTTTTATTTATAGGCTGTTTCAACTTCAATTTCAAATGATTTTCTAACAAGTTTTTCTTTTCTAAGAACAGTTTGAATTTAGGTGTGTTCTGCCTCCTCATTCATTCACATAAAAATAGTCATTTTTACTTTTGCGGACAATTTCATTTTTGGGACATTTCTGACCCGGACAAAATTCCCCAAGCACTTTCCAATTGTTTGTGCAGTTCATGTCTGCAGACATTTGCTAATCTCCCGTCAGAACAGGATCTGCACACGTGTTCACATTTTCCATCTGTTGCCCTCATTGTTTTCGTTACTAATAATAACTTTGGAAATGTGTGCGTTTCTATCAAAGTAAGTGCATTATTACGTTGTAATAGCTTATGTATGTCGTTTCTATTGTAGCGTACTGTATGTATGGAGCATAATAAATTTGTATATTCTTTATAACCGCGGACACGTGAAGTAACGTTACTCATTTTATAACCTTTATGGTGTTATATTCAATCGTGCTAAGGTAGCTAGCTACATTTTTCTATCAGCTCTGTAAAACAATGCTAATTGCGTCAGAGAAGTATTATCTTGTGTTGTATTTTGAAGCTACATGGCCTTATGACTCCCTAGTGGCGCAGCGGTCAAAGGCACTGCACATCAGTGCTAGAGACGTCACTACAGACTCCCTGGTTCAAATCCAGGCTGCGTTTCTAAGTAAGTGCCTTATTACGTTATAATAGTTTCCGTATGCCGTAGCGAGCATAATGTATCTTTCTTATAAGCGAGGGGACGTTACTCATTTTATAACCTTACATTTAAGTCATTTAGCAGACGCTCTTATCCAGAGCAACTTACAGTAGTGAATGCATACATTTCAATTCATACATTTTTTTTCCCATACTGGCCCCCTGTGGGAATCAAACCCACAACCCTGGCATTGCAAACACCATGCTCTACCAATTGAGCCACAGGGAGGCCCACCTTCATGGTGTTATATTCAATCGTGCTTAGGTAGCTAGCAACATTCTTCTATTAGCTCTGTAAAACAATGCTAGTTGCGTCGGAGAAGTATTAGCTTGTGTTGTATTTTGAAGCTACCCTGGCCTTATGACTCCCTAGTGGCGCAGCGGTCAATGGCACTGCATCTCAGTGCTAGAGGCATCACTACAGACACCCTGGTTCAAATCCAGGCTGTATCACAACTGGCTGTGATTGGGAGTCCCATAAGGCAGCGCACAATTGGCCCAGCATTGTCCGAGTTTGGCCGGTGTAGGCCATCATAGGTAAATAATAATTTGTTGTTAAATGACTTGCCTAGTTAAATAAAATAAAACATATGACCATGGTTTGTTTATTTGGTCTATTCAGCATAGCTCTGTTCTGCCCTGCCTTGCCCCCTTGTTGAGCTCAAAAGTTAGTTTCTTACTGTTATAACTCAAATCTGTGATTTTGTCAATGCAATAAACTATTTTTATAGCAGTGTTTATTATGTTATTTGTAATATTGTTTTATTGCTATATCCTTATATTGTATTCTAATTAATAATTCCTCTTTATTCTATACTTTCAGAAACCACAAACAGTATTTGCCAATATCATAACTGGAACTGGACATCTTTCGAGCTGAAGATTGAGGACAGCTTTTGTATACTAACGTACACTCCTTAACAGTTTTACTGGATGAAAACACAGCAAGAAAACACATAGGCCAATATGTAATAGTTGTCTATTTTATTGAAGTATTGGTAGTTGGTTCAACAACAACTTGTTGTACTAGAGGACAGAAAATTGAATATGCATAACCCATATTTAATATTCATGCAGTGACTGAACAACTGCATTTCCACCCCCACCTCTAAAGGCATAGTATCATGGCAGGTCACCTGTCAAGTCACCTGTCAGGTCAGTCAGTCACTTATTGCTGCAGATGTGCTCAATAATGCTTGAGCATGTGATACTCCTCAAAGCATGGTGAAATACATAGAGGTGTATCACAAGCTAAACACATGTATTTTGTCATCTTCCTCTGCTTACTTCTCCTGGCGCCAGACAGGCAGACTTTGCAGTGCCTCCGTGTGCGACTACCTTGAGCAGCAGTTTGAGGGACTTTGCAGGGAAAATGCCATGCAGTGAGGCGTAGGGGATTGTTTACAGCAGGGCGACCCCCAGTGGAGGGGCGCCGAGGGGTGTGGTGCTCCTCCAACAGCTCTCTCATGAGGTTCTCTCTGTATTTTTGGTAGGTAATTACTTTACCTATGAGGGAGTGGGGAGGATGAGGAAAGTTAGAGGATGATGAGGCAGTGGGTAGGTTGGTGAGATATTGTCACTGTAATTGCATAATGGATTTGTATGTGAACTGTACATCCAATTACAAAAATACCTTGTTCAGTAATCATCTCACCTGTTAGTTGGCGGTGAACTATGCTGCCGTTGAGGACAGCAGTGTCGATCAGCTGGAAAAATATCTTCTTATACCACTTGGTCGTTTTCCGAGTGCATTCCACAAAGCTGTTAATCATGTCCGCCTTATCCACGGCCCCCATTTTGAGGTTATAGTCTAGCACACAATCTGGTTTGATCTTTCTCTCTCCCGTCAGGTGGTCCACCTTCCCTGTGGCCGACATGGTTGCTGTATGGACAGTGGAGAGGACATGGACGTCTCGTTTGTCATGCCACTTTACTGCCAGCTGTTGACCGTTCTCCTGGAACTCCACCTCCCCTCTCTGCATCTTCCTGCATCCGAATGCCGGCATCCCCTTCCTGTTCGACCTGACTGTGCCACAGGCCCCTGTGCTGTTGGAGAGCAGATGCTGGAAGAGTGTGGGACTGCTGTACCAATTGTCCACATACAAAGTGTGTCCCTTGCCGAGATGAGGAGCCAGCATGGTCATCACCACGGACCCAGACACCCCAAGCCCCTCATAATGTTTGATGTCAGTGGTGGACCCTGTGTAAACTATAATATCCTGGACAAATCCTGTCTTCACGTCGCACATGACAAAGAACTTGACTCCAAACCTGTGCCTTTTGGAGGGAATATATTGACGGAACGCCAGCCTACCTTTCCATAACATCAGGGACTCATCAATGCATAGGTCCTTGTATGGCACAAAGACCCGACCAAATGCTGATGTCAGGCTGATAAGAACAATTCTTATTTTGTATAATGGGTCACTTAGGATGGCAGTAGCATTGTTGACGAAATGCAGGCATCGCAGCAGAATTAGGAAGCGGTCTTGGGAAAAGAGGGTGGCAAAGAAGGGAGTTGCAAACATAGGATCTGTGCTCCAGTATTCTCTTAGGGAGTTCTTCTTTACTATCCCCATGAGGAGGACTGTCACCAGGAAGGTATACATTTCACTAATTGTGGTTGTCACCCATTTAGCGAGTTTCCCCCTCACTCCTGGCTCTCTCTTCTCCTGTAGCTCCAAGGCATAGCGATTGGTCTCATGTACAATGTTTCCCACGAGCTCCTCTGTCAGAAACAACTTGAAGCACTCTGCCTCAGTTGGAAATGGCAAGGGGCGTTGCACTCCAGACTGGGACTCGTCAAAGCAAACAGCAGGGCCAGGAGGGGTGAAATGACTGGCGGCCTTCCAGCTACCACAGAACTCTTGTACTTCATCCACTGTCGGTCTGCCTCCATCACCACCAGCATCTTCAAAGGGACCTGGTACTTAGTCTGTGGACAAGGGAACCTCAGATTCAGGGTTCTCAATGGCTACAAGGTTGGGGGGCAGCTCCTCACTGTCACTGTCAGAATCTGATTCCTGACTTTCATACTTAGACTCATTGTCAGAATTAAAAGAAATATCCAGAATTTCCACATTTGTGAGTTGTCTCCTTTTGAAAGACATTGCTAATGCTACAGCTTAGCTCACTAGCTACATACATAAACAACAACACTGAATGGCTCAGAGTGAGAGGGTACGTGATTGACTGCCGGCATGCGTCACTTGTATCAATAAATCACCATCAGAAAATGTTTTGTGTGGTAATTATTTGTGTATTTACTGTTTTATTCACATGTTTTCAATTCTAGGTGACAAATCATGCATTCCGATTCTTGCATAGATTGTAATGGGCACATGTTATGTGTGTAAAATACTTATTTGAAGGTTATACTGATTATGATGAGCTAAGCTAATTCCAGCTGTGTAGCGATGTTTGTTGACATATAATGCATTCTGGGTTTCACGTAATCGTCTGTTTGACCAAAGATGTTATAACAAAATGAGGTGAGTAAGAGTTCACTCATTTTTTGAGGACTTCTGGAAATGAATGGTGGGATGTGAACGACGGTAGACACACCCCTTCAACATGCATACTATAAACAGACCGAACTCATCTTGTCTTTTATTATCTTCGGTTTCTGTGAGGAAAAAAATGCATGGCTGCACGCTGAAACTAATCGTCGGATTACTGTCGATTTCTAGAAAGCGTTTTACCTAATTATTTCGATCAATGGTGAGCTCACCCGTGATGTGATTAATTATACATAGTAATTGCTATTAGCTAATTCACATTGTAGTTTATGTCAGCCGAGAGTTAGAAAATATGACTGCTTGTGTTGGGTCAATCTTTCTTCAGTTAGCGCTAGGACAAATGTAGCCTACATTTTTCCGGTTAGGATGATTGTGTTATGCTATATATACACACTTCTGTGAATATCTGAACATTGCATCCAAAAATAAACTGCTCACATTCTGGACATAACTCTGTAAGGACTGTGTTTGTGTAAATAGTTTCTGAAAAAAAGTGTGGCCAGCTCAAATGCTGATTGTTGCATCATTCGAAACTGGTCGTTCTAAATGAGCATTCTAAATGAGTGTTCTAATCACACGGGGTGTGATCGTACGCTTCAGGGACCACTGTAGAACGATCACACCCCGTGTGATGGTACGTGTGAAAGGGTTAAAGATACACTTCTCCTTAATCCAACCACATTGTCCGATTTCAAAAAGGCTTTACAGCGAAAGCAAAACATTAGATGATGTTAGGAGAGTACATAGACCAAAATAACCACACAGCCATTTTCCAAGCAAGCATATATGTCAATAAAACCCCAAACACAGCTAAATGAAGCACTAACCTTTGATGATCTTCATCAGATGACACTCCTAGGACATTGTTACACAATGTATGTTTTGTTCAATCAAGTTCATAATTATCACCAAAAACAGCTTTTTAAATTGGCCCGTGATTTTCAGAAAATGTATTCCCACCAAAACCACCGGTGAATGTGCACATCAATTTACAAAAATACTCATCATAAACATTGACAAAATATCTAACAATTATTTAAAGAATGATAGATAGACTACCCCTGGATGCAACCACTGTGTCAGATTTTAAAATAGCTTTACAGAAAGCACAATTTTTTATATTCTGAGTACATAGCTCAGCCATCACGGTGAGCTATTCAGACACCCGCCAAGTTCAGGGCAACCTAAACTCAGAATTAGTATTAGAAATATGCTCTTACCTTTGCTGATCTTCGTCAGAATGCACTCCCAGGACTGCTACTTCCACAACAAATGTTGTTTTTGTTCGAAATAATCCATAGTTATGTCCAAATACTGCGTTCAGGTCACTATCCAAAGGGTAACGCGTGAGCGCAATTCGAGACACAAAAAGTCAAAATGTTCCATTACCGTACTTAGAAGCATGTCAAACGCTGTTTAAAATCAATTAATGTTTTTTTAATGTAAAATTGCGATAATATTCCAACCGGACAATAGCGTATTCATTCAAGGAGAAAAAGAAAAACAGCGTGCTCGCGGGAACGCGTATATCCAATCCCTTTGTTGCCAGGCAGACCACTCAGTAACTGAGCTCCTATACTCTGCCCAGAGACAGGAGAAGGCTCAAACCACTTTCTGAAGGCTTTAGACAGCCAATGGAAGCCTTAGAAAGTGCAACATAACAGCACAGATACAGTAGTTTTGAAAGGGACTAGAAAGAAGAACTACAATTCTCAGATCCTCCACTTCCTGGTCAACTTTTTCTCAGGTTTTTGCCTGCCATATGAGTTCTGTTATACTCACAGACACCATTCAAACAGTTTTAGAAACTTCAGAGTGTTTTCTATCCAAATATACTAATAATATGCATATTCTCGTATCTGGGCAAGAGTAGTAACCAGTTTAAATCGGGTATGTTTTTTCATCCGGCCGTGAAAATACTTCCCCCTATCCATAATCAAATTATATTTTATATTTGAGATTCTTCAAAGTAGCCACCCTTTGCCTTGATGACAGCTTTGCACACTCTTGGCATTCTCTCAACAAGCTTCATGAGGTAGTCACTTGGAATGCATTTCAATTAACAAGTGTGCCTTGTTAAAAGTTAATTTGTGAAATTTCTTAACTTCTGAATGCATTTGAGCCAATCAGTTGTGTTGTGACAAGGTAGGGGTGATAGCCCTATTTACTAAAAGACAAAGTCCATATTATGGCAATAACTGCTCAAACAACAGTCCATCATTACTTTAAGACATGAAGTTCAGTCAATACAGAAAATGCCAAGAACTTTTAAAGTTTCTTCATGTGTAGTCGCAACAACCATCAAGCGCTATGAGGAAACTGGCTCTCATGAGGACCGCCACAGGAAAGGAAGACCCAGAGGTACCTTTGCTGCAGAGGATAAGTTCATTAGAGTTACCATCCTCAGAAATTGCAGCCAAATAAATGCTTCGCAGAGTTCATTTAACAGACACATCTCAACATCAACTGTTCAGAGGAGACTGGGTGAATCAGGCCTTCATGGTCGAATTGCTGCAAGAAACCACTACTAAAGGACACCAATAAGAAGAAGAGACTTGCTTCGGCCAAGAAACACGAGCAATGGACATTAGACCGGTGGAAATCTGTCCTTTGGTCAGATAGTTCAAATTTGAGATTTTTAGTTCCAACCACCGTGTCTTTGTGAGATGCAGTGTAGGTGATCAGATGATCTTCGCATGTGTAGTTTCCACTGTGAAGCATGGGAGAGGAGGTATAATGGTGTAGGGGTGCTTTGCTAGTGACTGTCTGTGATTTATTTAGAATTCAAGGCTTAACCAGCATGGATACCAGAGCATTCTGCAGCGATACGCCCTCCCGTCTCATTTACACCTAGTGGCACTATCATTTGTTTTTCAACAGGACAATGACCCAACACACCTTCAGGCTGTGTAAGGGCTATTTGACCAAGGAGAGTGATTGAGTGCTGAATCAGATGACCTGGCCTCCACAATCACCTGATCTCAACCAAATTGAGATGTTTTGGGATGAGTTGGACCTCTGAGTGAGGGAAAAGCAGCCAACAAGTCCTAACCAAATATGGAAACTCCTTCAAGATTGTTAGGAAAGCATTCCTCATGGTTGAGAGAATACCAAGAGTGTGCAAAGCTGTCATCAAGGAAAAGGGTGGCTACTTTGAAGAATCTAAAATATTATTAGATCTAACACTTTTTTTGGTTACTACATGATTCCATATGTGATATTTTATAGTTTTGATGTCGTCACTATTATTCTACAATGTAGAAAATAGTAAAAAATAAAGAAAAACCCTTGAATGAAAGTGTCCAAACTTTTGACTGGTGCTGTACATACATATGTGTTGGGACATTATGTCCAAATGTGTTTTTTAACATGGAAACATTTCACGTAATGGTAACGTTCATGGTAACCAACAGTTTTACGTTCATGGTAACCAACAGTGCAATGTAAGCTACATATAAAACATTGCTAATGCCATTCCACTACCTACCAGATGCTCAAAATGGAGGGAAAAAGAATAGAACCTCTCTGACTTGCTCTCCTCTCACTCTCTTTTATCATGGTAATGGTCTTAGTTCTGTAGCCTTCCTCTCCAACTCTGCCTCAACTTGTTTCATTTGAATATTTTCTCCTTATATCTTCTCCTGAGGGTGTTGGACTTGCTGATGAGCTGAGCCATCAAGGTGCCGGATTTGAACTCTGCTTGCTCTGCAAATTTGTCCGCATCCTTCTCCAGGCTGGCAGATACCCCCAGCAGAGTTTTTTTTTCCAGCTCATCTACAATTTATTTGGAAAGTATTCAGACCCCTTGACTTTTTCCACATTCTGTTACATTACAGTCTTATTCTAAAATTGATTGAATATTTTAAACAATTCATCAATCTAAACACACTACCCCATAATGGCAAAGTGAAAACAGGTTTTAAGAAATGTTTGCAAATGAATAAAAAACAGAAATACCTTATTAATATAAGTCTTCAGACCCTTTGCTATGCGACTCGAAATTGAGCTCAGATGCATTCTGTTTCCATTGATCATCCTTGAGATGTTTCTACAACTTGATTGGAGTCCACCAGCGGTAGATTCAATTGATTGGGCATGATTTGGAAAAGCACACACCTGCCTGTATAAGGTCCCACAGTTGATAGTGCATGTCAGAGCAAAAACCAAGCCTTGATGTCGAAGGAATTGTCCCTAGAGCTTTGAGACAGGATTGTGTCGAGACACAGATCTGGGGAAGGGTACTTAAAAAGTTCTGCAGCATTGAAGGTCCCCAAGAACACAGTGGCCTCCATCATTCTTAAATGGAAGAAGTTTGGACCCACCAAGACTCTTCCTAGAGCTGGCCGCCCAGCCAAACTGAGCAATCGAAGGGAGAGAGGCCTTGGTCTGGGAGGTGACCAAGAACCTGATGGTCACTCTGACAGAGCTCCAGAGTTCCTCTGTGGATATGGGAGAACCTTCCAGAAGGTCAACCATCTCTGCAGCACTCCACCAATCAGGCCTTTATGTTAGAGTGGCCAGACGGAAGCTTCTCCTTAGTAAAGGTACATGAAAGCCCGCTTGGAGATTGCCAAAAGGCACCTAAAAACTCACAGACAATGAGAAACAAGATTCTCTGGACTGATGAAACCAAGCTTGAACTCTTTGGTCTGAATGCCAAGCACCACGTCTGGAGGAAACCTGGCACCATCCCTACGGTGAAGCATGGTGGTGGCAGCATCATGCTGTGGGTATGTTTTTCAGTGGCAGGGATTGGGATACTTGTCAGGATTGAGGGTAGGGGGGAACAGAGCAAAGTACAGAGAGATCCTTGATGATAACCTGCTCCAGAGCGGTATAAACCCGGTTGTGAACTTTCACCTTGTAACAGGACAACGTAGACGGGCACTTCGCGCACCGCTCCCGAGCATACTACTCACCAATGTCCAGTTTCTTGACAACAAGGTAGACAAAATATGAGCATGGGTTGCCTTCCAGAGAGACATCAGAGATTGTAACGTTCTTTTTTTCACGGAAACATGGCTCACTCGGGATACGTCATCAGAGTCGGTACAGCCACCCGGCCTCTTTATGCATTGCGCCGACAGAAAAAAACATCTCTCTGGTAAGAAGAAGGGCGGGGGTGTATGCCTTATGATTAACAAGACGTGGTGTGATCATAACAACATAGAGGAACTCAAGTCCTTTTATTCACCTGACCTAGAATTACTTACAATCAAATGACGACCGCATTATCTACCAAGAGAATTCTCTTCGATCATAATCACAGTCGTGTATATCCCGCCCCAATCAGACACATCGACGGCCCTGAAATAACTTTATTTGACTCTATGTAAACTGGAAACCACTCATCCTGAGGCTGCATTTATTGTAGCTGGGGATTTTAACAAGGCTAATATGAAAACAAGGCTCCCTAAATTTTATCAGCATATCGAATGCACGACCCGGGCTGGCAAAACCCTGGATCATTGTTCTTCTAACTTCTGTGATGCATATAAAGCCCTCCCCCTCCCTCCTTTAGGAAAATCTGACCACGACTCCATTTTGTTGCTCCCAGCCTTTTGACAGAAACTAAAACAGGAAGCTCCCGTGCTCAAGTCTGTTCAACGCTGGTGCGAACAATCGGATTCCACACGTCAAGATTGCTTCGATCACGTGGACTGGGATATGTTCCGCATAGCGTCGGACAATAACATTGATGAATACGCTGATTCGGTGAGCGAGTTTATTAGCAAGTGCATCGGTGATGTTTTACCCACAGCGTCTATTAAAACATTCCCCAACCAGAAACTGTGGATTGATGGCAGCATTCGCGCAAAACTGAAAGCGCGAACCACGGCTTTTACTCAGGGCCAGGTGACCGGAAACATGACCGAATACAAACAGTGTAGCTATTCCCTCCGCAAGGCAATCAAACAAGCTAAGCGTCAGTATAGAGACAAAGTAGAGTCGCAATTCAACGGCTCAGACATGAGAGGTATGTGACAGGATCTACAGTGAATCACGGACTACAAAAGGAAAACCAGCCCCGTCGTGGACCACGATGTCTTGCTCCCAGACAAACTAAACAACTTCTTTGCTCGCTTTGAGGACAACACTGTGCCACTGACACGGCCCGCTACTTGCGGGCTCTCCTTCACTGCAGCCAACGTGAGTAAAACATTTAACTCTTACATCTAGATGTTCCGCTAGCGGAACGTCTGCTCCAATATCCAATGATGGGCGGGGCGCGAAATACAAACTCCTCTAAAATCCGAAAACTTCAATTTTTCAAACATATGACTATTTTACAGCTATTTAAAGACAAGACTCTTGTTAATCTAACCACACTGTCCGATTTCAAAAAGGCTTTACAACGAAAGCAAAACATTAGATTATGTCAGCAGAGTACCCAGCCTGAAATAATCAGACACCCATTTTTCAAGCTAGCATATAATGTCACAAAAAACAAAACCACAGCTAAATGCAGCACTAACCTTTGAGTATCTTCATCAGATGACACACCTAGGACATTATGTTATACAATACATGCATGTCTGTTCAATCAAGTTCATATTTATATCAAAAACCAGCTTTTTACATTAGCATGTGACGTTCAGAACTAGCATTCCCACCGAACACTTCCGGTGAATTTACTAAATTACTCACGATAAACGTTCACAAAAAGCATAACAATTATTTTAAGAATTATAGATACAGAACTCCTCTATGCACTCGATATGTCCGATTTTAAAATAGCTTTTCGGATGAAGCACATTTTGCAATATTCTAAGTACATAGCCCGGCATCACAGGGCTAGCTATTTAGACACCCAACCAGTTTAGCCTTCACCAAAATCACATTTCCTATAAGAAAAATGGTCTTACCTTTCCTGTTCTTCGTCAGAATGCACTCCCAGGACTTCTACTTCAATAACAAATGTTGGTTTGGTCCCAAATAATCCATCGTTATGTTCCATCAACAACGTTTTGTTCGTGCGTTCTAGACACTATCCCAATGGTAAATCACGGTCGTGCGCATGGCGCAGAACATGACAAAAAAATTCTAAATATTCCATTACCGTACTTCGAAGCATGTCAACCGCTGTTTAAAACCAATTTTTATGCAATTTATCTCGTAGAAAAGCGATAATATTCCGACCGGGAATCTGCATGTCTGTAAACTGAGGGAAAAACCGAAAGACGGGGGCGGGGCAGGTCACGAGCCTAAGCATTTCTCCACTGATAGCCCACTTAGCTTTTGCTCTCGTGTGTTTCAGCCAGGGCTTTGAATTACGTCATTCCTGTTTTTCCCGGGCTCTGAGACCCCATTGGAGACGTGGGAAGTGTCACGTAACAGCAGAGATCCCTTGTAATAGATAGAGAGAATCAACAAGGGCAAGAAATGTTCAGACAGGGTACTTCCTGAACAGAACCTTCTCAGGTTTTTGCCTGCCATAGGAGTTCTGTTATACTCACAGACAGACACCATTCAAACAGTTTTAGAAACTTTGGAGTGTTTTCTATCCAAAGCTAATAATTATATGCATATTCTAGTTTCTGGGCAGGACTAATAATCAGATTAAATCGGGTACGTTTTTTATCCAGCCGTGAAAATACTGCCCCCTAGCCATAAGAGGTTAAACGTGTTAACCCTCACAAGGCTGCCGGCCTAGACGGCATCCCCAGCTGCATCCTCAGAGCATGCGCAGACCAGCTGGCTGGTGTGTTTACGGACATTCAATCAATCCCTATCCCAGTCTGCTGTTCCCACATGCTTCAAGAGGGCCACCATTGTTCCTGTTCCCAAGAAAGCGAAGGTAACTGAGCTAAATGACTATCGCCCCGTAGCACTCACTTCCGTCATCATGAAGTGCTTTGAGAGACTAGTCAAGGACCATATCTCCTCCAACCTACCTGACACCTTAGACCCACTCCAATTTGCTTAACTCCTCAATAGGTCCACAGACGATGCAATCACAATCACACTGCACACTGCCCTAACCCATCTGGACAAGAGGAATACCTTTGTAAGAATACTGTTCATCGACTACAGCTCAGCATTTAACACCATAGTACCCTCCAAACTCGTCATTAAGCTCGAGACCCTGGGTCTCGACCCCACCCTGTGCAACTGGGTCCTGGACTTCCTGACGGGCCGCCCCCAGGTGGTGAGGGTAGGTAACAACATCTCCACCCCGCTGATCCTCAACACTGGGGCCCCACAAGGGTGCGTTCTCAGCCCTCTCCTGTACTCCCTGTTCACCCATGACTGCGTGGCCAAGCACGCCTCCAACTCAATCATCAATTTTGCAGACGACACTACAGTGGTAGGCTTGATTACCAACAACGACGAGACGGCCTACAGGGAGGAGGTGAGGGCTCTCAGAGTGTGGTGTCAGGAAAATAACCTCATACTCAATGTCAATGTCAACAAAACAAAGGAGATGATCGTAGACTTCAGGAAACAGCAGAGGGAGCAGCCCCCTATCCACATCGACGGGACAGTAGTGGAGAAGGTGGAAAGTTTTAAGTTCCTCAGTGTACACATCACGGACCAACTGAAATATTTAATAAAGCAAAAGAGAACACTATACAAAACAAACTGAGAAAACCAACAGCCAACAGTCGTGTCAGGTGCAAACACACTAAACAAGAAACAATTACCCACAACCCCAAGGAAAAACACACACTACTATATAGGACTCCCAATCAAAGCCAACGCAACACACCTGCCTTCAATTGGGAGTCCAACCCCAATTAACTAACACATAACACAAAACCCTGCCACGTGACAAACATGGATGTTGTGTTGTAGTCAAGTAGTTGTCGGAGGGCACACACTTAATGTGTTGTGAAATTTATTGTGAATGTATTGTAATGTTTTTAAAATTGTATAACTGCCTTAATTTTGCTGGACCCCAGGAAGAGTAGCTTCTGCCTTGGCAGCAATTAATGGTGATTCATAATAAATACAAAACTACTGTAGTGTTTTTCCGGACATGACTGAACTATACTATAGTATTCACTGTAGTGTTTTGGCAGTATTTACTGTAGTCTTTTAGCGGACATGACTGTAGTACACTGCAGTATTTGTTTTTAACAGTGTTTTTACATGTTTTGATAGATTGGACCGCTAGCTAGCTTTACTGCTAGCTGCAAGCTTTGATGCTGTTTTGATTTGAACTTGCTGTCCTTGGGGAGCTTATGCCAGAGATTTCCTCTGTGGTTTCCCATGATCGTGTAGTGCTTACTGTAGAATTTTGTAGTATACTGTAGAATACTATATATACTCCACACTGTAGTATCCAATGATTTGATTTGACTATTTAAAAACACAATACAACAACAAATATGGACATTTGTCGATAATAAACATTTGTTGAGAGTAAAACAACAAAGTTTAAAATATGTTTCTAATGTGATCCATCAAACATGTTGCACATTTACAGGTAACCCACATTTAAAAAATACTATACCATTTTAAATCTTCAACAACCAATAATAGAGTAAAAGAGGATTATTTCAAATAACTACCATATTTATGATTGTGTGATTAGAGCAAGCCAGTATCTGGGTATGTATTATTGGTTGTCTGATGATTGTTGATGATTTATACAGGTAAAGTCAAAAGGAACTGCCAGTTGGTTTTTAATCTTTGTACAGAATTCCTTGCTCGGTGATGTGGATGTGGGGAAGTGCATTTGTGGCAGATGTGCACTCTTCCCATCTCTGGTCACATAAGGACAGAAGTAACTCGTGGCAGGTGTGACTGACTGAGGGCACTTGTGGCAGGTGTGCCCTCTATATAACTCTATGGCAAGGTATTTATACATGCAGGTTGAAGGGGGGGTTCCTTTAAATTGGGGTCCTTCACCCAGACAGAGCTGAGCAGTTGAGCACGACAAACAAACACAAACAACAACCAGTATGCATAATTGAAATGTGGACCTTATCATCTTAGGAAAAGAGAACTCCCTCACAATTGTTTTGTATAGTTTATATCGGCCGCTAATAGCTGCGAAATGCTAACGGCTCAGTCAAACAGCCATTTTGAGTCTATTGATCTGTTTTCTTTGTTACTTGTAGTGCTAATGGTACACATGTTAATAATTGTTGCACTTTTTTTACATTGCCGTTGTTATGCTAACGATGCCTGCTTTATGGCGATTGCTTACTACTTTTGTTACCTTTTATTGTTTGCTTGCCGTGCGATGTAGCCATTGATACACTAGCCTACTATAGCTTCGGCCTACCATGCCATATGCTATTGCACCCCCTTTCTGTCCATTCATTGTTAACTTCTGCTATATTTATGCATAGCTTTACCAATTTACAGTATATGCTTATTGCAATTGTCATTGATTATTGCCAATAACAGCTGATTAATTATTGCTGTTATTATTTGCACATTAGTTTGTTGGAGAGGCTTTGCTGGTTTGAGTTCAAGACAGTTTATAGGCAGCGCCCTCCAATAAGGTGACGGTCTTTAATAATGTAATTTGTATTTTTAAAATATCTATTGTTTATGTAAATGTAGTGGTTAACTATTCTTTTCCACCATAAGTACAGTATTGTTTGTCACTGTTTTGGTAATCTTGTGAGCTTTGTCAGTTGGATCTCTGTGAAAGCACTGTTGTATTTGAGAAAGCTATCTAGTGGAAGAAACCACTCTAGAAGTCATTTTGGTGTACTCTTGTTAATGTGTGTTGTGTCAAAAAAGCAAACCTAATCTAAACTTTTTAAACTTTGCTTATTCTTTATAGCTGCTTATGTTCTGTTTCCCTTTAATGGGCCTAGAACCTGTCTAATGTTTAGATGGTCCATTCCATTGCTCAGAACTGTTGACCCAACTCAACAGGTGGCATGTCACAAACCTGTATCTTATGTTTTGGGTATGGTGTTCCCCTCATTAAACAGTAGGCATAGTGTGGTAGTTGCAAACCCTAATCGGCAGGTGTTACTACAATAGACTAGTCATATCCGCAAAAACACTAGTAAATACTACAGTATACTAGTCATATCTGCTATCTTACAAGTGTGAATATACTTTAGATAAAGTTTGCATGATATTTTCCTAGAAGTGTTTTACATGCAAAGTTAGTCTTAGATACTTAGTCTTAGATACTATTTCTTACCCTGCTACGAATTCATTGTGTGCCCTCTAAAGCCATAGTCCTAGCCAGTGTGCGTTAATCTGTGGGATACCAGTGATTTAATTGTATGAATTGCATTTTATTGCTCTTGAATGTAATACACCTTGGCACTTTGATTAACTGTTGTTTATTTGACAGACCTATGTTAACTTGTCTAGAGGACCTCCCTTTAATGAGTAGCAAATGGAGCCAATTTGAGTTTTTAAAAAACGGCCCAAAATAAACTTAAATGTTTTATTGTAAGTGAAAGTGACATAATGCACATTGAAATAAAAAAAATCTGAAATAAAATGTATTAAATTATTTTCAAAGCATTTAGTTGTTTGTATCCAATCTTAGTTTCTTTGGTCAAAACTTATGTTCACTAATTTCTTGTCCTGCTTGGAAGTGATCGCTCATCGACGGAGAATGGAGTCGGCGAGATCTCCGTTACTGAATCACGGGATGATCCTCTCTTGGACCTGGCTGGCCAGACAGGGAGACACGTCGCTGTTCATCGTGGAAATTGAGGGTGGCGTCCTCCACTTTCTGAGCCCCCTCCGGTGACGGGATTCATTAATGGACAGCCGACATGGAATAGCTTCGCTGCTCTGGAACCTGATGTCCCGGCGTCATCTTCTCATGGAGAGTCAAGAGGTTCCATCCGTATCGGCCAACGTTGTGATGACATCGCCCGGGTATAAGGTGGGTTCTGCTTCACCGGGGTCTATGGTGGGCTCTGCTATTCCTATCATTTGTGTGGGGCTAGTTAGAGGAGCCCCTGGTTGTGCTATGGTTGCGCTGAGGGCTCTGGCTCTAAATGGACAACAGCCGTCAACCTTTATATTGGGAATCTCCGTGGTTAGATTGGTGGAAGTCCAAAATACCCGTACACTTTGTGTTCCTGGAGCTAAGGTATTGGAGTTATCAGAAGTCATGCCCACCATCAAGAAACAGATTCCTGCTCTGAAAAGTTTTTGCATATTTGGTCTAATGATATTATTTGTGTGAAATCTGTAAAACTAAGGCAATTTCTTATAGCTCTTGGAGATTGCTCAGAAATGAGCAGAACATACAAATATCTTTGCCATTGCGGAACTGAGTGTGTTAGCTGTCTTTGGTCTCTTCACCAGTAGTTAATGCGTCTGACCAAGGACTTGGGCATGTGCTTCATCAAAAATGTCGACTCCTTCTGGAATAGGCCTGGCTACTTTGTGGAAAACAGAATTCACCTAGGTGAAAATGGGAGAGTTCCACATGTTGTATCTGAAAGTGGTGAAATACCTAATGGTGCTAACCAGAGAAATGTAATTGCTCTTCCTACTTTTTATTTTCCAGATAGGTATCTTTGAGTCTCCTGTTCTAAAATCTCAAAGTAATCTGACTTGTATTGAAACTCTGATTTTTAAATGCAGAAAAGGTTTGACATTTTTACATAACATTCGTAGTTTATTAGCTAAAATGGATCTTGTCAAGATCTGGGCCTCTCAGGCAGACCCTGTTATTTGATCTGAAACTTGGTTAACTGATAAAACTCTGGACTCAGGTTGCTATGGATGGTTACAGTCTGTTTAGGGCTGATAGGAAAGGCGAAGGTGGTGGTGTTGCTATTTACACAAATACTCTTATTTCTTTGTCTCTGTTAAAATGCTACCTCCAGTCCTAAACAATTTGAATTGTTGGCTTTAAGTCTTCAGTTGGGTTCAAACTCAAATAACAGTTATAGGAATCTATCGTCCACCCTCCGCCAAGAAGTGTGTACTAAACGAACTCACTGATTTAATAGCCATTTTTTCAACCCCAGAGGTGTTGATCGCTGGAGATGTTTTATCTTGCATAGGGAACGCAGGATGCTGACTGTTTGTTTTTAAAGGATTTTTGTACTAATCTAAATTTGTTCAAGGGATTACAAAGCCTGCTCGGCCAAACTTAAAGGACCCTACAAAATCGACTTTGACCTCATATTTATAAATACTCCAGAGAAATATGCTGGGAGTGGGGTATTTGCTTTGGATATTAGTGACCACTGTCTCATTGTATGTGTCAGGGATATACAGATGTCTAGATCCAAACCTCATTTTATAGAGGAATTTTAAACATTTCAATTACCTTTTATTTTGGTGACTTTGATTGTATTGCATCTATACCTGACCCAGAGTTGACTCTGAACAACTTCTCAAATGTTTTCAATTGTATTGTAGATGAACATGCTCGCTTTAAAAAACTGAGAGTTAAAAATAGCTCTGGACTGAACCAAGGGCAAGACCTATCTGAAGTCGTGCACAACCTAGATGCTGCCTGGGCCAAAGCTAGATTCGCAGACTCTGGTCCAGACTGGCAGTCTTTAAAATTATTGAGAAATATGTGTGTAAAACGAGTTAAAAAAGCTAAATCAGATTATTATGGTAATACACTATCTGAATGTATAGGGACCACAGCTACATTTTGGAAAGCTGTTACGTTACTGAAGGGTTGTCTCTCCTCTTCTCTCCCCTAATATATTAATTTAGGTTCTGGCCTTAGTACTGACAAAAGTGATATCATTAATGCATTTTTCACCATTTTATCTCTGCGGGCAATGTATTTCCAAGCCAGAGTAGTTAGGATGTTGATGGTGAAACTCTACTGAATGATACTGAAACCGCTGGTCAATATTTTTATTTTTTTTCGTGGGGGGGATTCACTGATAAAGAATTCCTGGATGCTTTGCTAACATTAGACAAAAAAATCCACAGGGGCTGATCATTTGGAGCCTGGTTTGCTTAAGCGTGCAGCTCCCTTTATTGTTGGCTCAGTAGCCCACATGATTTATTTAACAGTGACAGAGAACTAGGCCCTGGAATAGACACAGAGCATGGGCTCCAGAGTTCTTATGCAAAACTAAAGAATTATAAATGTAGATAAACTTTTTTTTTTTTTTTTTTTACAGGATACTAACCTCGACATCAAAACCTTCATTACAATTCCATACCTAAAACCTTCATTTTGGACAAAATGACCTGAATGGACTTTTATCAAGGGGAAGAAAAACTTCTAACAAGCTAAAACCTGCAGAAGAAACACAGCGGAACCTGGAAATACCATCCAACACAAAATTGAATGAGTAATGTTCAGTCTGAACCTACTTTCTGAAGCCAAAAAGTAAAAGACAATCTCTAGGTAATTTTGATATATAAAGATTAATAAATAAGGCTACCAAGCTGCTAGGAAAGAATCTGACTGAAATTAGCACTGAAGTTTGAAGTGAGAGGTGTGAATTCTTGAGCATAACAATTGCAGGAGAGTTTCACAGCCCCTTCCCGCCCAAATGCAGAGACTTTTGAAGCCCCCTCCATCTGTGCAGAGAAGATATCCTCCTCAGAATTCCCAAAATAAAACAGCTACAGGACAACTTTGTTTGGATGTCGTTAAGGACCATTCGCTGATACTGAAAACATATACAGTTGAAGTCGGAGGTTTACATACACGTTAGCCAAATACATTTAAACTCAGTTTTTCACAATTCCTGACATTTAATCCTAGTAAAATGTCCCTGTCTTAGGTCAGTTAGGATCACCACTTTATTTTAAGAATGTGACATGTCAGAATAATAGTACAGAGAATGATTTATTTCAGGTTTTACTTCTTTCAGCTTTTATTTCTTTCATCACATTCCCAGTGGGTCAGAAGTTTACATACACTGAATTAATACACTGCTCAAAAAAATAAAGGGAACACTTAAACAACACAATGTAACTCCAAGTCAATCACACTTCTGTGAAATCAAACTGTCCACTTAGGAAGCAACACTGATTGACAATAAATTTCACATGCTGTTGTGCTAATGGAATAGACAACAGGTGGAAATTATAGGCAATTAGCAAGACACCCCCAATAAAGGAGTGGTTCGCAGGTGGAGACCATAGACCACTTCTCAGTTCCTATGCTTCCTGGCTGATGTTTTGGTCACTTTTGAATGCTGGTGGTGCTTTCACTCTAGTGGTAGCATGAGACGGAGTCTACAACCCACACAAGTGGCTCAGGTAGTGCAGCTCATCCAGGATGGCACATCAATGCCAGCTGTGGCAAGAAGGTTTGCTGTGTCTGTCAGCGTAGTGTCCAGAGCATGGAGGCGCTACCAGGAGACAGGCCAGTACATCAGGAGACATGGAGGAGGCCGTAGGAGGGCAACAACCCAGCAGCAGGACCGCTACCTCCGCCTATGTGCAAGGAGGAGCAGGAGAAGCACTGCCAGAGCCCTGCAAAATGACCTCCAGCAGGCCACAAATGTGCATGTGTCTGCTCAAACGGTCAGAAACAGACTCCATGAGGGTGGTATGAGGGCCCGACGTCCACAGGTGGGGGTTGTGCTTACAGCCCAACACCGTGCAGGACGTTTGGCATTTGCCAGAGAACACCAAGATTGGCAAATTTGCCACTGGCGCCCTGTGCTCTTCACAGATGAAAGCAGGTTCACACTGAGCACGTGACAGACGTGACAGAGTCTGGAGACGCCGTGGAGAACGTTCTGCTGCCTGCAACATCCTCCAGCATGACCGGTTTGGCGGTGGGTCAGTCATGGTGTGGGGTGGCATTTCTTTGGGGGGCCGCACAGCCCTCCATGTGCTCGCCAGAGGTAGCCTGACTGCCATTAGGTACCGAGATGAGATCCTCAGACCCCTTGTGAGACCATATGCTGGTGCGGTTGGCCCTGGGTTCCTCCTAATGCAAGACAATGCTACACCTCATGTGGCTGGAGTGTGTCAGCAGTTCCTGCAAGAGGAAGGCATTGATGCTATGGACTGCCCCGCCCGTTCCCCAGACCTGAATCCAATTGAGCACATCTGGGACATCATGTCTCGCTCCATCCACCAACGCCACGTTGCACCACAGACTGTCCAGGAGTTGACGGATGCTTTAGTCCAGGTCTGGGAGGAGATCCCTCAGGAGACCATCCGCCACCTCATCAGGAGCATGCCCAGGCGTTGTAGGGAGGTCATACAGGCACGTGGAGGCCACACACACTACTGAGCCTCATTTTGACTTGTTTTAAGGACATTACATCAAAGTTGGATCAGCCTGTAGTGTGGTTTTCCACTTTAATTTTGAGTGTGACTCCAAATCCAGACCTCCATGGGTTGATAAATTGGATTTCCATTGATTCTTTTTGTGTGATTTTGTTGTCAGCACATTCAACTATGTAAAGAAAAAAGTATTTAATAAGATTATTTCTTTCATTCAGATCTAGGATGTGTTGTTTAAGTGTTCCCTTTATTTTTTTGAGCAGTATATTTGGTAGCATTGCCTTTTAAAATGTTTAACCTGGGTCAAACGTTTCGGGTAGCCTTCCACAAGCTTTCCACAATAAGTTGGGTGAATTTTGGCCCATTCTTCCTGACAGAGCTGGTGTAAGTGAGTTAGGTTTGTAGGCCTCTTTGCTCACACATGCTTTTTCAGTTCTGCCCACAAATTTTCTGTAGGACTGAGGTCAGGGCTTTGTGATGGCCACACCAATACCTTGACAATGTTGTCCTTAAGCCATTTTGCCAGAACTTTGGAAGTGTGCTTGGGTTCATTGTCCATTTGGAAGACCCATTTGCAACCAAGCGTTAACTTCCTGACTGATGTCTTGAGATGTTGCTTCAATATATCGACATAATTGTCCTTCCTCATGATGCCATCTATTTTGTGAAGTGCACCAGTCCATCCTGCAGCAAAGCACCACAACAACATGATGCTGCCACCCCCGTGCTTCACGGTTGGGATGGTGTTTTTCGGCTTGCAAGCCTCCCCCTTTTTCCTCCAAACATAACGATGATAATTACAGCCAAACAGTTCTATTTTTGTTTCATCAGACCAGAGGACATTTCTCCAAAAAGTACGATCTTTGTCCCCATGTACAGTTGCAAACCGTAGTCTTGCTTTTTTATGCCGGTTTTGGAGCCGTGGCTTTTTCCTTGCTGAGTGGCCTTTCAGGGTATGTTGATATAGGACTCGTTTTACTGTGGATATAGATACTTTGGACCTGTTTCCTCCAGCATCTTCACAAGGTCCTCTGCTGTTGTTCTGGGACTGATTTGCACTTTTCGCAACAAAGTACGTTCATCTCTAGGAGACAGAACACGTCTCCTTCCTGAGCGGTATGATGGCTGCGTGGGACCATGGTGTTTATACTTTCGTACTAAAGTTGGTACTGATGAACATGGTGCCTTCAGGTGTTTGGAAATTGCTCCCAAGGATGAACCAGACCTGTAGAGGTCTACAATTTTTTTTCTGAAGTCTTGGCTGATTACTTTTGATTTTCCCATGATGTCTAGCAAAGAGTCACTGAGTTTGAAGGTAGGCCTTGAAATACATCCACAGGTACACCTCCAATTTACTCATTATGTCATTTAGCCGATCAGAAGCTTCTAAAGCCATGACGTCATTTTCTGGAATATTCTATGTGAAAAGACGGACATAGACTTGCTAGCTAGCTGGGATTTTCTACAAGGAATCTGCCTCCCTAAAAAAGCTTGACCCAAGTGGGTGTGACACCTACGTCCTTTGCCTGCTGCACTGCTGCTTGGATTCCACCTGATGATCTGTTCACAGTCTGCCCTGGCCTGTCTCCCCCTGTCTGGTATAGGTAACCCCACACACTGCAGTCATATGTGCTGTTGCCACTCAGGCAGTTTAAATTATTGATTGAGGACCTCTATGTAGTTGAATGTGATTTATTTTATTAAATATGTTAATTTTGTCAGTGTGCTGAATTATATTGTTTTATACACATATACAGTATGTTTTATTGTAATGAATACATGGCTCTCTTGTAAAATATTTTTAATCTCAATTTGACTCCATGTTTTAAAAAAAAGTTAAGTTGGAAGATATTTTTATTTAACCAAAACTCAGTGCAGAGAAAAGTTATATTTTGACATGGAGGCAGGGTTAGGGTGTGTTTCCTGGTAATAAAGGGCATGGTGATCTATTTCTGTCTAACTACTTCCTTTTTTTTAGCTGTTGGTCGCCAGTATTATTAGCTTGCAATTTCTATGGTCCTTCTATTTGTAGTGTGTGTGTGTGTGTGTGTGTGTGTGTGTGTGTGTGTGTGTGTGTGTGTGTGTGTGTGTGTGTGTGTGTAAAATATATAGATAGAGATGTATTTCAGTACCAGTCAAGTTTGGACTGTAACGATCATCCAAAGGATTAGACCAAGGTGCAGCGTGGTGAGTGTTCATCTTTATTTTAAATCGGAACACTTAAAGAAAATAATAAACAAATACAAATGACCGTCACGTCTTGCAGGCTAAATATGAGCAGTTCAAAATCAAGATCCCACAAACACAGGTGGAAAAAGGCTGCCTAAGTATGGCTTCCAATCAGAGACAACGATAGACACCTGCCTCTGATTGGAAACCATACCCGGCCAAAACATAGAAAATAACACAGAATGCCCACGCCACACCCTGACCTAACCACATAGATAAACAAACCCTCTCTCTCAGGTCAGGGCATGACATGGACACCTACTCGTTCCAGGGATATTCTTTATTTGTACTATTTTCCACATTGTAGAATAATAGTGAAGACATCAAAACTATGAAATAACACATATGGAATCCTGTAGCAACCAAAAAAGTGTTAAACAAATCAAAATATATTTGAGATTCTTCAATGTAACCTCCCTTTGCCTTGATGACAACTTTGCACACTCTTGGCATTCTCTCAACCAGATTCATGAGGTCACCTGGAATGCATTTCAATTAACAGGTGTGCCTTGTTAAGTTAATTTGTGGAATGTCTTTCCTTCTTAATTAGTTTGAGCCAATCAGTTGTGTTGTGACAAGGTAGGGGGGTATACAGAAGAGAGCCCTATTTGGTAAAAGACCAAGTCCATATTATGGCAAGAACAGCTCAACTATGCAAAGAGAAAGGACAGTCCATCATTACTTTAAGACATGAAGGTCAGTCAATCTGGAACATTTCAAGAACTTTGAAAGTTTCTTCAAGTGCAGTTGCAAAAACCATCAAGCGTTATGATGAAACTGGCTCTCATGAAGACCACCACAGGAAAGGAAGACCAAGAGTTACCTCTGCTGCAGAGGAAAAGTTCATTAGAATACCTGCACATAAGATTGCTTCAGAGTTCAAGTAACAGACACATCTCAACATCAACTGTTCAGAGGAGACTGTGTGAATCCGTCCTTCATGTTTGAATTGCTGCAAAGAAACCACTACTAAAGGACACCAATAATAAGGAGACTTGCTTGGGCCAAGAAACACGAGCAATGGACCTTAGACTCGTGGAAATCTGTACTTTGCTCTGATGGTTCCAACTGCCGTGTCTTTGTGAAATGCAGAGTAGGTGAACGGATGATCTCCGCATGTCTGGTTCCCACCGTGAAGCATGGAGGAGGAGGTGTGATGTATGGGAGTGATTTTCTGGTGACACTGTCGGTGATTTATTTAGAATTCAAGGCACACTTAACCTGCATGGCTACCACAGCATTCTGCAGTGATACGCCATCCCATCTGGTTTGCACTTAGTCCCACTATCATTTGTTTTTCAACAGGACAATGACCCAACACACCTCCAGGCTGTGTAAGGGCTATTTGACAAAGAAAGAGAGTAATGGAGTGCTGCTTCAGATGACCTGGTCTCCACAATCACCCAACCTCAACCCAATTGAGATGATTTGGGATGAGTTGGACCACAGAGTGAAGGAAACGCCTCCAACAAGTGCTCAGCATATGTGGGAACTCCTTCAAGAATATAAAATATATTTAGATTTGTTTAACACTCTTTTGGTTACTACATGATTCCATATGTTATTTCATAGTTTTGGCGTCCTCACTATTATTCTACAATGTAGAAAATAGTAAAAAAAAAAATACATTAAAAAGAACTGGAATGAGTGGGTGTGTCCAAACTTTTGACTGGTACTGTATTTCTGTTTCTTTTATATTTTTTTGTAGACAGTTCATTTGTATGTGGGGCCAATACAAAGGACACTTGAATGTACCCTGGATACCCCATACCACCACCACAATGTACGAGTGAGGTTGATATGGTAGAAATTGTGTTTATACTGAACAAATAGCATTTAGGGATTGCAAATATGTAATAGCACTGGATTTACAGACATATCCCTGTTTGGAGTGGTTTAGGGACACTTACTTTTGGGTATGTCTATTTAGGCGGAAATCTAAATTTAGACATTACTGTCGTGGCCAAAAGTTTGGAGAATGACACAAATATTAATTTCCACAAAGTTTGCTGCTTCAGTGTCTTTAGATATTTTTTGTCAGATGTTACTATGGAATACTGAAGTATAATTACAAGCATTTCATAAGTGTCAAAGGCTTTTATTGACAATTACATGAAGTTGATGCAGAGTCAATATTTTCATTGTTGACCCTTCTTTTTCAAGACCTCTGCAATCCACCCTGGCATGCTGTCAATTAACTTCTGGGCCACACCCTGACGGATGGCAGCCCATTGTTGCATAATCATTGCTTGGAGTTTGTCAGAATTTGTGGGTTATTGTTTGTCCACCCGCCTCTTGAGGATTGACCACAAGTTCTCAATGGGATTAAGGTCTGTGTAGTTTCCTTGCCATGGACCCAAAATATTGATGTTTTGTTCCCCGAGCCACTTAGTTATCACTTTTGCCTTATGGCAAGGTGCTCCATCATGCTGTAAAAGGCATTGTTCGTCACCAAACTATTCCTGGATGGTTGGGAGAAGTTGCTCTCGGAGGATGTGTTGGTACCATTCTTTATTCATGGCTGTGTTCTTAGGCAAAATTGTGAGTGAGCCCACTCCCTTGGCTGAGAAGCAACCCCACACATGAATGGTCTCAGGATGCTTTAATGTTGGCATGACACAGGACTGATGGTAGCGCTCACCTTGTCTTCTCCGGACAAGCTTTTTTCCAGATGCCCCAAACAATCGGAAAGGGGATTCATCAGAGAAAATGACTTTACCCCAGTCCTCAGCAGTCCAATCTCTGTACCTTTTGCAGAATATCAGTCTCTCCCTGATGTTTTTCCTGGAAAGAAGTGGCTTCTTTCCTGCCCTTCCTGACACCAGGCCATCCTCAAAGTCTTCACCTCACTGTGCGTGCAGATGCACTCACACATGCCTGCTGACATTTTTGAGCAAGCTCTGTATTGGTGGTGCCCCGATCCCGCAGCTGAATCAACTTTAGGAGACGGTCGTGGCGCTTGCTGGACTTCCTTGCGTGCCCTGAAGCCTTCTTCACAACAATTGAACCGCTCTCCTTGAAGTTCTTGATGATCCGATAAATGGTTGATTTAGGTGCAATCTTACTGGCAGCAATATCCTTGCCTGTGAAGCCCTTTTATGTGCAAAGCAATGATGACAGCACGTGTTTCCTTGCAGGTAACCATGATTGACAGAGGAAGAACAATGATTCCAAGCACCGCCCTACTTTTGAAGCTTCCAGTTTGTTATTCGAACTCAATCAACATGATCTCTAGCCTTGTCCTCGTCAACTCACACCTGTGTTAACGAGAGAATCACTGACATGTCAGCTGGTCCTTTTGTGGCAGGGTTGAAATGCAGTGGAAATGTTTTGGGGGGATTCAGTTAATTTGCATGGCAAAGAGTGACTTTGCAATTAATTGCAATTCATCTGATCACTCTTCATAACATTCTGGAGTATTTGCAAATTGCCATCATACAAACTGAGGCAGCAGACTTTGTGAAAACTAATATTTGTGTCATTCTCAAAACTTTTGGCCACGACTGTATGTTTTAATAAGAGGCTAGACATAGCAATGTGAATGCAAATAGGGGAAGTGAACTGACAAGAGTTGAGTCCTCATCCAAAGGCAAGGTTAGTGTGAATACGAAGGGAACTGAGTTATTTGGCTTTTTTTAACCCCGGAGTTCACTTTTTAAAGATTACTGAGATTGGTTATTTTAAAGAGGACTATGTGAAAACACCCTAAGTAACAGTGCAGCATTTGAGGTAGGCTTATATTTCTTTTTTTAGTATTGACAAGTTCTGTACCCTGTAGCTGTACTGCATTTTGTGTGGTGGAAATGTGACCTCGTCAGAAATGTGTTTTCAGAGCACTAAAGGGGGCCTGCCTGCTTGCTTTTATTGAAGGGCTAGGCCAAGCTGTTTTCTATGTGCTGGGAGCCAGTGGTGTACGGCCAGTACCCAGCAGCGTCTCTAACTCACACTAATAATCAAGGAAAAGAGGAGCCACACGGCAGGTCTACATTTCAGACCCCCTGCTGTCCCTCTCCCAGCATCATTGAGTCAGTCCTGCAATAGCTGTGTGCTCCCTAATAAGCCTCCCTGTGAAGGTGCATATTGTTCAGCTTTGAAACAGAATGTATCATGGTTCCCTGCTCATTAAGCTGACAAATGGAGGGTAGTCTGGTACCAGTGTCGCACGTGCATGGCTGCACAATAATGTTGTTAGTCAGAGTCAATGGCAGCTATTCAATAGATGCAGTATTCTGATCAATAGGAAAAAAATATATAGTATATCTGATAACCAAACATGATTGTGGCAAAAAATACTGTATTCAAGTCATGACTAAGAAATGTAGCACTGTACTAATCCTCAACCTGTACTTGTCAACACATTTGATATAGCACCAAACTATTCCAACAACTATTTATATTTCCTTGAAAGCATAGTCAGAATAACACGGTTGGGTCTGCCTTATTACCTATCACACATTCTGTTGTTGACAGAAGAAACATATGCTTGACAAATGCCATTGTTTTGTGAGGAGTGTGTGAATTGCAGTGGATGAGACAGCATTGCAGCACTTCACACAGGCTTATGAGGCTGCTTGACTGGCTCATTAAAGTCACTTTTCATGTGAGTGGGTAAGCATTCAACATGCAGATCTGTAGAATATGATGCCAATTGTAATAAACCTGCCAAAGCTGCTGCGAGATCATCATTCATCTTTGAGAGCCGAGAACCAGCATCATCTGTTAGGTGGGAGTCCTGGTATAGAAAGAAAGCGACACATAGCGAGCGAACAACAGAATGAGAAAGAGGGTTGTGGGAGATGTTCAATTAAGTTTCCCTCACCACCAGGGGTTGGAACAATTGTATTTATTTTTTTCTGTTCCACTGTTCAGACAAGCAATATAAAGATCTGAACCGGTTCAAACCTCCAAAAAGTACTGGTTTACATCATTCCTTTTCAAACCTCTGAAATCATATTTTTCTTTACATTTAGCTCAACTTTAAATTACTTCACCAATCATTCAGTAGCAGCTTGCTTTGGAGCGGGCAAGCTTGTAGCTCAGTGAGTTGTTTACATGCATGATGGAAAGACAACTGTCAGGCGTGAGATGTAACTGACATTTTATGGGTGGCGAAAGAACAAGAGAGGGTGGAGGATGAGGCTTGGCTTGAAGCGCTGGGCATCTTGTGATGACATGCTTTATCTGAATTAGACCAACAGAATTATATCTGCAGAAAAGCTTCTATGGAGGAACTTTGAATGTCTTTGAACTTCAGAATTTATTTAACGTTGGACCAGAGAAGCTAGATAAATCAAATAAAATGTTATTTGTCACATGCGCCGAATACAACAGGTGTAGACCTGACAGTGAAATGCTTACTTGCAAGCCCTTAACCAACAATACCGTTTTAAGAAAATAACATTAAAAAAAGTAATAGATAAGAATAACAAATAATTAAAGAGCAGCAGTAAATAACAAAAGCGGTGCTATATACAGGTGGTACCGGTACAGAGTCAATGTGTGGGGGCACCGGTGTCAAGGTAATTGAGGTAACAAGCTTGTGTGTGCAGAGCGACATCAGATTTTTTTTTATTTTTTTTTACAAATGTTTTATTTAATCTTTATTTAACTGGGCAAATGTAAGGGTCCTGTGTGTAGCTGGTATAGAGAGTCAGGCGCAGGACAGCAGATATGAGTAGAACAACACCAGGTCTGTAAGGGTCCTGTGTGTAGCTGGTGTAGAGAGTCAGGCGCAGGACAGCAGATATGAGTAATCAACGTACTTTACTCAAAAAGACAAATTTACAACGTAACATCAAGAGCCCACAAAGATGGACCGAATTACAATAAACAATCACTCACAAACACAACATGGGGAACAGAGGGTTAAACAATAAACAAGTAATTGTTTGAGTGAAGCCAGGTGTGTAAGTCAAAGACAGAACAAATGGAAAATGAAAAGTGGATCGGAGGTGGCTAGAAAGCCGGTGACGTCGACCGCCGAACGCCGCCCGAACAAGGAGTGGGACCGACTTCGGTGGAAGTCGTGACAGCAAGTCAATTCTTATTTACAATGACGGCCTATCAAAAGGCAAAAGGCCTCCTGCGGGGACGAGGGCTGGGATTAAAAATAAAATAAAAATATAGGACAAAACACACATCACAACAAGAGAGACACCACAACACTACATAAAGAGAGACCTAAGACAGCAACACATGACAGCATGGTAGCAACACCACATGACAAGAACATGGTAGCAACACAACATGGTAGCAGCACAAAACATGGTACAATATGTATTGGGCACAGACAACAGCACAAAGGGCATGAAGGTAGAGACAACAATGCATCACGCAAAGCAGCCACAACTGTCAGTAAGAGTGTCCATGATTAAGTCTTTGAATGAAGAGATGGAGCTAAAACTGTCCAGTTTGAGTGTTTTTTTTTTCAGCTCGTTCCAGTCTCTAGCTTTAGCGAATTGAAAAGAGGAGCGACCCAGGGATGTGTGTGCTTTGCTGACCTTTAACAGAATGTGACTGGCAGAACGGGTGTTTATATGTGGAGTATGAGGGCTGCAGTAGGTATCTCAAAGGGCCTAAGAGGGTTTTACCTTTTTGTAGTTCATAAATCCAATGTAAAAAGTGAAAGCTATAGTATCCCAAACTATCATTGAAAATGTGAATACATTCTTCTCTAATTATAAATCTCTCTCCCTATCTTCTGAATAACGCTTACAATGTCAGTAGACTACAGCTATGCTTCGGAGGGGGAGGGGCATGTAGACTACACCCACACACACTGGCAAATATTTTCAGCTGGCAGGCAGATGCTGGAAGACATTTCTGAATGACAGAAGGACGGCTTTGCATAGGCACTTTGTTGTGCGTTTTTTTGTGGGATTGGAAGAAAATGCCTGGAATGTAAAAAAAAGTTATAAACAGGTTCCCATGCTCTTTAAATAACGGTTCTGTTCCGGAACAGTAAATATCACTTTCGTTCCCAGTTCTGATTCTGTACCTTGAAAAATGTCATTATTTTTCTGGTTTTCGGTTCTGTTTTCTGAACCGGTTCTAGCCCCTACTTGCCACCAAGTGGCTCGTTAATCAAGTGGAGATAAATATTACACCAAATTGGCTCCATTCATTCCACAAAATCAATTATTTCCAAGGCACATTTTCTCTCTTTTTCCTCCCAGCTAAGGGGAGAATATAAATAGCTACCTTTTTAATAAGTGACTCTAATTCATATGAATGGAGGTGACTAACCAAGTGCAAACCCCCTTGCAACCCTCACAGGTAACAGACATTCAAGCCTAGAGACAGTCTCTCAATCCCAATGTCAATCCATCAACAGGGGCAGGCTCTGTTTATCAACTTAGGCCTCCTACTGCTTCTTCCACCTCCACCCGTTCAACACTCACACAAGGCAGTCTCTCCTTTACTGAGCACAAGGATAACAGCTCCTTTTGTTTCCAGCAAAATGATTCACTGAGCCCAAGGTGAGAGAGAGGCTGTGAGTTTTCAGCAGCAGACCACCAGTTGTCATTAGCTACTGTGGTTGAGCGCTATCAAGGCCCTGTGTGAGGGCAGAGGGCAAAATGTCAGTTGTGCTGCTTTCTGGAACACAGCGCGTCATAAGTGAGGTTAATGCTACAGATGGATGGTCACAGAGATAGGCTATAAACTGGCAGGTAATAGCTTTCAGATAATAATGGTGATATTGGTGCTAGAGACAGTTGATTGTCTTATTATAGCAGTGAGATACATTATAATTACAATAACTTCGTCCCCCATTGTCATTCTGGTGAACACGTTAGTGCAAGCTGCATCGCTGATCTTTGACCTCTATGGTTCCAGCAGGTTTACCTCTATCTCCCCTCCCCTATCTGTGCAAGCACAGATGAGGCAGACCTTAAGAAGGATAGCTCCTCTGTAATGTTTCTTGAAAAACATGCCAAAACTAATTTATTTACTGACCTCTCACTATTCGACCTTGTTCTTTCCCGAAACTGCTAATAGCTGGCAACAGGGCACTGTTTGGCTCGATGACAGACCTCACAGGAAGTTTAAATGTTACAAAGAATGAACAAATGTACAATATTTGAATACAATATAAGTGTTGGTGTTAATGCTGCATATTACAAATTATATGCAGATTTTCCTTCGTTTTCTTCATCAAAAATGTTATTGTAAAGTCTTGGTCTCTGCTTTTTGCTGTTAAATGTATTATTTTGATAGTTAATATTACCCGCAAGAATTATTGCTGAATTATCCATTTTTAGCCACGAGGTATTGGTGAATTATAAGTTCTAAGCCGCAAGAGAGAGTAATTTTGGTGAATTGTTTGTTCTGGAACATGTGTTTTTAATCCGTTAGCTGGTAGCAAAAAGTTGGTCACAGTAACATTAGCTGGATAGCAAATGCTTATTTATTTTCTTCTTTATTAATTCTCATGACTTTTTTGGTAATTAGCCTACTGCATTGAATTGGATGGTTATGTAGATTGTCATGAGCTGAATTCGTGTCCGTGATTGAGACGGAACTGTCGCAAACCTATTCAACCGGCCAAGAGAGTCCTCTCTGACACAACTCTAAACGGTAAGGGAAAAAGGACTAGCCAGGATAGCTAGCCAGCTGTCAATCAGTGTTGTAGTACTCCAGACTGTTCTCGGTCTCAAGAGCACATATTGAGTGACACATTTGTACTTGGTCTTGACTCGGTCTCGGACAGTGAGGACTTAAGCATTGTTGTAGACTTAGACATCACATTTTTGTATTATTTTTTTATATAAAAAAATAGTGTGATTTTGAGAGTAAAAATCTGAAAAATCTATATGAAAACTCATAAAAGAACCACAGGGTGCCTTTCCTTCGCTAGGCGGGCCTATTGGGAACTTTTTGGCAACATTTGAGTATACCCTCTTCTCCAGGCACCACTACACCACTGCATAGAGCTGATGGAAAGACAGCAGTCACACACGGCGTGATGTTATGGGATAAGCAGTCAATTAACACAGACATTATAAACCAGTAGGTCCCAATCATACCAATAAAAAAACACAACCATTAAGCATTTCCCAATTGTAATTGACAACTATTACTTCCCATTGCAAAAAAACATTTCACATTTAGCACACAAAGTAACCGGTGACCTGAAGTTTAAAGTGGAACTGACAACGTTTAACTATTTGGCAGATATGAAACAAACAGACAATCATAATATCAGTAAAAAATAGCAAATCCCGGTAAAAAATAGCAAATCCCAGTTTATGCAACAAAACCAACTTTATAAGAGTTTTTAAAAATAGGTTCTATTTGACTTTAACTTTCCACGACACACACTAAGGCATTGTTGGCAGAATAGATGGATGCAGTTTAATGCATGATTAATATAATAATATTGGTAGTCCAAAAAATATTGCTATCAGCTTGTAAATCACAGCTGGCCTGGTACATTGTTTGCTGCCTCCATTCGGGATGGACTGTTTCAGTTTCAATGACTCAATATTTTAGACAAAAACGGACGACTGTAACTAAGGCTGTGAATGTGAATATATTCAAACTAGCAAAGGCAATGATCACAAATCAGTCATAACGTGGCTAATAGGCTAGCATATCTATTTATGTAGCAAGCTAAAAACACGGAGCCTAACACTGAGCCTAACGTAATGCCAGTGGAGGAGTGGGTGAGTGACTGACTTTTTCCCCTCATATTGTTTTTAGGCGGCTATACACAGCTAGAGATGCAGGTGTCATTTGGTTAGCTAGCAAGAACTTGAATGACTGCTATCCAGTTAGCATATTTCTTGTGTTCACATATTCACTCTGGCTATCTACTCCAATTTCAGAGCACTCTATAATTTTCACAAATGCCTTAGCATGCGTAATTCCGAATCATTCTAAGAATTTATGAAAACATGACAATGACTATATATCTAAGTGGTTGCTTGTTAGAACATGTTTTTAAGAAAAGTGCCATTCTTCCTGGGTGTTTGTGTGATTTTTATGTCGCTACATTGGTTTCAGTTCCACTTCAAATGCAACAATGTTTCACATACAAGTTATTTTCAAAGAGATGGCTAACCACAGCAAATGCGGTGCAATAAAAAACACAGTTCCACTCACCAAATGATGATAATTTGAAACGTACATTTTTGTTGAAAGTTATTCTTGAAAAGGGACAAGCTAAGAAATTAATGAACAACATCCTCTTTGATAACACCTGCTGCAGTCGCTGCAAACAAGCCGACAACAAAAGCTAGCTAGCTAGCTAGACCGTGGGAAAACTACTGCTCTCTAAAGTTTCTATATGTTTTTGTAAAAACTGTACCAACCATTACATCAAAATGTGATTGGTTGATTACACTGTCACTCCATAATGTTTGCCCTAATACAGTTGCCTTTATCTAGCTTCTGATGGCCTTGCCAATGGCTGACTTAGCTAGCTGGATTTATCTCTCCAGAGACCAGCAAAGAGAGAACCTGATTTCAGGTTTTTTCTCTTCAGTGTTAAACTGAAGCAATTAAATCAGAACATAAGTGAAGATAATAATACCGTTATCATTATTATTATTATATAATTTTAGAAATCCTTAGCCCTTAGAAGGCACATTGTTCCCCACTGTGTTTGGGTTAGTAATACTTTGTAGAGTGGCTCTATTATCCCTCAGCCTGCAGTTCTTCACTATTCTGAATGTCTAAAGAATCCATACAGTATGTTTTTCAGATATTTGAACATAGAAATACAAAATTACAGTCATGATCATGAATTGGACTTTTTCAGGTCTCGGTCCCCCTCCCGTCGTGATCCTGACTTGATTTGCTCTGGGTCTTGGTCTTGGATCAGTCTTGCTTTAAGTGGTCTCAAACACAACACAGACCCTCATCAAACATGAATCCTTACAGTCTTGGGTGAATTGTAATTTTTATTTTATTTATTTATTTCACCTTTATTTAACCAGGTAGGCACGTTGAGAACAAGTTCTCATTTACAATTGCGACCTGGCCAAGATAAAGCAAAGCAGTTCGACAACATACAACAACCAGAGTTACACATGGAGTAAAACAAATATACAGTCAATAATACAGTAGAAAAATAAGTCTATGTACAATGTGAGCAAATGAGGTGAGATAAGGGAGGTAAAGGCAAAAAAAGTCCATGGTGGCAAAGTAAATACAATATAGCAAGTAAAACACTGGAATGGTAGATCTGTAGTAGAAGAAAGTGCAAAGTAGAAATAGAGATAATGGAGTGCAAAGGAGCAAAATAAAATAAATAAATACAGTAGGGGAAGAGGTAGTTGTTTGGGCTAAATTATAGATGGGTGACAGGTACAGGTGCAGTGATCTGTGAGCTGCTCTGACAGCTGGTGCTTAAAGCTGGTGAGGGAGATAAGTGTTTCCAGTTTCACAGATTTTTGTAGTTCGTTCCAGTCATTGGCAGCAGAGAACTGGAAAGAGAGACGGCCAAAGGAGGAATTGGCTTTGGGAGTGACCAGAGAGATATACCTGCTGGAGCGCATGCTACAGGTGGGTGCTGCTATGGTGACCAGTGAGCGGAGATAAGGGGGGACTTTACCTAGCAGGGTCTTGTAGATGACCTGGAGCCAGTGGGTTTGGAAACGATTATTTACATTTACATTTTAGTCATTTAGCAGACACTCTTATCCAGAGCGACTTACAGTAGTGAATGCATACATTTCATACAATTTCATACATATCATACATTTTTTTTCTGTGCTGGGCCCCCGTGGGAATCGAACCCACAACCCTGGTGTTGCAAACACCATGCTCTACCAACTGAGCTACAGGGAAGGCCAGCCAACGAGAGCGTACAGGTCGCAGTGGTGGGTAGTATATGGGGCTTTGGTGACAAAACGGATGGCACTGTGATAGACTGCATCCAATTTGTTGAGTAGGGTATTGGAGGCTATTTTGTAAATGACATCGCCAAAGTCGAGGATCGGTAGGATGGTCAGTTTTACGAGGGTATGTTTGGCAGCATGAGTGAAGGATGCTTTGTTGCGAAATAGGAAGCCAATTCTTGATTTAACTTTGGATTGGAGATGTTTGATGTGAGTCTGGAAGGAGAGTTTACAGTCTAACCAGACACCTAGGTATTTGTAGTTGTCCACATATTCTAAGTCAGAACCGTCCAGAGTAGTGATGCAGGACAGGCGGGCAGGTGCAGGCAGCGATCGGTTGAAGAGCATGCATTTAGTTTTACTTGTATTTAGGAGCAGTTGGAGGCCACAGAAGGAGAGTTGTATGGCATTGTAACAATGTATCTTCCTGAATTATTTTAGGAGTGGAGAGGAATGATCTTTGGGAGAATAGAATATTGTCTCACATCAGGTAGTGTGACTGCTGTCTGCACTGATCCATCTGATAATACGTAAACAATCATGAGATAGAAAAAAATATGTTTGGCTACAGTATAGTGTCCTAACATTCAAAAATGGTGTCCTTTATTAGTGGTTTCTGAGCAGCAATCCGACCATAAAGTCTTGATTCATGCGGTCTCCTCTGAACAGTTGATGTTTAGATGTGTCTGTCACTTGAACTCTGTGGAGGATTTATTTAGGCTGCAATCTGAGGTGCAGTTAACTATGAACTTCTCCTCTGCAGCAGAGGTAACTCTTGGACTTCCTTCCGTGGCGGTCCTCATGAGAGACAGTTTCATCATAGTGCTTCATGGTTTTTGTGACTGCACTTGAATAAACTTAAAGTTCTTGAAATTTTCCGGCTTGACTGACCTTCATGTCATAAAGAAATTATGGACTGTCATTTATTTTTGCTTATTTGAGCTGTTCTTGCCATAATATGGACTCTGTTTTTTACCAAATAGGGCTATCTTCTGTATACCACCCCTACCTTGTCACAACACAACTGATTTGTAAAATGTATTAAGAAGAAAATAAATTCCACAAATTAACTTTTAACAAGGCACAACTATTCATTGGAACGCATTCCAGGTCACTACCTCATGAAGCTGGTCGAGAGAACTCCAAGAGTGTGCAAAGCTGTCATCAAGGCAAAGGGTGGCTGCTTAGAAGATTCTCAAATCTAAAATAGATTTTGATTTGTTTAACACTGTTTTGGTTATTACATGATTCCATATGTGTTATTTCATAGTTTTGACGTCTTCACTATAATTCTGCTATGTAGAAAATAGCAGAAAAAAAATAAAAAAAACCTGGAATGAGTTGGTGTATCCAAACTTTTGACTGGTACTGTAGATAACTGCCTTAATGTTGCTGGAACCCAGGAAGAGTAGCTACTGCCAAGTTCTTTAATATAAATAAAAGTGCCTCCAAAGTGACACAATAATTTTTTCTCCATTCATTTCTATTGGATGTGGATGACAATACCCTCAAATTAAAGTTGTCAGTGCACTTCAACCTCAGTCATTTATTGATTTCAAATGCAAACCTTTGCAGTATAGAGCCAAAATAAGTAAAAATGATTCACTGTTACAGTATACAGTGCCCTCTGTAATTGTTGTAAGTATTCACACCCCTGAGTCAATACATGTTAGAATCACCTTTGACAGCCATTACAGCTGTGAGACTTATTGGGTAAGTAAGTATCTAACAGCTTTGCACACCTGGATTGTACAATATTTGCACATTTATTATTTTTTTTAAATCTTCAAACTGCTGATCATTGCTAGACAGCCTTTTTCAAGTCTTGCCATAGATTTTCAAGCCAATTTAAATCAAAACTGTAACCAGGCCACTCAAGAACATTCAATGTCATCTTGGTTAGCAACTCCAATGTATATTTGGTCTTGCGTTTTAGGTTATTGTCCTGCTAATAGGTTAATTTGTCTCCCAGTGTCTGTTGGAAAGCAGACTTAACCAGGTTTTCCTCTAGGATTTTGCCTGTACTTTGCTCTATTCTATTTATTTGTATCCTAAAAAAAACTCCCTAGTCCTTGCTGATGACAAGCATACCCATACCATAATGCAACAACCTTGATGCTTGAAAATATGGTGAGTGGCACCCAGTGAGGTGTTGTGTTGGATTTGCCGCAAACATAACAGTTTGTATTCAGGACATAATGTTAATTTCTTTGCCACATTTTGTGTAGTTTTACTTTAGTGTCTTATTGCAAACAGGATGCACGTTTTAGGATATTTTTATTCTGTACAGGCTTCCTTTTCACTCTGTCATTTAAGTTAGTATTATAGAGTAACTACAATGTTGTTGGTCCATCCTGTAACCTGTAAACTATGTTACTGTTTAAAAGTCACCGTTGGCCTCATGGTGAAATCCCTGAGCGGTTTCCTTCCTCTCCGGCAACTGAGTTAGGAAGGACACCTGTATTTTTCTAGTGACTGGGTGTATTTTTACCTATCTACCAATAGGTGCCCTTCTTTGCAATGCATTGGAAAACCTCCCTGGTCTTTGTGGTTAAATCTGTGTTTGAAATTCACTGCTCGACCGAGGGACCTTTACAGATAACTTTATGTGTGGGGTACAGAGAAGGTAGTCATTCAAAAATCATGTTATACGCTATTATTGCACACATAGTCCATGCAACTTATCATGTGACTTGTTAAGCGCATTTTTACTTATTGAACTTATTTAGGCATGCCATAACAAATGGGTTGAATACTTATTGACTCAAGACATTTTAGCTTTTCATATTTTATTAATTTATAAACATTTTTAAAAACATAAAACATTATGACGTATTCTGTGTAGGCCAATAACACATCTCAATGTAATACATTTTAAATTCAGGCTGTAACACAACACATTTTAGCTACAGTGCCTTCAGAAAGTTAATACTTTCTGAAGACACTGTAGCTATAGATAGTAGGCTACACTGCATAATGAAACAATTCCTAATAAGCTAATGTTTTGAGAGGGACTGACTGTATTATTTGATATTAATAGACTGGTTTTACGCCCCACAGGATGGCTCATGTCATGCAGTTTCAGGTAGGCTATACAGAACAATTGTATATTCAAAAGCAGTCTATTGGTAGCTAATTAGTATTTTGTTGCATCAAACATTTATTTTACATTCTGCATTGTTTGAATTTCCACCTTTAATTACTGAACGGGAGGGTCCGGAGACACTGCAATGTATAATATACAATTTTCTAGCTATGAGCCTCTACTTTTATCCAATGTAAAAAACACAATTTAAAATGTTGCTACATAGGACTGAATAGAGGCGGTCGGTCACATTTTATTGGTAAACTACACGGTAATGTAAAAGTTTAAAAAAAATTGTGATCCAATGCGCAATATAGTAAATTTATCATAATTTTGTTATAATCCAGAGAGGTTAGAAAAAGTATCTAGATTCTCCGAGGCTGTGGAGGGATCCAAATTGTGTATTTAAAAGAAAGCATGGATCATCAGCATACTCATTTTTTTTTAAGCCCTTGATTTCTTGTTGGTACTGATTTTAATAGCTAACATTTTGGTGAAAATATAATAATTTTGATGACCATAATAAATAGATATGCCGATAGTGGAAAACTTATTGACAGTTTAATACTTTCTGAGAAGTAGCCACTATTTAGTATTTTACTTCTATTTTAAATAAATTGAACCCATTTTATAAGAGATTCTCCAAAATGTTTATATTCCAGGCATTTATAAATAAATTCCAGTCGTACTATATCAAAAGCATTTTCAAAGTCAGCTATCCATACCAGGCCTGGTTTACCAGATTTTTCATAGTTCTATTATTGTTTCAAGTCTTATATTATCACCAATGAATCATTCATGTAAAAAAAACCTGTCTGATTAGGATGAATAATATCTGACAATACCTTTTTAATTCCATGCGCTATGCATTTTGCTAGAATGTTTTCATCACAACACTGAAGTGTAAGGGGCCTCCATTTTTTTAAATGGACAGGAACTTTATGTTTACCACTTGGATCCTGTTTCAGTAATAATGAAATCAGACCTTCTTGTTGAGTATCTGATAAACAAAAATATTTGTAGGAGTGGTTAAAACATGCTAATAACGGTCCTCTGAGTATATCAAAAAAGGTTTGATGTACCTCCACTGGTATGTGATCCAAACCTCCTTTGTAATTTGGCCTTCAGATTAGTCTTTCTGTACAGCTGTTAACTTTACATTTATTAATAGAAAAAAATCCATACAATTATCTTCAGTTAATGGAGATGGCGGAGACTGAAACGAAAACATGTACTTAAAGTACTTTGCTTCCTCTTTCAAAATATTGTTTGGTGAATCATGGGGGACTCCATCATTTGTAACAAGTGTCAGTAAATTATTTTTGGTTGCATTTCTATGTTGAAGATGAAAAAATTATTTTGTGCATTTTTCCAGATATTCCATCCAGTTCGCTATATTATTATAATATATTACACGTGATCTTTATTGAATAAATTCCTCCATTTATTTTACTTTTTCCTCTAACTTATTCTGTGCCTCTATGGTACAGTTTTTATTGCTATCTGTACTATTAGTCCTTCCATTTCCTTTGTTAATATGGTCTATTTTGACCTAAATTGCTTTTGTTTTAGAGATGAGTACTGAATTGCATGGCCTCCAAAGGCACACTTTAAAGTTTCCCATACACAAGGGGATATGCTGTACCTATGTTATGTCAGGAAAAAGTCCATCATAAATTATTCTGTCCTAGTTAAAAACAAGTTATCATCCAATAGGCTTTGATTAAATTTCCATGTGGAAATTCTGTAAGAGTAATATATATGCTAATTATTTGATGGTTCTGACCACATTCTGTCCCCTATCACCACTTTTTTAAACTTTTGGTGCAAGAGAGAATGACATAAGAAAGTAATCAAGACGACTAGCTTGATTGAGCCTCTTCCATGTATATCAAATCAAATGTTATTTGTCACATGCGCCGAATACATCAGGTGTAGACCTTACAGTGAAATGCTTACTTACTAATCCCTAACCATCAATGCAGTTTAAAACCTGTTGGGGATAGGGGGCAGTATTTGCACAGCCGGATAAAAAACGTACCTGATTTAATCTGGTTACTACTCCTGCCCAGTAACTAGAATATGCATATAATTGTTTGATTTGGATAGAAAACACCCTAAAGTTTCTAAAACTGTTTGAATGGTGTCTGTGAGTATAACAGAACTCATTTGGCAGGCCAAAACCTGAGAAGATTCCAAACAGGAAGCGCTCTCTCTGACTATATCTTGGCCTTCTTGATCATCTCTAACCAAAACAGGAGATCTCTGGCATAACGTGACATTTTCTAACGCTCCCATAGGCTCTCAGAAGGCGCCAGAACGATGAATGGTGGCTTTGCAGGCCATGGCTGAAAAACATTAGCGCATTTGGATAATGGTCGATCAGAGGACAATGAGACTGGAGGCGCGTGCACGAGCCGACACCATGTTTACTTTCTCTCTCTTTGAACGAAAACAACGACTCCCGGTCGGAATATTATCGCTTTTTTACGAGAAAAATAGCATAAAAATTGATTTTAAACAGCGTTTGACATGCTTCGAAGTACGGTAATGGAATATTTTGAAATTCTTTGTCACGAAACACGTAGGGCGCGTCACCCTTCTTTACCCTTCGGATAGTGTCTTGAACGCACAAACAAAACGCCGCTATTTGGATATAACTATGGATTATTTGGAACCAAACCAACATTTGTTATTGAAGTAGAAGTCCTGGGAGTGCATTCTGATGAAGAACAGCAAAGGTAATCAAACTTTTCTAATAGTAAATCGGAGTTTGGTGACTACCACACTTGGTGGGTGTCAAAATAGCTAGCCTGTGATGGCCGGGCTATCTACTCAGAATATTGCAAAATGTGCTTTCACCGAAAAGCTATTTTAAAATCGGACATAGCGAGTGCATAAAGGAGTTCTGTATCTATAATTCTTAAAATAATTGTTGTGTTTTTTGTGAACGTTTATCGTGAGTAATTTAGTAAATTCACCGGAAGTGTTCGGTGGGAATGCTAGTCACATGCTAGTCACATGCTAATGTAAAAAGCTGGTTTTTGATATAAATATGAACTTGATTGAACAAAACATGCATGTATTGTATAACATAATGTCCTAGGATTGTCATCTGATGAAGATCATCAAAGGTTAGTGCTGCATTTAGCTGTGGTTCGGGTTTATGTGACATTATATGCTAGCTTGAAAAATGGGTGTCTGATTATTTCTGGCTGGGTACTCTGCTGACATAATCTAATGTTTTGCTTTCGTTGTAAAGCCTTTTTGAAATCGGACAGTGTGGTTAGATTAACGAGAGTCTTGTCTTTAAAATGCTGTAAAATAGTCATATGTTTGAGAAATTGAAGTAATAGCATTTCTAAGGTATTTGAATATCGCGCCACGGGATTACACTGGCTGTTGATTAGGTGGGCGTCCCACTGGCCCAGAGAGGTAAAAAAAACAGATAAGAATAAGAAAGGGTAATTGTTCCTCATCAATCTACACGCAACCCCATAATGACAAAGTGAAAAGACATTTTTGCAAATTTCAATTATTTTTTTTAAACATTAAAGAGAAGCAGTGAAATAACAGTAGCGAGACTATATACAGGGGGGTACCGGTTATTTGAGGTAGTATGTACAAGTAGATAGAGTTATTAAAGTGACTATGCATAGATGACAACAGAGAGTAGCAGTGTTGTAAAGAGGAGGTGAGAGGTAAATAGTCTGGGTAGCCATTTAACTAGATGTTCAGGAGTCTTATGGGTTGGGGGTAGAAGCTGTTTAGAAGCCTCTTGGACCTAGTACCACTTGCCATGCGGTAGCAGAGAGAACAGTCTATGACTAGGGTGGCTGGAGTCTTTGACAATTTTTATGTCCTTCTTCTGACACCGCCTAGAATAGAGGTCCTGGATGGCAGGAAGCTTGGCCCCAGTGATGTACTGGGCCGTTCGCACTACCCTCTGTAGTGCCTTGCGGTCGGAGGCCGAGCAGTTGCCAAACCAGGAAATGATGCAACAAGTCAGGATGCTCTCAATGGTGCAGCTGTAGAACCTTTTGAGGATCTGAGGACCCATGCCAAATCTTTTCAGTCTCCTGAGGGGGAATAGGTTTTGTCGTGCCCGCTTCACGACTGCCATGGTGTGCTTGGACCATGTTAGTTTGTTGGTGATGTGGACACTCAACCTGCTCCACTGCAGCCCCGTCGATGAGAACGGGGGCATGCTCTGTCCTGTTTTTCCTGTAGTCCACAATCATCTCCTTTGTCTTGTTCACATTGAGGGAGAGGTTGTTGTCCTGGCCCCACATGGCCAGGTCTCTGACCTCCTCCCTATAGGCTATCTCGTCGTTGTCGGTGATCAGGCCAGATTGTTGTGTCTTTGGCAAATTTAATGATGGTGTTGGAGTCGTGCCTGGCTGTGCAGTCATGAGTGAACAGGGAGTACAGGAGGGGAATGAGTATGCACCCCTGAGGGTCAGGATTTTTAAGCCTCCGTATATCTACTAGTTCCAATATATCCATGACATTTGTGATTTCCTTAATAAGTGCATAAGGGTGATAGTTTGTAGTGTGATTTCCTTTACGGTCCATTGAGGTATTTAAAACCATATTATAATCTCCCACCATAATAATAGTCTTGTATTGCTTGTAGGTTTGATAAATTGTTATATGTATTTTCAAAGAATGATGGATCATCATTATTTGGACCGTATAGATTAAGGAGCCATTCCTGTTTAAGGTCCAATAACGTACTTAAAATCATCCATCTACCTTGCGGATCCCCCCCAGTCCTCTTTCCACACAGCTTCATCTAAAATTGTTGAATGAGTTTCCTTTATTATATTCTTTGTCTTTTAGCCAGTTAAATACTGATAGTTTTTTTCTTATTATCCGCTAGATCATTACAATTATAGCTGTCTATACTTATTTCACCATTTACCATAATGAGATACAAGTTTAAATTCTATTTATCATAATATGTTTGTAAACTTACCATTCAAAAGTGCCAATTTAATTGAGTGTCCATATACAGTGCCTTCGGAAAGTATTCAGACCCCTTTACTTTTTCCACATTTTGTTACGTTACAGCCTTATTCGAATAGGGATTAGAAAAATAATAATCCTCAGCAATCTACACACAATACCCCATAATGACAAAGCAAAAATAGGTTTTTAGACATTTTTGCAAATGTATTAAAGATAACAAAGTCTGGAACCAACAGGACACTGAATAGCGTCTACCCCCAAGCCATAAGACTGCTAAACAAGACTACTAAATAGCTAATCAAATGTCTACCTAGACTACCTGCAATTACCCTTTTTTGCACCAACTCTCTTGCACTGACTGTGTGTACACACACTGGACACACACCCACATACTCACACCTACTTACACTGACACCCCAACACACACGTACACACACACTGCATATGCCCACACAGACAACATGCTCACACATGGATTTTGACACCACACACTCACACACTCTCATCACATACAGTACATTCGGAAAGTATTCAGACCACTTCCCTTTCTCCACATTAAAGCCTTATTCTAAACGGGATGAAATAAAAATTGTTCCTCATCAATCTACACGCAACCCCATAATGACAAAGTGAAAAGAGGATTTTAGACATTTTTGCATATTTCTATTATTTTTTTAAACAGAAATATCTTATTTGCATAAGTATTCAGACCCTTTGCTATGACACTCTAAATTGAGCTCAGGTGCATCCTGTCTCCATTGATCATCCTTGAGATGTTTCTACAACTTGATTGAGGCCCACCTGTGCTAAAGTTAAATGAGTGGACATGATTTGGAAAGGCACACACCTGTCTATATAAGTTCCCACAGTTGACAGTGCATGTCAGAGCAAAAACCAAGCCAATAGGTCGAAGGAACTGTCCGTAGAGCTCCGAGACAGGATTGTGTCGAGGTACAGATCTGGGGAGGGGTACCAAAACATTTCTGCAGCATTGAAGGTCCCCAAGAACACAGTGGCCTCCATCATTCTTAAATGGAAGAAGTTTGGAACTACCAAGACTCTTCCTAGAGCTGGCCGCCCGGCCAAACTGAGCAATCGAGGGAGAAAGGCCTTGGTCAGGGTGGTGACCAAGAACCCGATAGTTCCTCTGTGGACATGGGACAATCTTCCAGAAGGACAACCATCTCTGCAGCACTCCACCAATCAGGCCTTTATCATAGAGTGGCCAGACGGAAGCCACTCCTCAGTAAAAGGCACATGACAGCCAACTTGGAGTTTGCCAAAAGGCACCTAAAGACTCTCAGACTATGAGAAACAAGATTCTCTGGTCTGGTGATACCAAGATTGAGCTCTTTTGCCTGAATGCCAAGCATCACATCTGGAAGAAACATGGCACCATCCCTACGATGAAGCATGGGGGTGGCAGCATCATGCTGTGGGGGTGTTTTTCAGCGGCAGGGACTGATAGACTAGCCAAGATTGAGGCAAAAATGAATGGAGCAAAGTACACAGAGATTCTTGATGAAAACCTGCTCCACAGCGCTCAGGACCTCAGACTGGGGCAAAGGTTCATTTTCCAACAGGACAACGACCCTAAGCACACAGCCAATACAACACAGGAGTGGCTTTGGGGCAAGTCTCTGAAAGTCCTTCAGTGGCCCAGCCAGAGCCAGACTTGAACCCGATCTAACATCTCTGGAGAGACCTGAAAATAGCTGTGCAGCGACGCTCCCCATCCAACCTGACAGAGCTTGAGAGGATCTGCAGAGAAGAATGGGAGAAACTCATCCAAATACAGGTGTGCCAATCTTGTAGCGTCATACCCAAGAAGACTTGAGGCTGTAATTGCTGCCAAAGGTGCTTCAACAGACCACTTCTGTTCGCCCGGATCCCTTGGCCCCCGAAAGACCAGGACCCATCCTTCGAAAAGAGCATACAGTGCCACCTACAGAACAGAAGCAGATCAACCATCAAAAGCATTTCCAACACCCTTACCTTGATTAGTTTTATATATAGTTATCAAAACATATATAAAAAAATATTCACAAATAGTATGCCTAATAATGTAGGCAGTTCATGCAAATGATTGTTACCTATAACCAGTATTGCCATTACAAAGATTACATGTTTGGCAAGCAATTATTATTTTAGCAAACAAATATTATGATTCATCCTATATTGTCCTTAAAACTTCATCGGGGTAGGGGGCAGTATTTTGACGTCCGGATGAAAAGCGTACCCGTAGTAAACTGCCTGCTACTCAGGCCCAGAAGGTAGGATATGCATATTATATTATATTATATATAGTAGATCTGGATAGAAAACACTCTGAAGTTTCTAAAACTGTTTGAATTATGTCTGTGAGTATAACAAAACTCATATGGCAGGCAAAAACCTGAGAAAATAATCCAACCAGGAAGTGTGGAAATCTGAGGTTTGTAGTTTTTCAAGTGATTGCCTATCTAATACACAGTGTCTGTGGGGTCATTTGCACTTCCTAAGGCTTCCACTAGATGTCAACAGTCTTTAGAACGTTGTTTCATGCTTCTACTGTAAATGGGGAGAGAATAAGGGCATATGGAGTCAGATGACTGAGAAAATGACATGAGCTCAATCTCGCGCACTCGCATGACAGTTAGGTGTGTTCCTTTTCATTTATGATGACAAAGTAATCGTCCGGTTGGAATATTATGTAAGATTTATGATAAAAACATCCCAAAGATTGATTCTATACATCGTTTGACACGATTCTATGAACTGTAATATAACTTTTTTGACTTTTCATCTGAAGTTACTGCGCGAGCACAGTGCATTTGGATTACTCCACTGAACGTGCAAACTAAATGGAGGTATTTGGACATAAAGATGTACTTTATCGAACAAAACAAACATTTATTCTGGAACTGGGATTACTGGGAGTGCATTCCAATGAAGATCATCAAAGGTAAGGGAATATTTATAATGTTATTTGTGACTTCTGTTGACTCCAAAATGGCGGGCATCTGTAGGGCTTCTGAGTCCTGTACACAGATTATTGCAAAGTTTGCTTTCGCTGTAAAGCTTTTTTGAAATCTGACACAGCGGGTGCATTAAGGAGAAGTGTATCTATAATTCTTTGAATAACAGTTGTATATTTTATCAACGTTTATGATGAGTATTTCTGTAAATTGATGTGCTCATTCACTGGAAGTTTTGGGAGGCAAAACATTTCTGAACATTACACGCAAATGTAAAATGGGGTTTTTGGATATAAATATGAACTTTATCGAGCAAAACATACAAATGTATTGTGTAACATGAAGTCCTATGAGTGCCATCTGATGAAGATCATCAAAGGTTAGTGATTCATTTTAGCTGTATTTCTGGTTTTTGTAACGCCTCTCCTTGCTTGGAAAATGGAGGTGTGGTTTTTGTTGTCTAGGCGCTGTCCTAACATAATCTAATGTTATGCTTTCGCCATAAAGCCTTTTTGAAATCAGACAGTGTGGTTGGATTAACGAGAAGTGTATCTTTAAAATGAGATATAATAGTTGTATGTTTGAGAAATTTGAATTATGAGATTTTTGGTGTTTTGAATTTGGCGCCCTGCTATTTCACTGGCTGTTGGCGAGTGTGTACCGCAGGTGCGTCCCACATACCCCAGAGAGGTTAACATCATGACCCCATAGCAACAGATGTGGGATACAAACACACATACAGTACACATACTCATACACACTCAACCACTTTCCCCCACAAACAACCACAAGCTCAGATGTTCAACAGTTGTTCCATCCCAGAACCCAACTCAAGAAAGGACTTGATGTGTGAATGTATATATAGTTGCAGTTGTTTGAGAAGGCATGAGAATTTTGCAAAAAATTTGCAAAAATGTGGTAATTTTATTAACCAATGTCAAATCCTAGCTGTTGGAGATCAGGTACACCCCCTTCCCCTGAAACACACACACGCTGGTCCCCGGACCATTTTTCTAAGCAACTCTGTGCAGTCCTTTGATCATTCCGTGCCAATAGGGCCACAGTAATTTGCCCCCTCTCTGATTTGTCTGAGTGTGACCCCCTCCTCATGGGTTACTGCAGCTAGTGTTGCCAGCACTGTCACTACCTGGGTGGGGATACAATGGTACAATGTTGTCAAGGTTCTCATTAGCAGCTTTGAAGAACTCCTTGTATATCACGCTCACCCATCAGGGGGCTTTGGCTTTGTAGAACCAACCCTGCCAGGCAGGCTCAGAATCTTGAGGGGGCGTTGCTGCATTTATCTTTCTGTTTTGGCTGTGTATAGGCTACTTACAGTAGGCCCATAAGACAGATAAGGACTTCTCCTTAGTATATGGGTCTCTCAGGTGGGTGTCTAGGGTATAGGGTTTGGGCACTGTTCCATCATGATAGGACAATAAATAACTAAACTATATTTATCATTTATTTTAAAATGTATATCCCATATCTGCACAAAATTGAAAGCTCTCTCTCACAACCTCTGCTTGCAGACACAAATGGGCTCTGGTGTTAACAAACATTTTCCTTTTTCACTCACTAAACTCCACACTTTCCAAACACACAAAAGCACACCTCACCTTCCATCACAATACACCTGTGAATACCCACATACTGTGCTTTCTATGTCCTCGGTTTTCTGTGTTTTTATCCCGATTGTGAGTACATTTGTGGTCCAGTTCCTTATATTTAAAGATGTATTATTTAGCTAACTTTCCTTTCTTCTAAAACGTTATCAATTTATGAAATACTATAAATGTTACCTGATGAAACTGCTGTACAATATGATCTTGTTGCCATCTAATGCACATTCAGATGTCATAAATCAACAAAGAGCTCTCCCTGTCCTATGAGTCTCCCTGTCCTATGCCATGCCCTTATTGTATTACTGTTGATGATATCTGGAAATGTGCATGTACACCCTGGCCCATCTACTGTTGCTAGCCCCATTTCTGACGTGTGCTATGATATCTGATTAACTGATTTCTGCTGTCATAAAAGCCTGGGTTTTCTGCACATTAACACTAGAAGCTTATTACTTAAAATGGATCAATTGAAAGTGTGGGTTCACAGCTCCAATCCAGATGTGTTGGTCATTACTGAGATGTGGTTAAGGAAGAGTGTTTTGAATACTGATGTTAACCTTTCTGGTTATAACCTTTTTCGGGCAAGACAGAGCTTCCAAAGTTTGGGGAGTGGCAATCTTTACCAAGGATCAGCTTCAGTGCTCGGTTGTCTCCACCAAGTCTGTCCCCAAACAATTTGATTTGCTGGTTTTAAATATTAAACTTTCAAATAGATTTTTGTTGACTGTTGCTGGGTGCTATCGTCCTCCATCAGCACCTGCCTGTACCCTACATGCCCTAAGCTCTCTCCTGGCCCCTTACACTAAGTCTGAATCTGTCCTGCTAGGTGACCTAAACTGGGACATGCTTAAACCACCTGACCAAGTCCTAAAGCAAAGGGACTCCCTAAATCTTTATCAGATTATTACCAATCCCACAAGGTATGACTCCAAACACCCGGAAAAGGCTACTCTCTTCGATGTTATCCTCACAAATAATCCTGATAGGTATCAGTCTGGTATAGGCATGTTTCTATTTTGCCCTGTTTATCAACTGACTGGCTTTCTTGATGTCTATAGTATTCTCTCTGGTATGCAATCTGGTTTCCGCTCAAGTTATGGATGTGTCACTGCAACCTTAAAGGTCCTCAATGATGTAACCATTGCCCTTGATTCTAAGCAATGTTGTGCTGCTATTTTTATTGACTTGGCCAAAGCTTTTGATACGGTAAACCATTCCATTCTTGTGGGCTGGCTAAGGAGTATTGGTGTCTCTGAGGGGTCTTTGGCCTGGTTTGCTAACTACCTCTCTCAAAGAGTGCAGTTTATAAAGTCAGAAAATCTGCTGTCTCAGCAACTGCCTGTCACCAAGGGAGTACACCAAGGCCCGATCCTAGGCCCCACACTCTTCTCAATTTACATCAACAACATAGTTTCCTACTGCTTGAGCTATCTCATCCATTTATATGCAGATGATACAGTTTTCTACTCAGCTGGCCCTCCCTGGATGTTGTGTTAAATGCTCTTCAACAAAGCTTTCTTAGTGTCCAACACGCTTTCTCTACCCTTAACCTTGTTCTGAACACCTCCAAAACAAAGGTCATATGGTTTGGTAAGAAGAATGCCCCTCTCCCCACAGGTGTGATTACTACCTCTGAGTGTTTAGAGCTTGAGGTATTCACTTCATACTTGGGAGTATGGCTAGACGGTACACTGTCCTTCTCTCAGCACAGGCTAAAGTTTAATCTAGACTTGGTTTCCTCTATCATAATCGCCCCTCTTTCACCCCAGCTGCCAAACTAATCCAGATTCAGATGACCATCATACCCATGCTAGATTAGAGACATAATTTATAGATCAGCAGGTAAGGGTGCTCTCGAGCGGCTAGATTTTCTTTACCATTTGGCCATCAGACTTGCCACCAATGCTTATTTATAAAAACCCTCTTAAAACTCCCCCTTATCTGAGATATCTACTGCAGCCCTCATCCTCCACATACAACACCCATTCTGCCAGTCACATTCTGTTAAAGGTCCCCAAAGCACACACATCCCTGGGTCGCTCCTCTTTTCAGTTCACTGCAGCTAGTGACTGGAATGAGCTGCAACAAACACTCAAACTGGACAGTTTTATCTCAATCTCTTCAAAGACTCAATCATGGACACTTTTACTGACAGTTGTGGCAGTTGTGATGTATTATTGTCTCTACCTTTGTGCCTTTTGTGCTGTTGCCTGTGCCCAATAATGTCTGTGCCTTGTTTTGTGCTGCTACCATGTTGTTGTCATGTGTTGCTGCCTTGCTATGTTGTTGTCTTAGATCTCTTTTCATGTAGTGTTGTGTTGTCTCTCTTGTCATAATGTGTGTTTTTTCCTATATTTTTTTATATATATTTCCCATTTCCCATCCCCGCAGGAGGCATTTTGCCTTTTGGTAGGCCGCATTGTAAATAAGAATTTGTTCTTAACTAACTTAAAGTCAAATATTAATTATTTACTACATTCCCTATCTTGAATGGTGTAGTAGTAGTTTATTTCTTTATCAATTGTTGTATTTTATTGTTTTCCTAGATATATATTTTTTTATAACTATCCCTACCATGGATAGTTTTGGGTGTTCCATTATTCGACTCCTCTATGGGAACTTTGTAATATTTAGAATAGCCGTGGAGTAGTCTTGGTGTCTCAACATTTGGATATCAATATACAGTTTATCGACTACGAGAAGCTACACATTTCCCTTTTAATCTATTCTCCTTGAAGAGTGGGTACAGAACTTTGTGCCGTTCTGCAATTTCCTTTGGGAACTAATCATTCATGCATATTTTCGTGCCAGCGAGTCTTTTACCCAGGCTTTTAACCATTATATTATCTTTAAAGAATGCAAATTTGGCAACGATTGGACGTTCATATCTCTGTCCTCTCTGTCCTAAACGGTGTACACGTTCGAGTTGGATTGTGTCGACAACATCGCCTGGGATCTGTAACTATGTAAGAAGGACTTCACCACGATTTCAGGATTTTTTTCTTTTTTTTCTTTGATATCAGTAAGTACCAGATTTTTTCTTATAGATCTAGACTGTATGTCAAGTAACACTTCTCTCAGAAACATGTTCTGCTTTTTAAGTTAATTAACGTCCATTTCCATCTTATTAACTGTCCCTTTTAGCTTTTTTGTTTCCTTGTCCATTGTCGTAGCTTTTTTGTCACTCATCTTGAGGCTTGCCTTCAACTTCTTTATATCTTTACTGACTAATTCAAGAAAGCCCAGTTTATCATTTATCAACTTCAACAGATCAGTTTCCACCCTTACCATTCCGGGTGGTGAAAAGCATAAATCGTCTGTGTCTGTCGAGGAGTCACATTTTGTTTTGGGGATTGGATTTTCATGTTTACTCTCCGTCATGTTTGGTTGATGTTTGTTTTGGTAATATTGTTTGATACATTTCTCTAGTCTTATAATTTGTTTTGTGTTGTTATCCAGATTGAAGGTTATTACCCACGAGTATGTGAAGTGATAATATTTAGTCAAACTTACAGATCTTGAATATTACGTTTTTATCTTGAGGCGATCTGCACCGCTGTGTTCAGTCTGCCATTTTGCCTAGGGGCATTTGTCTTTATCTTCTGAAGAACAAATCTATACACACACGTGTGTGTGTGCACACATAGGAGATCCCTGTACTGGGAATAAATTAAATCTTTCACCCCTACAGTTGATACTGCAATCTCAGAAGAGATGGTATTTCCTCTCTCCCAGACCTAAATTATGAAAACATAAAACACTGGTTTTAGGCCAAGTTGAGAAGCCAGATGAGCCACTCTGGGTGGCTAACATCCTTTCATATTAAAAGCCATGTGATACATACATCATTTAATTTCAGGAGTTTTTATTCACAAAAGCAGTGGTGGAAAAGTACCTAATTGTCATACTTGAATAAAAGTAAAGATGCATTAATGTAAATTTACTTAAGTAAAAGTGAAAGTCCCCCAGTAAAGTAAAAGGAAAACTATAAATAATTTCAAATTCCTTATATTAAGCAAATAAGACTGCACAATTGGATAGTTTTTCAAATGCATTTACGGATTGCCAGGGAGACTCTCCAACACTCAGACAAAATGTACAAATTAAGCATTTGTGTTTAGTGAGTCTGTCAGATCAGAGTCAGTAGGGATGACCAGTGATGCTCTCTTGATAAGTGAGTGAATTGAACCATTTTCCTGTCCTGCTAAGGATTTTAAAAAATATATTTTTTGTGTCAGGGAAAATGTATGGAGTGAAAAGTACATTATTTTCTTAATGAATGTAGTGGAGTAAAGGGTAATCAAAAAAAGCTGTCAAAAATATAAATAGTAAAGTACAGATGCCATAAAAACGACTTAAGTAATACTTAAACTTGTTAGGGCTAGGGTCCTTTTTTCTCAATTTCCGCCTGACTGACGTGCCCAAAGTAAAGTCCGGGAAAGAAAAGGGAAAAAAAGCATGAAATGTATGCATTCACTACTGTAAGTCGCTCTGGATAAGAGCGTCTGCTAAATGACTAAAATGTAAATGTAAAATGTAAAGCCAGGATATGCATATAATTGGTACCATTGGAAAGAAGACACTTTGAAGTTTGTAAATGTTAAAATAATGAAGGAGACTATAACACAAGAAAAACCAACCTGAATTATAAAAAAAAATTTGAGAGCCCATGCTCTTCCAATGGAACGTATAGGGAAATAATTAACTATAGCTCCCAGTATGCAATTCCTATGGATTCCACTGGGTAGTAGTCTTTCTTCAAGGTTTCAGGCTTGTTTCTTCCAAAACGAGTAAGAAATATGAGTTTTACTTCAAGGACATAGACTTGGAAATTCGTGTATGTGTGTGCGATGAAGAGGACACGCACATACTAATATCGTTTTCCTATTGAACATACTTATTTCCGTATGAAATATTATAGTTTGATTACATTGTTGGGTATCTGAGGATTAACTAGAAACGTATTTTGACTTGTTGAAATAAAGTTTAGGGGTAGATTGTTGGGTTCCTATCTTGGCATGTTGAACGAGTGGATTACTCAAATAGATGTCACCAACTAAACTGACTTTTTTGGGATATAAAGAAGGATTTTATCTAACAAAACAACACTACATGTTATAGCTGGGACCCTTTTGGATGCCAAATCAGAGGAAGATTTTCAAAAAGTAAGTGAATATTTAATCGCTATTTGTGAATTTATGAAACCTGTACCGGTGGAAAAATATTTTGATGTGGGGCACCGTCCTCAAACAATCGCATGGCATGCTTTCGCTGTAATAGCTACTGTAAATCGAGCAGTGCAGTTAGATTAACAAGAATTGAAGCTCTTATCCGATATAATACACTTGTATGTACCTAAATGTTTAATATCCATAATTTTTATGATAATTTATTTGAATTGCGCACCCTCCAGTTTCGCCGGAAGTTGCTAGCGGGACACCTATTTATACCACTGCACATAGGCTTACAGTGGCTGCATTTGCAACACAAGTATTTTTACAATAGCTGCATCCTCAGTGTGTACATTTCCAGTACAGCTGCCTGTAGGGTGACACATCTCTGATGCTAAACCTATTTTCCATTACTGATACATCAGCCAAGCAGTTGATTACCCTCAATGTACAGTTCTCTGTTCCATTAGTCGGCGAAAAGCCATTTATATACATTAAAGTTCCAATGCAGGCATTTTTATCTCAATATCAAATTATTTCTGGTTAACAATTAAGTACCATACTGTGTTTGTTCTCAATTAAAATGGTCAAAAAGAAAGAAAAATTGCTTCTTATCACTTGGTGATGTCATCCCATCAAAACAGGCAGACATTTCAGGTGGTCTTTTCAAACAGCTCTTACACTAAAAGGGCATGATCTTAATTTTCACTTTTTCACAGTATTATTCCAACCTCATAGTGTGGAAATATATATAAAAAACAGGGAATCTGGTTTTAGACTGGACTGGGCCTTTAAGGTTAAAAACACACCAGCCATGTTCTCTTTTGTTGTTGGGTCATTTCCTTCACCAATGTTGGCTTAGTCTTTAGGATGTCAGTATAGAACATGTGGAACATTATAACAATGTTCTTAAAGTAATGACGTTATCACTTTTTTTATCCCCACATATTGGGTCTGTACAAGCCATTGACAGGGCCTGGATTAGACATACAATTATGTCATGCCCTGTCAATGGTTTGTTATAAAAGGCTTGCCTGGAAGAACAGTTACAGAATCATACTTAAATGAATCATGTGTATTGTGACTGCTGTACAGTATATGAAAACATACAGGCTTTATAGCAGCATTTCACTGTATGTGGCTTAGCCAGGCCCTATGCAGGGCTAGCCAAATGGAGACGTTTGTATCTTGTGACATTATCAAGTCCTGTCAGAGAATACAGTGTGACCAGTGTGGCTGTGTCTAGAGATAATATGTCCCGTCTCTATAACGAATTACAAATAGCCTGCTGTATGCAGGTGTTTTAAAAGTGGGCCTTTGTGACAACACTCCCGGCATACAATCCATTATCATACTCACTGAAATGCAAAGGTCACAGAACTGCAGCGCCCAAAGCTTTATCAGGGTGTCACCAAGACCAGATAAGGCGTGACAATAGCTGACCCCTGGGATAGAGGTCAAACTGATATGACAAAGGTGGGTAACCCACCTCAACTACTGTGTGTGTGTGTGTGTGTGTGTGTGTGTGTGTGTGTGTGTGTGTGTGTGTGTGTGTGTGTGTGTGTGTGTGTGTGTGTGTGTGTGCGCGTGCATGCATACGCTTATTTGGGGGTGATTCCATTTATTAATTGCTTGTTTATCTTATATCTGAGGGCAACAGATGTGGCATCCTTGAAAGACTGTAACCTAAGCAGAGTGCAGCATGAAAGAGAGTCCCTTGTTAAGTACAAATGTTTCAGAGAGTTCTATGGCTCTCTCCTCACATCAAAGCAGCCTGTCTTTTGCTCTCCAGGCTTCTTTAATTATTACACACTTTAATCACACACCCTGCTATCAGATTAATGTTCTCTGCAAAGATAAACAGCAGTCACCTTTTCCCCTTTTGTAATCTTGGTTTGTTAATCAGTGGCTTCCATGTAAAGTACATATCAGTAACATGTCAACACATTCATGGACAGCCACACATGTGCAAAATGGATGTATTGTCTAAATTCTATTTTTCCTCATGGTTAAGGACATTTTCCATCAGTCAGGAAGACAAACCCATGTGGAGTACAGCAGACACATTTATTCTGTATCTGAAGATGACAAGGAAAAATGGTTTTAATTTGCATTACATTTTCATTTTGAAAGTCCCTAAAACTATCAAAATCATAACTTTTAATAAGATACAATATTCATAAACGGTACACAATACTTACAAATCATCAAGTGCAAATGCTACTTTTTCTTGTAACAACATAAAAAAAATCTTAATTTCAAGTTATGGTGAGAAAACTATTTATACATGCCTTTAAAAATGGTTTATTACTGAACATCATTGTAAAGTGTTACCTTATCAGGTAGTAAAAATAATAAGCTTGGTGAGGGAATACAAATCAAAATAAAAACTGTTTTATGTCTTACACCAGTGCCACTTCCAGAACCTGCCTCTGGGCTGTTTTGGTCTCCCACAGAGCAACATTTTAACAAAGGCTGTACTTTTGAAACAATTCATATTTCCCCTTTGATACACTTAATGTAAGTCGCTCCGGATAAGAGTGTCTGCTAAATGACAAAAATGTAAAATGTTAATGAAAATAACCCACCCTTCTTTTACATGTATTTGAACACCTCAAAAAAAGCTTGACAGTACAGTGCATTCAGATTAGTATTCAGACCCTTTGACCTTTTCCACAAAAATGTCCAGCCTTAATCTAAAATGTATTAAAACATTCTAATCAATCTACACACAATACCCCCTAATGACAAAGAAAAAACAGGTTTTAAATATTTTTTTTGCAAACATTAAAAATAAAAAACTAATTTAACATGTACATAAGTATTCAGACCCTTTACTCAGTACTTTGTTAAAGGCCTGATTGGTGGAGTGCTGCAGAGATTGTTGCCCTCTGGAAGGTTCTCCCATCTCCACAGAGGAACTCTAGAGCGCTGTCAGAGTGACCATCAGGTTCTTGGTCACCACCCTGACCAAGGCCCTTCTCCCCCTTTTGCTCAGTTTGGCCAGGCAGCCAGCTCTAAGAAGAATCTTGGTGGCTCCAAACTTCTTCCATTTAAGAATGATGGAGGCCACTGTGTTCTCTGGGACCTTCAATGCTGCAGAAGTTTTTTGGTACCCTTCCCCAGATCGGTGCCTCAACACAATCCTGTCTCGGAGCTCCACGGACAATTCCTTCAACCTCATGGCTTGGTTTTTGCTCTGACAAGCACTGTCAACGTGCACTGTCAACTGTGGGACCTTATATAGACAGGTGTGTGCCTTTCCAAGTCATGTCCAATCAATTGAATTTACCACAAGTGGACAATCAAGTTGTAGAAACATCTCAAGGATTATCAATGGAAATAGGATGCACCTGAGCTCAATTTCGAGTCTCATAGCAAAGAGTCTGAATACTTATGTAAATAAGGTATTTCTAAAAACCTGTTTTTGCTTTGTCATTGAGGTATTGTGTGTGGATTAATTAGGAAAACATTTAATTTCATCCATTTTAAAATAAGACTGTAGCATAACAAAATGTGGAAAAAGTAAAAGGGTCTGAATACTTTCCGAATGCACTGTATGTGCACTTGACTTGCCCCAGTGTGTTGTTAATTAGGTCAGATGAGGCTGTGTTTTCTGCTGTCAGTCATTCTTCCTGTCTTGGTTACCAACTCAACTCACTGTGGACAGGCAAAGCACAGCGGACATCACACAGAGCCCTGGGAAACGCCAATTCCCTCAGTTTAACTCCTTATGTGGGGTTGTTCGGGGTCAAGAAATCCTGTCTAGACTGCATCCTGGAACACAAACTGACAAGTTTGAGACATGCTGACAGCAGGAGTGGTAGGAGATAGGAATGGTTGGCATTCGGGGGTGAAACAACCTAGAGCTGTTTTACTGTGGAGAAAGTCAGTGCACTGATCTAAAGTGACAATGTTATAGTCTCTACGGCCATGAGTGGGAGTGGACCCCCAGCAGGAGATACTGTCTACTTTATGTGGAGAATGGGTTAGTGCTTGGGGTGGGGGTGGGGGTGGGGGGTGGGGGGGTCTTTTGCCTGACTCATTCTGCTCCCACGGGACTGTGGAGGGATTTGGGCTCTCTTTGTTTGCCTCGGTGCTTATGCCTCAAATTAGCCAGCCACGCATCTGGGAGACACCAGCAAGACTCTGAGCTACTACTGTAATGCATGGCATGACTTCTTGCTTCTTCAACTCTCTCAAGAGTTTTAACAATAATTTTTACCTTGCATTAGCATACAGAAACCATGGGTTTTTCCAATTAATGACAAATACTTTTGTGCCTGTGGACTGCTTGTGGGCTGGCACTGTAAGCAATGCGAACCATGCACTGCAGAGAGAACCTCAAGCCAAAGGAAATAAGAAGTTCTGCATAAGAATCAGGAAACCTAACTGTGTTGGTATGTATTCAGCTTGCTAGGGGCCCTTGGGGAACACACAGACGCTGACCAGGCACCACCGTGCTGTAGTTAACACCCACCAGCAGGCAGGGGAGAGAATCTATAAGCCGAGAGGACGTCTCATACATGGCTGTCAGATCCACTGTGAGTCCTGATCAAATCTGCCCCTTGAGGCAGAGCCAGTGGCTGCTCTCTGACTATCAGAGACATGGGTAACTGTCAAAATATTGGAAACACAAACATAAAGTGACTTAATAGGGTGTTGGGCCACCACAAGCTGCTAGAATGCCCCTTGGCATAGATTATACAAGTGTCTGGAACTCATTGGAAGGATGCGACAATTCTTCCACGAGAAATTCTATAATTTTGTGTTTTTTTGATGGTGGTGGAAAACGCCATCTCAAGCACCATTCCAGAATCTCCCATAAGTGTTCAATTGGGTTGCGATCTGGTGACTGAGATGGACATGGCATCTGGTTTACATCGTTTTCATGTTCATCAGACCATTCAGTGACCACCCATGTTCTGTGGATGGGGGCATTGTCATCCACTCCCATCAGGATATAAATTATTCACAATAGATTGAAGGTGATCACTCAGGATGGCTGTGTATTTATTGCCGTTTACCTTTCCCTCTAAGGCGGGTTGAGTGGACCTAAACCTTTCCAGGAAAATGCACCCCACACCATAACAGAGCTGCCAGAACCTTCATTTACTCAAGTGTTTCCATTATGTTGGTATTTACCTGTATGCTAAACAACACGTAATGTAGCATCAACATGCTCAACATGGGAAAAATATTTTACTCAATACCACAACTCTGGGTAATTTTCTGTTTGTTTCACTGTCTGCTTGGGTGAAATGCCTCGTGTAATTTTGAGAAACAGTGTCTATATAGAAAATGTATTGGTTGGTGTGTTCCATCAAAATAATGATAAATCAGCATGATAACTGTCCTGTGTGACTTTAAAGGCGTGAAGGAGCATGGGAACAATGTTTCACCAATGTCTCAGCCCTATGAGAACAGCTAGCACATAAGAATGCCATATGTGCATCTCCTCCTCCTCCTCCATGGTGAAGAGAAGACTTTATGACCTTCTTCTCTCCGCCTCTGCCCACCTCAGTGCCCGGCACCAACGCCACGCAGATGCCTGTCTCTAGTTAGCCACTCTGCGCTCCACCACCGATCCACTTGTCCCACTTCATCAGGCTAATTCACATCAAATCTGAGTGAAAGCTAATAACGCAGAGGCTTAACAACCATAACCTTTGCCAGAATACCCACAAGGGTTCCTATTGACTCTGGGCTACAGTCATAGAGAGTCTCTCTGGCATCAGCTGAGTTGGGAACCTGGCCTACCAAATTGCCCCGGGCTACAGGAAGCGGTTGTGTTTGATACTAACTAGTCAGCATATCGACCACCCTGACCCAATCAGCATAGGAGGTTTTGGTTCACAGCTCTCTTTCATTCCACTTTTGCAACAAACTAAGCTGGGTCAACAAACAGGTAGTGATGTTATTCCAATGTTTAAAGAAAATACATTGGAAAAACATCACTACCTGTTTGTTGGCCCAGCTTAGTTTGGTACAAAAGTGGAATGAAAGAGAGATGTGAACCTGAATCTTCTATGCTGATTGGGTCACGGTGGTTGAGGCATTAAAGCAGCATATCCCTACTGAAGCCTTCATTTCACACTCGCGTTCATGCCTTTGTTTCCCGTGCTGTTCAATTCCCTGTTGAATTCCCTAATCTTACAGGCCCTTGCATCACCTTGAGCACCTGTGGAGGGTGGCCTAATGCCAGCACCGCAAAATAAATGAAGAGAGAAGGAGAGGGGGGATGAAGAGAGGGGGAAGGAAGAGAGAGAAGGATAATCCTGTTAGCAAACTAATCACTGTGCCCAGAAACCACACAGGGAGAGTGTCTAGGGATGTCACGCGTCTCTGCTACCAGGGAGGAACCTGCCGTGGCAGCAAGCTCAACATTTAAGAACAGCAAGAGGGGACGTTATCAGGCAGCAGGATGGGAGTCCATTACACATAATCAGCCAAGGCCGTTGAAGAGAGTTTGCTGACGAGATGAGTGCAGAGAGCAGGGCTTGACTGAAGGGTTCTGGCTCCAGTGCCAACACACCAGCAAGAGATGCTTTGCAACAGGTGAAGCACTTCTTGTCCTTTGACTTTCAATAATAGCTCTATGTCAAGTCAAACTTAACTGACATTTACAGAGTATTACATCAGCACAGGCAAGGGCAGGTTAACAGGCAAACTACTGTGCCCATCAAGGAGATTACAAAGAATAGAATAATTGAGTTGTAATTATGTTTTGTTGATCATTAGAGATTTCACTGTGGTAAAGTTCTCTCATTTGTCACCCTATGGGACTGCCTAGAGTTGTTTAAAGGGGAAATTAGCATTTGCTACATCCCATTTTTGGACAATTAACTAAAGATATGTACCCATTGTTTCTTGAAGAATTAAACTTTCAATAAATGTCTCATGGGCTTAGTTCAACTGCCGCACCCCATCAAAACCCAAAATACAGCTTGTTTGTAAACAAAGTAAATGTAAACAAACAAACACGATATCTATCATTTGTATATCATGAATGGTGAGTCCTTGCATCCATAATTCTGTCTATGAATTTGAGAGTTGTTACATTTCTCCAGCCCCATCTCTTAGCGTTTTACCGAAACGGGTTGAGAGGATGCTTTGCTATTGTTTTTACTGCTGTTTATCCCTTTAATGTGAGGGCAGCTAGACACAGAGTTTCCTAGAATGAAATAACCTTACATCAGCAGCTCTATAAAAATGGTACTGTACATATCCTATATGGTAAGCCTCTTTCCCTTGGATCATCAACTACTCTTTTGTTCCTACTGTATCCTTTAGAGCTGTGCACACCAAGGACAGCCATGGTGGACACCTCAATGGTGTTTACGTTAAACTTAAAAGTTATTCAAAAAGGAGAATATTATTTAAATAAATGAATACATCAAGTATTCGATGCAACTATCTTGGGAGTTGTGTACAGCAGAAGATTGCGTTCATATTTCATGCCCTTGCCATATGCTTACCATATATTTCCTATTACACATTTTAACAAACATAACACATTATGTCCTTTTGAAGCAATCAATCATATGTTTCAATACAAAATAAAAAGAGAGCCAGTTTAACAAGACAGCTAATGCAAAGGGATCTGATTCACACCTGACCACAGAGTCTATTTCCTTCCGTATTCTGATTCCCTGTCACTTGTGATCTCAGCAGGTGTAATCGGCACTAAAAAGTAGAACCTTTGTTAGTTTAATGTAAATGTGTCCACCAAAATAGATATGAAATGACATCTTGGCAGGACTGTGTCCTTGTGTAATTACTGACTAGGGTTGCAAAGGGGGGGTATATTACTGGAAAAGATCTAAGATTGCAAGTAAACTAACAGAATTCTTTTAAATTTGTATGTGACATCTATTGGCCATTTTGGGTACTTCAGATTATCACAGGGGCCTGTAATTATCTCTGGCCCTCTGTGTGGCCTTATCACATGTAGAATATATGAAATATTTAAATAAGATCATTTTAAAATAAAACATTGAATGAAAAATCTGTAAAACATCCCTAATACAAACAAAGCCTATTTCCCCATCAGGAAACTAAAAAGATTTGGCATGGGTCCTCAGATCCTCAAAAGGTTCTACAGCTGCAACATCGAGACCATCCTGACTGGTTGCATCACTGCCTGGTACGGCAATTGCTCGGCCTCCGACCGCAAGGCACTACAGAGGGTAGTGCGTACGACTCTGTACATCACTGGGGCTAAGCTGCCTGCCATCCAGGACTTCTACACCAGGCGGTGTCAGAGGAATGCCCTAAAAATTGTCAAAGACCCCACCCACCCCATCATAGACTGTTCTCTCTACTACCGCATGGCAAGTGGTACCGTAGTGCCAAGTCTAGGACCAAAAGGCTTCTCAACAGTTTTTACCACCAAGCCATAAGTCTCCTTAACAGGTAATCAAATGGCTACCCGGACTATTTGCATTGTGTCCCCCCCCAACCCCTCTTTACACTGCTGCTACTCTCTGTTTACAATATATGCATAGTCACTTTAACTATACATTCATGTACATACTACCTCAATTAGCCCGACTAACCGGTGCCACCGCACATTGGCTACCCGGACTATCTGCATTGTGTCCCGCCACACACCACCCGCCAACCCCTCTTTTACGCTACTGCTACTCTCTGTTTATCATATATGCATAGTCACTTTAACCATGTCTACATGTACATACTACCTCAATCAGCCTGACTAACCGGTGCCTGTATATACAGTAGCTTCGCTACTGTTATAGGCTCGCATCTGTATATAGCCTCGCTTCTGTTATTATTCACTGTCTCTTTACTGTTGTTTTTTATTTCCTTACTTATCTTTTGTTCACCTAATACCAATTTTTTACTTAAAAATTGCACTGTTGGTTAGGGCCTGTATGTTAGCATTTCACGCACGTGACAAATAAACTTTGATTAGATTTTTTACTTCTGCTTGGATTCCACCTGGCAATCTGTTCACCGTCTGCCCTGGCCTGTATCCCCCTGTCTGGTACAGGTACCCCCGCCACACCTCCAGCACACACGCACTGTTGGGGCGAGTGACTCTGAACTTACAATGGCTAGCCCCAAGTCGTTATCATTTTTTCTTGTGCTTTATTCTATTTGCCTGTTGACTCCTGCATGCTTTGTTGACTAAGAATTTGCTTGTTTACCCAACCGTGGGACAGACTGTTTGTTTCAACACTCGGGACCCTGACTCTCTATTGGTTACACAGACTCTTGGCCTCCTTTCCAATTCTAACCACCTCTCACCGGCTTGTATTCATGTTACCTGATGAAATTGCTTTACAATATTATCTTATTGCCATCTAATGCAGAGTGTGAGTTCACAGCTCCAATCCAGATGTGTTGGTTATTACTGAGACGTGGTTAAGAAAGGGTGTTTTGAACACTGATGTTAACCTTTCTTGTTATAACCTTTTTCGGGCAAGAAAAAGGCCTCACCCCCCCCCTATTTAAGATGTCTACTGCAGCCCTCATCCTCCACATACAACACCCATTCTGCCAGTCACATTCTGTTAAAGGTCCCCAAAGCACACACATCCCTGGGTCGCTCCTCTTTTCAGTTCACTGCAGCTAGCGACTGGAACCAGCTGCAAAAAAACACTCAAACTGGACAGTTTTATCTCCATCTCTTCATTCAAAGATTCAATCATGGACACTCTTACTGACAGTTGTGGCTGATTTGCATGATGTATTGTTGTCTCTACCTTCTTGCCGTTTGTGAGATTATCTGTGCCCAACAATATTTGTACCATGTTTTTTGCTGCTACCATGTTGTGTTACTACCATGTTGTCATGTTGTGTTGCTACCATGCTGGGCTGTCATGTGTTGCTGCCTTGCTATGTTGTTGTCTTAGGTCTATCTTTATGTAGTGTTGTGATGTCTTCATTGTCGTGATGTGTGTTTTGTTCTATATTATTATTATTTTAGTTTTTTTTAGTCCCAGTCCACACAGGAGGCCTTTTTGCCTTTTGATAGGCCATCACTGTAAATAAAAATGAGTTCTTTAGTGACTTGCCTAGTTAAATAAAAAAAATTGGGATAGGGAACAGAGTAGACACTGATTATAGACATGGAGTGTGTTTCACATGATCTCATAAATGACAGACAACATTACCTCAGAGCTGTAGTAAGGGGTATTTACAGTGGAAGGGGGCATGACAGATTATGTCCTGTATTTAAGTGCACAGGCAGGGGCATGGGGTGGGGGGCAAATTGTAGAGATGACATGCTGCAAGGGGCCAAGAAGGGGGGGAGGGGGCAGATACGTAATACGTAAAGATACGGTTCCCGCTCAGCCCAGTCCAAACTGTCCGCTGCTCTGGCATCCCAATGGTGGAACAAGCTCCCTCACGACGCCAGGACAGCGGAGTCAATCACCACCTTCCGGAGACACCTGAAACCCCACCTCTTTAAGGAATACCTGGGATAGGATAAAGTAATCCTTCTAACCCCCCCCCCTTAAAAGATTTAGATGCACTAATGTAAAGTGGTTGTTCCACTGGATATCATAAGGTGAATGCACCAATTTGTAAGTCGCTCTGGATAAGAGCGTCTGCTAAATGACTTAAATGTAATGTAATGTAATGTAATGTAAATTACAGATGAGGATGGATGGTAGTGTACAATCATACATGGATGTAATAGGCTACATTTATCTTAGCACTTATACCCACTGTGTCCTGCAGGGAAGTCCTTGCCTCTGTTTCAGGGTCATGGCAGAGCTGACCAATGGCTCTATTGTTTGAAGCCTTCAGTTGATGTGTGGCATGGTGACATTCAGTATGAGAGATGTAGATACCCTGCTGTATGTTGTTTGGCTTCACCCCTAGCTGGTGCAATCAGGTCTCATGCAACAACAGCTATTCCTGCAAGAATTGTGGTTAAGATGGAATAGTATTTCCCAGGAGGCAAGGGCCTTTGAGATCCTCAAAAAAACGTTATTTAAATTCACAATGCTAACCATCTTTTATGCTACATGTGACTGTTCTTTGACACATTATCTATCAGTGTCCTAACACACATGAGGACTCCTGTAGCCTATATCTTCCATATGAGAGGCAGTGAACGGACACTCTATCCAGATCGAGAGGGATTTGTAAATCCCATCCCATGCATGGTGGCCAGCTCTTTATCTGTCTCTTTTGGGCCTCAGAGAGATGGAGGTACCTGGGATGTCCCCAATTCACAGAGAGAAAAACAGAGAGATATGTGATTAACCGGACTCTCTCATACAGCAAAGAGAAAGAGAAATGGAAGGAGAAAGGCAGTGGCGTAGCCAGAAATTCATTGGTGGGGGGCATGCAGAACTTTGGGTGAGCTTAATTTTTTTAAAGAATAATAATAATTGGAGGGGGAAGCAGCTAACTTCCTGCAATTTTGCCAAGGGGCAAAGAGAACAATTTGCAGTTTTACAGCTAAGCTCATGTTATTCCACAAATTTTGCCATGAGGCTGAGAGAAAATGTTACTGTTTTAAAGCACATTTCCTGCAATTCTACACATTTTGCAATGGGGCAGATAGGAACGTGCAATTTTATAACTCATCATGCTATTGTACACATTTTGCCGTGAGGCTGAAAGAAAATTCTGAATTTTTAAAGCTGATTAAAGCTCAAATACACTGCTCAAAAAATAAAAGGAACACTTAAACAACACAATGTAACTCCAAGTCAATCACACTTCTGTGAAATCAAACTGTCCACTTAGGAAGCAACACTGATTGACAATACATTTCACATGCTGTTGTGCAAATGAAATAGACAACAGGTGGAAATTATAGGCAATTAGCAAGACACCCCCAATAAAGGAGTGGTTCTGCAGGTGGTGACCACAGACCACTTCTCAGTTCCTATGCTTCCTGGCTGATGTTTTGGTCACTTTTGAATGCTGGCGGTGCTTTCACTCTAGTGGTAGCATGAGATGGAGTCTACAACCCACACAAGTGGCTCAGGTAGTGCAGCTCATCCAGGATGGCACATCAATGCGAGCTGTGGGAAGAAGGTTTGCTGTGTCTGTCAGCGTAGTGTCCAGAGCATGGAGGCGCTACCAGGAGACAGGCCAGTACATCAGGAGACGTGGAGGAGGCCGTAGGAGGGAAACAACCCAGCAGCAGGACCGCTACCTCTGCCTTTGTGCAAGGAGGAGCAGGAGGAGCACTGCCAGAGCCCTGCAAAATGACCTCCAGCAGGCCACAAATGTGCATGTGTCTGCTCAAACGGTCAGAAACAGACCTCATGAGGGTGGTATGAGGGCCCGACGTCCACAGATGGGGGTTGTGCGTACAGCCCAACACCATGCAGGACGTTTGGCATTTGCCAGAGAACACCAAGATTGGCAAATTCGCCACTGGCGCCCTGTGCTCTTCACAGATGAAAGCAGGTTCACACTGAGCACATGTGACAGACGTGACAGAGTCTGGAGACGCCGTGGAGAATGTTCTGCTGCCTGCGAAATCCTCCAGCATGACCGGTTTGGCAGTGGGTCAGTCATGGTGTGGGGTGGCATTTCTTTGGGGGGCCGCACAGCCCTCCATGTGCTCGCCAGAGAAAGCCTGACTGCCATTAGGTACCGAGATGAGATCCTCAGACCCCTTGTGAGACCATATGCTGGTGCGGTTGGCCCTGGGTTCCTCCTAATGCAAGACAATGCTAGACCTCATGTGGTTGGAGTGTGTCAGCAGTTCCTGCAAGAGGAAGGCATTGATGCTATGGTCTGGTCCGCCCGTTCCCCAGACCTGAATCCAATTGAGCACATCTGGGACATCATGTCTCGCTCCATCCACCAACGCCACGTTGCACCACAGACTGTCCAGGAGTTGGCGGATGCTTTAGTCCAGGTCTGGGAGGAGATCCCTCAGGAGACCATCCGCCACCTCATCAGGAGCATGCCCAGGCGTTGTAGGGAGGTCATACAGGCACGTAGAGGCCACACACACTACTGAGCCTCATTTTGACTTGATTTAAGGACATTACATCAAAGTTGGATCAGCCTGTAGTGTGGTTTTCCACTTTAATTTTGAGTGTGACTCCAAATCCAGACCTCCATGGGTTGATAAATTGGATTTCCATTGATTTTTTTTGTGTGATTTTGTTGTCAGCACATTCAACTATGTAAAGGAAAAAGTATTTAATAAGATTATTTCATTCATTCAGATCTAGGATGTGTTATTTTAGTGTTCCCTTTATTTTTTTGAGCAGTGTATATATGTGTTGACTGTGATAAAGGCACTGGATTATGAGATGTCTTGTTTTCTAAATTAATAAATTAAATAGGCAGTGGCATGGTGCATATAGCCTTAGAAGCAGTGGCATACGCTCAGGGGCCAGTTTATTAGGTACACCCATCTAGTATTGGGTCAGGCCCCCCTTTGCCTCCAGAACAGCCTGAATTCTTCGGGTCATGGAGACGTTGCTCAATTGCTATGAATAGACCTAACATGTGCAAGGGAAACATTCCCCACACCATTACACCACTGCCACCAGCCTGTACCGTTGCCCCCAGACAGGACGGGGCCATGGACTCATGCTGCTTACTCCAAATCCTGACTCTTCCATCAGCATGATGCAATAGGAACCAGGATTTGTAAGACCAGGCAATTTTATTTTCCACTCCTCAACACTCGAGTGCCCACTGGAGCCACTTCTTCTTGTTTTTAGCTGATAGAAGTGGAACCTGGTGTGGTCGTCACCTGCAATAGCTCATCCGTGACAAGGACTGACGGGTTGTGCGTTCCAAGAAGCCATTCTGCACACCACTGTTATACTGCGCCATTACTTGCCTGTTTGTGGCCCGTCTGTTAGCTTGCACAATTCTTACCGCTCTCCTTTGACTCCTCATCAACAAGCTGTTTTCACCTACAGGACTGCCTCTGAGCGGATGTTATTTCTTTGTCGCAACATTCTCGGTAAACCCTAGCGTGGGTAAAATCCCTGGCGAAGCCAGAAAAAAAGCTACATTGCAACCTGTGTGTTAATTGTGTTGTTTCTGCTCTATAACCTGTAAGTTGCAATCGTGATATTTAAGTCTAAGGCCGAGACAATAATAAAACCGTGGAAGAAGAAATTCAACCACATCTTTGTTTCATCACAAAACCAGAGCGCAACCTCTGTCCATTGAACTCCACAGTCATGTAACAAACAGTTACATGACCTGCAGCATGGTTAGACTACTAAACTAAAGCACCATTTCAACATCATCAAATCACCAATGCTTACTCTAATACAGTGACAACTAATACATACCAAAAACAATTTAGTCCAATAAACGTAAGCTAAATATGATGTGGCTGTCACTGGTTCTGATTTCTGTGTGTGTGTGCATTCATTCGTTCAAGTGGAAAAAACATGTTGAGTCACCCTACTTCTTGAGAAGCGCCAATGCCATGCTCCTCTCTTTCATGTTAATGAAACAGTCTATGACTCTGTCATTCAGTATGCTTTTATTTTGTGTTGTCCTATGCTACCTGGCTTAAATGCTTCCTCGCTAGCCTAACTTAATTTCATGGGCAACGTTAGCTACTTAACATTAGCCCTCTACGTCTAGCTACATATTGAACTTCAATCCTGTTTTGCCAGGGGCACAATGTATGAATGTATAGTTGGATCAGGATCGCCGTTATACTAATTGGCCAGTACAGAGAATTAAGTAAAACCAGAAGTCCAAATCCTTATTTCCATCTATGGCTAATTTAGGAAAGGGACAATTTTAGCTAGCTAGCCACTGGAGGACAAGAACCCAAAGAGAAGCAACAATTCAAGTTGTTTCTATCAATGACGTATTGCTGTCGATGTGATTAAATTAGATTGAAACCAAATCCAAACTGGCTTCCCTTGGCTTCCCTTGAATGTTAGCATGACCATTCACAGTGGAGCTCACTCAGTTTAGCTCAATGCTAATTGACTATTATTTTATACTTTTTTATCAAGGGGGACTAAAAGCTCGCTGGCTTCCCTTGCATTCAATGTTACGGGTGGGCAACAATGTCATACTCTTTTTGACCAGACAGAATCAGATAGATAGGCCTACACATACAGACAGAAGGGCGCTGTTTCCCTCGCTCTAATGGTTTCTCCGGTGCGATACATTCAGCCTCTTGCGAATTGAAGGGAAATTATGAAACACAGAGAGATGAAAGATGAATAACTGGATTTTTTATTTTGTATTTTTGTAAAACAATTGAAGCCTGCCTTCCCTTGGCATCCATGCCACTGAACCCTAGACGCTGTCTTGCATGAAAAGCCCAGGAGGCCGGCTGTTTCTGAGATAATGGAACCGGTGTGCCTGGCACCGATATTCATACCACACTCAAAGTCGCTTGTTTTCCCCATTCAATCGAAAACTAACTGAATACCTCGATGCCTGTCTGCCTAGTTTATATAGCAAGCCACGGCCACGTGACTCACTGTCTGTAGGAGCGAACCATTTTCGTGAATGGGGTGGTCTACCTAATAAACTGGCAATACAGTGCCTCAATACAGTCATATTTGTGGCTTATTAGGGGTGTGGCTTTCAGTTAGTTCTTTTTGGCAACCTCAGTTATTTTTGGCCGAATGTAGGACCTCAGCTCATGTCGATAATGTTGAGTACTGACCGAAAGGAACATTTTGCTTCGAGTAAAAAAATGTTTCTACTCCTGTCTCTGGTGATAGCTAGCATCACATGGCTAACTATCAATACTTGGTTAGCCCACGGTAATATTGCTAGCTCCCTTCCCTCATCTAGTTTAACCAGTCGGTCTGTTAACTAGACCGACTGGTTAGCCTCACGGCTCTACGGTTGTGGGAGAATACCTAAACAAAGTCGAACTGCTCCCACGTGGTTCCCTTTGGCTAGCACTGTGCTAGCTACAGCGAGGTAGCTTCTAGCTAGCTAATACATTACTAGCCTTGCGGCTGTAGTTTTCTCACTGTGCACACCCTAGCTAGCATTAGTCGCAAGGCTTTCTAACTAGCTAGCTTACGGTGGATGGCTTGCTGGAAAGCAAGCTAACCACACTAGCATTCCTACCCGCACATACGGTTGCATAAGCATAGCTATATAACTCATAAACAAGTTCTCTACCTGCCCAGATGGTAGTGTTGCTAGCTCCCTTCTCTAGTTTAGCACAACCTATGTTTACTCGTTTGTGTTGACTAGACTAACCAGTTAAGCCTCAAGGCATTAGGGTCAAGGTAGACTTTCAGCCAAAATTAGAAGAACGCACCAATGCTTTTCCCATCGGCTAGTACTGTTGTAGCTATAGCTTAACCTTTGCCTCACAAGGTGGTTGCTAGCTAGCTAATGCCTACACTAGCCTCACACCTATAGTGTAGCCGCGAGGCATCTAATGAGCTAGCTCACGCCCCACAAGGCTAATTTGCAGCAATGCTGAAAAGCCAGCTACGACTGGCCAGCTTGCTTCTCTTGTACACCTAATGTTCACTTGTTAATCATTGGCTAAACTGACCAGCTACACCTCATGGTGCTATGGTCAAAAGATACTCTCAAGATCGAAGAACCAATGCTATTCACAGTTGCCTTCGTTTAACGTGGTACTAGCTAGCTAGACTATTATTTAACTAGGTGAACACTAGCTAGCTAACACCAAAATCCTCATGGCTAAGCGTTGACTTGCACACTCATAACCCAGTTAAGCAATGCTTTCCCCCCGGAGCTTCTGTGGGCACCCGTACCCCATGGGAAACAATCATGCTCAGGCACTTCTCGAACGAGTCCGGCGAGTGTTGTAAGGTTTTACCACATGTGCTACGCTTAAGCCATCCAGCACACTGATAGCTTGGCTCTCTGGCATTGTTCACATAGCGTTCAGTCGCTTTTGCGCTCACTTACCCAAGTGCCCTCCAAGTTAAAACTCTCACTTTGGCACCTTTTGAGGTTCAAGCCGAGGCTGGACAAGTAAATGTCAGTTGCCAGCATGCACTGACGGCACACCGTGCCTGACGGCACTTTGCCTTCAGAAATATATCACTCTCTGTCTCCTTAAAAGCAGGGGCACAGGGCCGTGTTATTTTGATATAAGTGGCTCTCTTTGACGCCACCAGAGAGTGCCACCACACTATCTCTGGTGAGCCCGAGGCTTGTGGATAGCTCTTTCTCATGACAGAGAATTTATGCGCATATACAGTTACTCATAAAAGCTGGCCCGATTGAGCTGTCCAAGACAAGTTTTTGAGATTGGCTACAGATATTTTTTTGATTTTATCGGCACAAAATCTGCAATGCACTTGTAGTGTGGGATGTACCTGTGGCTTGCGAAAGTATTCACCCCCCTTGGCATTTTTCCTATTTTGTTCCCTTACAACATGGAATTAAAGTGGATTTTTGGGGGGTTTGTATCATTTACATTTTAGTAATTTAGCAGACACTCTTATCCAGAGCAACTTACAGTAGTGAATGCATACATTTTCATACATTTCATTTCATGCATTTTTTTGTACTGGCCCCCCGTGGGAATCGAACCCACAACCCTGGCATTGTACACACCATGCTGGCGTTGCAAACACCATGCTCTACCAACTGAGACACAGGGAAGACTTTTGATTCACACAACATGCCTACCACTTTGAAAAGTGAAACAAAAAACAAAAAAGACAAAAACAGAACTTGAGCGTGCATAACTATTCACCCCCCCCCCCCCCCATAGTCAAAACTTTGTAGAGCCACCTTTTGCAGCAATTACAGCTGCAAGTCTCTTGGGGTATGTCTCTATAAGCCTGGCACATCTAACCACTGGGATTTCTGCCCATTATTCAAGGCAAAACTGCTTCAGCTCCTTCAAGTTGGATGGGTTCCGCTGGTGTACAGCAATCTTTAAGTCATACCAAAGATTCTCAATTGGATTGAGGTCTGGGCTTTGACTAGGCCATTCCAAGACATTTAAATGTTTCCCCTTAAACCACTCAAGTGTTGCTTTAGCAGTATGCTTAGAGTCATTGTTCTGCTGGAAGATGAACCTCCGTCCCAGTCTCAAATCTCTGGAAGACTGAAAGGTTTCCCTCAAGAATTTCCCTGTATTTAGCACCATCCATCATTCAATTCTGACCAGTTTCCCAGTCCCTGCCGATGAAAAACATCCCCACAGCATGATATTGCCACCACCATGCTTCACTGCGGGGATGGTATTCTCGGGGTGATGAGAGGTGTTGGGTTTGCACCAGACATAGCATTTTCCTTGATGGCCAAAAAGCTCAATTTTAGTCTCATCTGACCAGAGTACCTTCTTCCATATGTTTGGGGAGTCTCCCACATGCCTTTTGGCTAACACCAAACATGTTTGCTTATTTTTTTCTGCCCACTCTGCCATAAAGCCCAGCTCTGTGGAGTTTACGGCTTAAAGTGGTCCTATGGAAAGATACTAATTTCTCCGCTGTGGTGCTTTGCAGCTCCTTCGGGGTTATCTTCGGTCTCTTACTTGCCTCTCTGATAAATGCCCTCCTTGTCTGGTCCATGAGTTTTGGTGGGCTGCCCTCTCTTGGCAGGTTTGTTGTGGTGCCCTATTCTTTCCATTTTTTTAATAATGGATTTAATGGTGCTCCGTGGGATGTTTTAACGTTTCGGATATTTTTTTATAACCCAACCCTGATTTGTACTTCTCCACAACTTTGTCCCTAACCTGTTTGGAGAGCTCCTTGGTCTTCATTGTACCGCTTGCTTGGTGGTGCCCCTTGCTTAGTGGTGTTGCAGACTCTGGGGCCTTTCAGAACAGGCGTATATATATATATACACTGCTCAAAAAAATAAAGGGAACACTAAAATAACACATCCTAGATCTGAATGAATGAAATAATCTTATTAAATACTTTTTTCTTTACATAGTTGAATGTGCTGACAACAAAATCACACAAAAATAATCAATGGAAATCCAATTTATCAACCCATGCAGACACATGCACATTTGTGGCCTGCTGGAGGTCATTTTGCAGGGCTCTGGCAGTGCTCCTCCTGCTCCTCCTTGCACAAAGGCAGAGGTAGCGGTCCTACTGCTGGGTTGTTGCCCTCCTACGGCCTCCTCCACGTCTCCTGATGTACTGGCCTGTCTCCTGGTAGCGCCTCCATGCTCTGGACACTACGCTGACAGACACAGCAAACCTTCTTGCCACAGCTCGCATTGATGTGCCATCCTGGATGAGCTGCACTACCTGAGCCACTTGTGTGGGTTGTAGACTCCGTCTCATGCTACCACTAGAGTGAAAGCACTGCCAGCATTCAAAAGTGACCAAAACATCAGCCAGGAAGCATAGGAACTGAGAAGTGGTCTGTGGTTACCACCTGCAGAACCACTCCTTTATTGGGGGTGTCTTGCTAATTGCCTATACTTTCCACCTGTTGTCTATTCCATTTGCACAACAGCATGTGAAATGTATTGTCAATCAGTGTTGCTTCCTAAGTGGACAGTTTGATTTCACAGAAGTGTGATTGACTTGGAGTTACATTGTGTTGTTTAAGTGTTCCCTTTATTTTTTTGAGCAGTATATATTGAGATGATGTGACAGATCATGTGACACTTAGATTGCACACAGGTGGACTTTATTTAACTAATTATGTGACTTATGAAGGTAATTGGTTGCACCAGATCTGATTTAGGGGCTTCATAGCAAAAGGGGTGAATACATATGCACACACCACTTTTCCGATTTTTACTTTTTGGTGTATTTGTGTATGTCCATTACATGAAATTCAAATAAAAATCTATTTAAATTACAGGTTGTAATGCAACAAAATAGGAAAAACGCCAAGGGGTTGAATACTTTTGCAAGGCACTGTACAATGACAAGTTTTGAAAACGGCGATCAGCAATCAAAATCAAATCATTCAAATTAGTGTAGAATAACAGCTGTTGACTAACAGTGAAATGCTTACTTATGGGTCCTTTTACAAAGCAGAGTTAAAGACAAAAATAAAAAATGTAAACATTGAAATAGTGACTTGAGAAATAAATACACACTGAATAATAAATAACAATAATGAGTAAAAATACCATGGCTATATGCAGGGAGTGTCAGTGCCGAGTCGATGTGAAAGGGTACGAGGTAATTGAGGTAGCTATGTACTGTAAATATACTGTAAGCAGGGGTAAAGTGACTAGGGAACAGCATAGATAAGACAGTAGTAGCAGCAGCATACAGTGCATTCGGAATGTATTTTTCCACATTTTGTTACGTTACAGCCTTATTCTAAAATTGATTAAATCGTTTTTTTCCCCTTCATCAATCTACACACAATACCCCATAATGACAAGGCAAAATCAGGTTTAGACATTTTAGAAAAATCACATTTACATAACTATTCAGACCCTTGACTCAGTACTTTGTTGAAGCACCTTTGTCAGCAATTACAACCTCGAGTCTTCTTAAGTATAACGCTACAAGCTTGGCACACCTGTCTTTGGGGAGTTTCTCCCATTCTTCTCTGCTGATCTCCTCAAGTTCTTTCAGGTTGGATGGGGAGCGTCGCTGCACAGCTATTTTCAGGTCTCTCCAGAGCTGTTCGATCGAGTTCAAGTCTGGGCTCTGGCTGGGCCGCACAAGGACATTCAGAGACTTGTCCCAAAGCCACTCCTGTGTTGTCTTGTCTGTGTGCTTACGGTCGTTGTCCTGTTGGAAGGTAAATCTTCGCCCGAGTTTGTGGTCCTGAGCACTCTGGAGCAGGTTTTCATCAAGGATCTCTGTACAATGTTCCATTCTTCTTTCACACGATCCTGATTAGTCTCCCAGTCACTGCCTCTGAAAAACATCCCCACAGCATGATGCTGCCACCACCATGCTTCACCGTAGTGATGGTGCCAGGTTTCCTCCACATGTGACGCTTGGCATTCAGGCCAAAGAGTTTAATCTTGGTTTTATCAGACCAAATAATCTTTTTTCTCATTGTCTGAAAGTCCTTTAGGTGCCTTTTGGCAAACTCCAAACGGGTTGTCATGTGCCTTTTACTGAGGAGTGGCTTCTGTCTGGCCATATATTTTGAATATTAAAATGAATGATAGTTTATTCTGATGTTGTAAATATGAGATTACACATGGAAACAATGTTTTTATTTTTATTTTAGTAAATTAGTAATTATTATTTATTGTTAAATCCACTAATCAAATAAAATAAAAGTGTACTTGTCAATGCGCCAAATACCGTGAAATGCTTACCTACAAGGATCCGCCCCTTTTTTCAAATTTCGCCTAAAATGACATACCCAAATCTAACTGCCTGTACCTCAGGACCTGAAGCAAGGATATGCATATTTTTCATCCCATTTGAAAGGAAACACTTTGAAGTTTGTGCAAAATATAAATTAATGTAGGAGAATATAACACATTAGATCTGGTAAAAGATAATACAAAGAAAAACATTTATTTCCTTTGTACCATCATTTTTTAAATGCAAGAGAAAGGCCATAATGTATTATGCCAGCCCAGGCACAATTTATATTTTGGCCACAGCAGTGTATGTGTAAAGTTTTAGACTGATTCAATAAACCATTGCATTTCTGTTAAAAATGTTGTATCAAGACTGCAAAAATGTGCCTAATTGGTTTATTAATACATTTTCAAGTTCATAACTGTGTACTCTCCTCAAACTATAGCATGGTATTCTTTCACTGTAATAGCTACTGTAAATTGGACAGTGCAGTTAGATTAACAAGAATATAAGCTTTCTGCCAATATCAGATATGTCTATGTCCAGGGAAATGTTCTTGTTACTTACAACCTCATGCTAATCACATTAGCCTACATTAGCTCAAACGTCCAGCGGGGGACCCACCGATCCTGTAGAGGTTAACCAACAATGCAGTTCAAGAAATAGAGTTAAGAAAATATTTACAAAATAAACTAAAGTGAAAAATATTTATATCAAAATGTAACAGAACAATATTACATAACAACAACAATGCTATATACGTGGGGTACCGGTACCGAGTCAATGTGTGGGGGGGTAATTTGTAAAGTGACTAGGCATAGATAATAAACAGCGAGTAGCAGCAGTGTAAAAACAAAGGGGGGGGGGGGGTAATGTAAATAGTCTGGGTGGACATTTGATTAATTGCTCAGTAGTCTTATGGCTTGTGGGTAGAAGCTGTTAAGGAGCCTTTTGGTCCTAGACTTAGCACTCCGGTACCGCTTGCTGTGCGGTAGTAGAGAGAACAGTTCATGACTTGGAAGACTGGAGTCTTGGACAATTTTTAGGGCCTTCCTTTGACACCGCCTACTATGCGAATTGGAGTGGGTCTAGGGTTTGCGGCACGATGGGGTTGATGTGAGCCATGACCAGCCTTTCAAAGCAATTCATAGCTACCGACGTGAGTGCTGCGGGGGTGGTAATCATTTAGGCAAGTTTCCTTCGCTTTCTTGGGCACAGGGACTATGGTGGTCTGTTTGAAACATGTAGGTATTACAGACTCGATCAAGGAGAGGTTGAACATGTCAGCGAAGACACTTGACAGTTGGTCCGCGCATGCTTTGAGTACACGTCCTGGTAATCAGTCTGACCCTGCGGCTTTTTGAATGTTGACCTGTTTAAAGGTCTTGCTCACATTGGCTACAGAGAGCGTGATCACACAGTCATCCGAAACAGCTAGTGCTCTCATGCATGCTTCAGTGTTGCTTGCTTCAAAGTGAGCATAAATGGCATTCAGCTCGTCTGGTACACTCGTGTCACTGGGCACCTCGCGGCTGGGTTTCCCTTTGTAGTCCGTAATATTTTTCAAGCCCTGCCACATCTGACGCGCGTCAGGGACGGTTTTGTAGGATTCAATCTTAGTCCTATATTGACACTTTGCCTGTTTGATGGTTCGTCTGAGGGCATAGCTGAATTTCTTATAGGTGTCCTGATTAGTGTCCTGCTCCTTGAAAGTGGCAGGTATAGCCTTTAGCTCAGTGTAGATGTTGCCTGTAAGCCATGGCTTCTGGTTGGGAAATGTACATGCGGTCACTGTGGGAATGACGTCGTCAATGTACTTATTGAGGAAGCCGGTGACTGAGGTGGTATACTCCTCAATGCCATCGGATGAATACCGGAACATATTCCAGTCTGTTCTAGCAAAACAGTCCTTTGGCGTAGCATCCGCATAATCTGACCAGTTCCGTATTGAGCGAGTCACTGGTACTTCCTGCTTTAGTTTTTGCTTGTAAGCAGGAATCGGGAGGATAGAATTTTGGTCAGATTTGCCATAATTGATGGCGAGGGAGAGCTTTGTGTGTGGAGTAAAGGTAGTCTAGAGTTAAAAAAAAAAAATGTTTTGGTGTACGTGTGACGTGCTGGTAGAAATTTGGTCAAACGGATTTAAGTTCCCGGCCACTAGGAGCGCCGCTTCTGGATGAGCATTTTCTAGCTTGCTTATGGCCTTATACAGCTCGTTGAGTGCGGTCTTAGTGCCAGCATCGGTTTGTGGTGGTAAATAGACAGCTACGAATAAAATAGATGAGAACCATCTTTGAAGATAGTGTGGTCTGCAGTTTGTCATGAGGTTGTCTACCTCGTCTTACCAGATGTGGCTTCTCTGTCCTGCCGACGCACAGAGAAGCCAGCCAGCTCTATATTATCTGTGTTGTTGTTCAGCCACGTCTCGGTGAAACATAAAATATTACAGTTTTTAACGTCCCGTTGGTAGGATAGTCTTAATCGTAGATCGTGTAGTTTGTTTTCCAATGATCGTACGTTGGCCAATAATATGGAGGGAACTGGTGATTTACCTACTCGTCTGCAAATTCTTACATGGCAACCCGCCCTCCTCCCCCTTTTCCTCCTCCGTTCCTACGCTGATGACGGGGTTTTGGGCCTTGTCTTTACAAAGCAGTATATCTTTCGCATGGGACTCATACATTTTTTTTTCATCCAGTTCGCAAACATTTTTTGTTTCTCGCAAACAATGCAAAAAAAAAGAAAATAGCACAGTTTGCTAGGAGCCCGTAAAATGGCAGGCATCCCCTCCGGCAACCATTATCAGATCGCAATGACTTTGATAGACATTTCAATTGGTTTTTTTGTAGGTATATTATACAGCAGATTTATGGAGAATTGCTGTGGGAGTGCTATTTATATCCCGTCGACTACTGACCATTCATCCATACTGTGTGTGTCCCATCATTGCAGCTTTGGAAATAAATTAACTATCCATCCGTTGCTCCTCCCTGTGTCAACTTACTGACATGAGGGACAGGACCAGGATGGTCACATTACATCATCATGTGCTTTCTGTCCTGTTTCCTTCAGAGGGAAGAACTAGGCAGTTACACCAGCAAATGGATACACGAATTGGAGGAAAGAGGCACAGTGGGATAAGTTACATAATCATGGTTTGTCTCTCATTCCCTTCCTCATGTTTCCTCATGTCTTATGTTCCATTTTTTTCTAACTAATGTGAGGTAAGTTATTCAACTGAGAATAGTGTTGACTAAGCACAAACGTACTGGGTATGTTTTGACAAACAAAAAAAATAATTGCGGGGGGGAAATAGTCAAATTTAGATCAATGACTAATACAGTGTTATAAATGTGCTTTTATCAGGTGCTTCAGACATGTCCATGCATCATGAGGGGAAATACTTTTGCTGGCTTTGAAGTGGAGGGAAGGATTAGAATCATGTGAGTTTTTCCTCTCTTCACATTACTGCTTCATATCAAGAAGTCTATTTATTTTCTGCCATATTGTTTTATTCCCTATCTACACTTACCCTGCAGCAATATATTGTAAGTTAAATTCTAAACCAAAGTTTTAAACTAACTCTGGTACTAGAGAGATAATGTGTGCAGGCTTTTGCTCCAGCCCATCACTAACACACATTCAAAGAATCATGGTCTTAAAGAGCAACTGCCTTTAAAAAGCAATGAATCCCTTTGAAAACAGCCTGTGTGGCATCGATTCGAGTCAGAAACAGTTATTCTACTGTCAAAATGAACTACAAAGTATAAATAGGATAATTTTGGTCATAAAGTCAGTCTCGTCTTAAACAGAGTTTGGAACATCCGTGTATCACAGCAGGTAAATGTAGGTTAGGTTTTGATTTGATGATGTCCATTTGCCCAATAACATGGGGTGAACAGCTGCAGTGATTGCCCTCTATCCAATAGCATAGATATAGAGACAGACCTGTCCAGCAGCTCCGACTTTGTTAACATATGACAATATGTTGCATATTTTTGAACTTGAGAAATAGTGCACCAAACATCTTAGTTAGATGTAAAATTGTATAACTAAAACATCTTCGACAAAAACGTTAACTCAAGAAATCTGTAATTAATTTGATCTTAGATTCATTCTGGGGATTTTGAGGAAATTAAATGGGTTTCAGTGTCTACAGTGTCTCATGGGGGACAAATTTTATTAACCAAACGAGGAATTGGTCAGGAAACACACCTCCAAGACTGAAATCTCATTTTTCTAATGAGCAACGGAAAAACATACGTGCCAATCAGCGTGTTCAGTGGCTTTTTAAGTCTGGTCTATGATAAGCTGAATCAAGTGTGTTACTGCGGGGCAGGAAAGAAAACCTACACCGAGTTGCTTTCCAAGATCAGTGTTGGATACCCCTGGCCTACACACTATTAACTCTGTAATTTACATCTGACAGCTATGGTAGAAAATTACAAGGTTATGTTTTAATACTGTATATGCATCGAATAAGGTTTCTCAGTACTCTCTCATCTGTGTCTGCGTGGACTTGGGCCTCTGGGGCTTGGCACTGGCAATTGATTTATTATGATTTTGTAATAAAACCTACAGCCTGCATTCCATAGAATGAGTTGGTGTTTGTGTACTATGAGGAGATGTCTCTGGTATAGACAGCTGATAAGAAGAACCTTGTCTTTGGGGCCAAACCCTGGTTTCTATACAATAAGAGAATTTGCTGTGAAGACTGTTATCTGGCTGGGCGGTTACTCCTTTCTTACATACAAAACTTCACCTCTAGACCCATTCCACACATCTGTTTGTCACGAAGACTCAGGAAGACGTAGGGCTTTTAACAATCACCATTGGGTGACCGTTAATGCTCCATTATTGCAATAATTATTAATTAAGTTTGATGGTTCTGAAGAAATCTAAAACTCTGTCTTTTGGTTAGAATAATTCCACGACACAGCTCATGACCAGAAGCTGAGAAAGAGAAAAGGATCTCTGAAGATGAACCTGGACCGGAAGACTCCACGTCTTGGCATTACTTAGGAAAAAAACATGACTTTGTTTGACTGCTTGAGCTAGACCAGAGTTGATGCATTTCCATTTAAGCGTTAACACTGTATTGCCCTTTCCTGTATTGCCCTTTCCTTTCCTTCAATACCAAATTAAGTATTTTGTTCTGTAAATAAATGTATTTAGATTTTATTTAGGCAACACCTTTTCCTTCTTTATTTGGGTTGTTGGAGGTATAGATTCATTTGTGAAAAACATTTTTGTTATTGTAAACAAATGCAATATTAGTCAACATAATACAATTGTTGGCTTTAAATGTGATTGTGTAGTGTCAATGCATCAAGTACAGTATGCCTATGACTTAAATGTTGTAATTTGATTGAAAGAGGTATGAACTTTAATATTTTCTCCTTTTAAAGACCTCATTGTGAATCCACATGGCGTATATGATACTGCTCTACATGTGAACATTTAATTGATTATTTTTAGAACTGTTTATACGTTTAATTAAAGATGCACTATGCAGAAATCGCTCCGCCATTTCCTAGTTCTTAAAATTCTAATAGTTCGCCTAATTTCAGATTATGTGACAAAACAAGCAACAATAGTGTAAAGAATCATTGTACCATCTAAACCGCTGTGAAATATCTTTTCAATAATCAAAAATATTGTATTTTCAGCTATTTGAACCTGGTATACAAAACCGAAAGCAAAAGACGCAAAAACAAAACAAAAAAACGGGATGCATAGAAATAGCACACATAGAACAGATCTATCACTTCTTAGACTTGCTTTCAATGAGAATGTCCTATTCCCCCTCAGGAGACTGAAAATATTTGGCATGGTTCCTCAGATCCTCAAAAGGTTCTACCGCTGCACCAGAGTATCCTGACTGGTTGCATCATTGCCTGGTATGGCAACTGCTCGGCCTCCGACCACAAGCCACTACAGAGGGTAGTGCATACGGCCCAGTACATCACTAGGGCCAAGCTTCCTGCTATCCAGGACCTCTATACCAGGCAGTGTCAGAGGAAAGCCCTAAAAATTGTCAAAGACTCCAGCCACCCTAGTCATAGCCTGTTCTCTCTGCTACCGCACGACAAGCGGTACTGGAGCGCCAAGTCTAGGTCCAAAGGGCTTCTAAACAGCTTCTACCCCCAAGCCATAAGACTCCTGAACATCTAATCAAATGGCTACCCAGACTATTTGTATTGCCTACACCCCCACCCCCACTTTTACGCCGCTGCTGCTCTCTGTTATTGTCTATGCATAGTCACTTTAATAACTCTACCTACATGTACATTACCTCAATTACCTAGACTAACCGTTGCCCCCACACATTGACTCTGTACCGGTACCCCCTGTACTTAGTCTCGCTATTGTTATTTTACTGCTGCTCTTTAATTACTTGTTACTTTTATTTCTTATTTGTATTTTTGAAACTGTGTTGTTGGTTGGGGGCTTGTAAGTAAGCGTTTCACTGTAAGGTTTACACCTGTTGTGTTCGGCGCATGTGACTAATACAATTTCATTTGAGATCTATAACTCACATTTCTATGTGAATTTTGTGGGGTCGCCTTGTCTAGGTTCTACTGTATCCCACTATTACATTTCTAATAGGGGGTGGAACAGACACTATTTTCATGGTGACAGCACTGAGCACCCTTAATTGAAAGATACAGTACATATATAATACAATCAGTCAATAAGGGATCAAATGCTTACTTTTGAGGTGTTATGATGTTTCAATGAATATGAAGTGGCCAGGGATGGGCTGTACCAAGGTGGATCGAAGCATTTGACACAGCATGTATCCTAGATGGGTCAGAATGTGTTAATTGAGTCTGACACAAGGTTGTCCGCTTATTGGTGTGTCCAAATGTTGATATGGTCTGTATCGGACCATTTGGATACTCATGGACATACACTGAGTGTGCAAAACATTAAGAACACCTGCTCTTTCCATGACATAGACTGACCAGGTGAATCAAGTTTAAAGCTATGATTCCTTATTGATGTCACTTATTGATGTTAAATCTATTTCAATCAGTGTAGATGAAGGGGAGGAGACAGGCTAAAGAAGGATTTTTAAGCCTTGAGACAATTGAGACCTTAATTGTGTATGTGTGCCGTTCTGAGTGTGAATGGGCAAGACAAAGGATTGAAATGCCTTTGAATGGGGTATGGTAGTAGGCAGAGTATGTGAGCGGAGCTGGAGCAGAGCGAGGAGCTAGGCATGCCCAATTTGACTGGAGTACAGAACAAGTTTCCCAAAGGCTGGAGCATTGGTCTTCTCATGGGCAGCAATCTCTCCAGTAGCGCTTACTTTGATTCACCTGCTCAGGACATGCCCGGCCCAGCATGCATTTGTAGACTACTTGTGTGCTGCTATAGCCATTTGCTTTAGCTACTGTTGTTGAATTGGCTAAATATTTTCATAAAGAAACAGTTAAAACACACAGGTGCAAAATCAAGGTGACTTACAAAGATGAGGAGGACCAAGAACAAAAGAGAGAGTGCAGTGATGTAATGTCCACAACTAAAGAATCACAATGGAATCTGAAAAGACGCATATCCCGAAATCATGATGATGTACTACATGCACATGCTAACAGAAAGGAATGAGATGGGTAGCTAGCTAAGTGTGTCATTGTAGCAAAGTATTTAAAAACAAAAAAATCTGATATTTAAAAGCCACGGCCCTTGCAGAGCAAGGGGAAGAACTACTTCAAGGTCTCAGAGCGAGTGACGTCACCGATAGAAACGCTATTAGTGCGCACCACCGCTAGCTAGCTAGCCATTTCACATCGGTTACATCTGCATCCCTGCGTAGCCTGATAATAGTGGCCCAAAGGGTGTTTAGCATCCCCAGTGGCTCTCCAAGCGCTGAGAGGGTATTCTCCACTTCTGACCTGCTCTCCAGGCACATTCGCATGACCCTGAAGGCACAGACTCGTGTTTCTAAAAGGGAATTCAAAGGCACTGTAGACTGAGCCTAATAAGGCATTTTTTGTAAATAAATAAATTCTCACAGCCTATATGGGCAATTTATAGACTATAATAATTTAATACAACGAAATGTTTATCAAATGCTGAGCGCTTAATTAATGTTCCTGCCAGCCTAATGTCTCGCACTTGAAAATGCTTCATAATTGATTTCTTTGTAGGCTATAACCTTTAAATAATTTAAATAACAGGCTAATCATATAGCCTAAATAATGAATTTCTACCTGTCTGGTACCTGACCTATGCAGTTTGTTTTCTGTGAGCAAGGACTGGTTTTAGCAGAACAGTTGGAAAGGATGTGGAGCACTGGTGCAGTGAGCAGAAATTTTGACCGTTCAACTGCTCACACACTGTGTCAAGAACTGCAACGCTGCTGGGTTTTTCACGCTCAACAGTTTCCCGCGCTCAACAGTTTCCCGTGTGTATCAAGAATGGTCCACCACGCAAAGACATCCAGCCAACTTGACACAACTGTGGGAAGCATTGGAGTTAACATGGGCCAACATCCCTATGAAACGCTTTCAACACCTTGTAGAGGCCATGCCCTGACGAATTGAGGATGTTCTGAGGGCAAAAGGGGGGGTGCAACTCAACTTTTGCAACTTTTGTGACCTCGGTGTATGCTGTGTTGGATGTGTGTCAAGACCTGTCCGATCTTGATAAAGGGGTATTTTGCGCTGTGTGGATGGCAGGGAGCTTGGCCGCAGTGATGTACTGGGCCGTGCTCACGACCCGATTGTCAGGAGTAAGCAGAACGTCCAGAGCTGCCAGCTAGTTGAACGATACATTTTCATCCAAATCGAGGTTAGTGATTACTGTTCTGATGTCCAGAAGCTGTTTTTGGTTGTAGGAAATGATGGCGGAAACATTACTGTACAAAAAAAGTTAAGATTAGCTTAAAAAAACGCACAAAATATCAGAATTGGTAAGAGCCCATAAAATGGCTACTATCCACTGCTGCGCCATCTTATTTTTTGGCAATGAGAGATCACAAGAGAAGAATCTAGTGAGATGATGACGTTGTTTCACATCATCCAGAATGTGTAGACACTTGATCAGGAGCGATGACTACTACTAGTATGCGTTTGTACTTGCCTTTAACTAAAGCCAAAATTGTCAGATTGTTACAGCTCTGAAGTTCACAAGCGGTGTTATTAAATTCAAAATGTTGGCAAGATATTTGAACTCTGTCTGGCAAGAGTGAATGTCTGACTGAAAACGTTTATAAAGCTGCTTTGAGTCACAGCTCGATCTAGCTACTTTAACAATCTAATCACAAGGCGATATCAAGAGTTCTAATGACCAAGTGAAGAATCTTGTCTGTGCCACATCGTTTAGTGTGTGCATCACTACGTTGAAAATACAAAAAACTACAGGAAAGACTGTCGTCTAATGTGAGAGGCTCAGCAAAGTTAGGATTTTGAAAGTCGTGTGGTGTACGCCCAGCATAAGTGCTGTCTACTGTTACAAGGAGATGCAAGCTTCAGTTCACTATGAAATCACCCATTTTCTACTGGGTTCTATTTCAATAACCAACAGTGACTCGACAAAAGTCCCCACCAAACCCGGGCCCCGTGGCAGCCCATTGGTCACTGCAACTTGCCCAGCCTCACAGCAGGGAGGGGGAAACAAGCTGGCCTTGTAGGACCAAAACCCCCGGCAACACATTAGACTGCCAATATCCATGTTAAGCTCTTGAACCAAAGCAAACCTGAAGGTAAACAGTCCTTTGCTGTGGCCACAGCAAGGTTCTGCCCTCTTAACCCCCCTAAGGGGGGCAAGAAGGGTCGGCCAATCTAGGGCACAGCCCTAAGCGACCCTCTTTTCGGGTTTAACGTGAGCCAGCCATCCATCCCCTCTTCAATGGGGAGGCACGTCTACGTTTTTGAAATAAATATTCCTTGTATAGCAGCGCACTTTCATGACATTGCTCACATGGTAAATTGGAGGATATGCACTCTTACCCCCAAGTGCCATCCTCCCTTGGACTCTCCCCTCTGCACCTTCTCATCTTCTAGCCAGGGACGAAACTCAGCATGTCTGCTCTCCCTCCGGTCTCTTATGGCATATGGAGCAGGATGACAGATTGCCATTTGCCATCTTCCTTCATGGCCCCTTTCGATTGCCTCTGTCTTATGTGCAAGCAAGTCAGTAGAACAGGCTCACAAGTGCGCCTCCTCGGAACTACCACCAGGAGGGGCCATAAACCTAGGTCTGTGTTACCTAACTCCAGTGCTTGTCCAGGGCAACAACAAAAATTTGTGCAGTTTGGGATACTCGAGGATTGGAGTTGGGAAACACTTATCTAGGTGAGCGAGGCAGGAAAAAGACCTGACACAATTCCCCGTTCATAAACAATAAACTGAGAAACAGCTTTTTTTTGTAATCTCATGGCAACTTTGAAAACCCTTTCTATTGAGCTAGAGGACAGTCAGTACAATATTTCTTTACTATTACTTTTTGGTCAGTTGAAGCCCCAGACAGCTATCTGGTACACGCAAGATTTGGATGATGATTTCTACTTCAACGAGTCATACTGCTCACCCCGGACCAGGCCCTAAACCCAGAGATTCTAAAAAGAAAAAGGTGGCGTAAGAGAGGCCCAGGCGCGGGCACCCTGACAAAACTACGTCGTTGAGTACATAAACCGCCTTTACCCTCTATTCTATTGGCCAACGTACAATCACTGGAGAACAAACTGGACGAGCTCTGTTTGAGACTATCCTATCAACGGGACCTGAAGGACTGTAATATTCTATGTTTCTTGGAGTCGTGGCAGAACAAGGACATGGATAATATACATCTAGCTGGTTTTTCTATGCGTCAGCAGGACAGAGCGACAGCGTCGGGTAAGCTCAAAGGGGGAGGTGTGTGTCTCTTAACAACAGCTGGTGAGCGATATATAATATTAAGGAAGTCTTGAGGTTCTGTTCACCTGAGTTAGAATACCTCATGATAAGCTGTGTAGACTGTACTATTTAGCAATAGTTTTCATCTATATTTTTTGTAGCTGTCTATTTACCACCATAAATCAATGTTTGCACTAAGACCTCACTCAACAAGCTGTATAGGGTCATAATTAAATAACAAAATGCTCATCCAGAAACGGCACTTGTAGTGGCCATTGGATTATAATGCAGGAAAGCTAAAATCAGTTTAATCTAATTTCAACAAGCATGTCACCTGTGCAACTAGAGGCAAAAAAACTCTAGATCAACTTCACTCAACACACAAAAATGCATACAAAGCTAACCTTCCCCTTTCATTTGTCAAATCTGACCATAACTCTGTCATGACGTTGCCCTCTTTGGGTACAGCGAGCACAGTTGACCCCCTCCCTCTGCACCAGGCCTTTTCTATGCACCATCCCCTGACCTCTATACTTCTGACACCAGGCTCTGTAAGAGCGGTCCTAAATTCCTACAAGGAGACCCTCTCCTCATGGCCACAGTATAGAGAGAACAAAGGAGTTCTTCCACCTCACAGAACTGGAGAACCGAACAACATTTATGTTCTGGAGAAGGTATAAAAGATCGGTGAAGAATCCAGCTACGAACTGGTCTGTTTGGTACAATTTTGTGAAACTCATGAGAGACAATACCGCCACATTACCATAATCATGTTTATACAATAGCCTCAGCTATGAGACTTACATCTAAATGGTTGTATAAAATGAATGAATAAGGATGGAACTGTTTGTGAAATTGAGTAATGTGATTTTGGACTGTTTAACTTCTTGAGGCTACCTGGGACGTTACCGTGCCACCTGTGGCGCACCCTATCAACAGCAGGTGCATTTCAAGAGCGGCAAATTTGAAACCAAATAAATGTACAAATTCAAATTTCTCAAACATACAACTAACTTACAGCCTTTGAAAGATAAACATCTTCTTAATCTAACCACGTTTACCGATTTCAAAAAGGTTTTACGGGGAAAGCATAAAGTTAGGTTATGTTAGGAGAGTACATTGACAATAGCTGTGTGCAATGCATTGTCGATTCAAAGACATGCGTCACCAAAACCATACAATCAGCTAAAATTATGCACTAACCTTTTACAATCTCCATCAGATGACACTCCTAGGACATTTTGTTAGACAATGCATGCATTTTTAGTTCTATCAAGTTCATATTTATATCTAAAAACAGTGTTTTACTATGGCGTTGATGTTCAGGAAATCGTTTCCCTCCAATACCGGCAGTCAAGTCATGACGACAAAATAATTAATTAATATTAGAAAACATTGCTAAAATATTATATTGTCATTCAAAGAATTATAGATTTACATCTCTTGAACGCAATGGACTTGTCAGATTTTAAATTAACCTTACTGGGAAATCACACTTTGCAATAATCTGAGCACTGCGCCAGAAAAATACGCATCGCGATACAGACTAACCGCCATGTTGGAGGAATCTAAAATCGAAAATACTATATAAATAATCCATTACCTTTGATTCTCTTCATCAGATGTCACTTCCAAAGAGTCCCAGGTCCATAACGAATGTAGTTTTGTTCAAAAAAGCTCATCATTTATGTCGAAAAACCTCCGTGTTGTAGCGCATGATCTAAGCCAGCCGGACTTCACTTCACTTCAAGAACGGAAAAAATATATTTCCGTTCGTTCAAACATGTCAAACGTTGTATCGCATAAATCATTAGGGCCTTTTTTAACCAGAACATGAATAAAATTCAAGGCGGACCATTGGGTTTTCTTTTAAAACGTTTCGGAATGAGAGTACCCACCATCAAATCGCGCGCCAGGGTGAATGATGGACCATCACGTTCCATGGCTCTTATTCGGTCAGATCTCACTGTAGAACACTCAAAACACTTTGTAAAGGCTGGGGACATCTTGTGGAAGCAATAGGAAGTGCCAGAATATACTTCACCCCCTTTGTTTTTCAATGGCATAGGCTCAAAGTCAATTCAACACATCAGGTATCCACTTCCTGTCAGAATCTGTCTCAGGGTTTTGCCTGCCAAATGAGTTCTGTTATACTCACAGACACCATTCAAACAGTTTTTGAAACTTTAGGGTGTTTTCTATCCATATATAATAAGTATATGCATATTGTAGTTACTGGGTAGGTGTAGGAGGCATTTAAAAATGGGCACATCTTTTTTCAAAAAAGTCTCAATACTGCCCCCTATACCCTAACAGGTTAATGAAGGAAACTCCAATTCCCTTTGGAGTCTAACTAAATCAGAGGACCGCCCATGAGCACAGTTATGGTCTGGCATCATGGGACAGGCCCTTTTCTGCTCTTCCGAATAAAACCCCCACCTAGGTTTTCTATCACCAGACCGAGCTTACCTCAATTACGAGATGGCTAAAGGTTGGAGACCAGCTTACCTCGATAACGAGAGGGCCAAGGTTTGACCATGCATTCCTCTTGCTGAACTTTTAACCATACTACGTGGTTAAACTCTTAGACTATCGATACCGACAGAATAAGAACAAGTCTTTGATATTAATTACTAGTCTTTAGCTAGGAATTTGGTATCATTGAACGCGAAGACCGACAACCGCCGAAACATCTCTCCTATAATGACATGAATGAATGTTACTCTGAATTATCCATTCTAACCATGACAGAGAGAGAGAGGGCAGACAGACTCTCCAACAGAAACAAACTTTTCAACAGAGATCCCGACGACACACTGAGCATAAATATATATATTGATTGCAGTTGTTCCCGAATGAGTGTGCAAAGGATTAGTATTTCAATTGTTATAATTATCAACTCTGTAGTGCCTTCTCAGTTGACCCCCACTCCCCTTTTGTCTAACAAGCCCCCATGCCGGTTTAGCCCACTAGGGCACATTCCCCTATGATTTCCTTGTAACCATATCTACTGTTTGTTATGCATTTCTGTGAATTACTTAGTTAGTAAATAAATGATTTTAAGACAATTGATGTATGGTTGACTCATAGTGAAGACAGGGTTCGTGCAGATAACCAACAATTTACGACATTTGGAATGAGACTGACGTGAGGTAAAGAATACGTCATTAATCAGAAGACAAATTGATCAGATATTAAAATATCAAAGTTATATTAGGAAAATGATAACTTTGTAATCTGAATATTTTCCTTGGTGCCCCGACTTCCTAGTTAATTACAGTTACACGATTAATCAGTTTAATCGCGTAATAATAATTAGAGAGTTATTTGAAAAATATGTCTTCAGTTTTAATGATGCCAAAGACACGACAACTCTATCCTCCTGATTCCTGCTTACAAGCAAAAACTCAAACAGAAAGTACCGGTGAGGTGCTCAATACGGAAGTGGTCCGATGAAGCGGATGCTAAGCTACAGGACTGTTTCGCTCGAAAAAGACTGAAATATGTTCCGGGATTCATCCGATGGCATTAAGGAGCTTACTACATCAGTCACCAGCTTCATTTATAAGTGCATCAACAACATCGTCCCGAGAGTAACCATACGTATATATCCCAACCAGAAGCCATGGATTACAGGTAACATCCGCACTGATCAAAAGGTTAGAGCTATCACTTTCATGGAGCAGGAAACAAATCTGGATGCTTATAAGAAATCCCGCTACGCCCTCTGACGAACCATCAAAGAGGCAAGAATCCTACTACAAAGGCTCTGACACTCGGCGGATTACAAAGTTAAACCCAGCCGCCGGCTGCCCAGTGACATGCACCTACCAGATGAACTAAATGCCTCCTATGCTCGTTTTGAGGCAAGCAACACTGAACCATGCATGAGAGCACCAGCTGTTCTGGATGACTGTGATCGTGCTCTCCGTAGCTGATGTAAGACCTTTAAACAGGTTAACATTCACAAGGCTGCAGGGCCAGACGGATTACCAGGGCGTGTGTCTTCACTGACATTTTCAACCTCTCCCAACCCCGTCTGTTACACCTACATGTTTCAAACAGACCGCCATAGCTTACCTTCGCATTCTTGGGCACAGAGAGTATCTAAATGACTATCGCCCTGTAGCGCTCACATATGTAGCCATGAAATGCTTTGAAAGGCTGGCCATGGCTCATATCATTACCATCATCCCAGACATCCTGGACCCACACCAATTCACATACCGCCCCAACAGATCCACAGATCTCTATTGCACTCCACACTGCCCTTTCCCACCTGGACAAGAGGAAAACTTACATGAGAATGCTGTTCATTGACTACAACTCAGCATTCAAAACTATAGTGCCCTCCAAGCTCATCAATAAGCTAAGGACCCCAGGACTGAACACTTCCCTCTGCACCTGGATTCTGGACTTCCTGGTGGGCCGCCCCCAGGTGATGAGGGTAGGCAACAACACATCCGCCACACTGACCCTCAAAACGGGGGCCCCTCAGGGGTGTGCTTAGTTCCTTCCTGCACTCTCTGTTCACCGACGACTGCGAGGCCACGCATGACTCCAACATCATCATTAAGTTTGCCGACGACACGATGGTGGTAGGCCTGATCACCTACGATGATGAGACAGCCTATTGGGAGGATGTCATAGACATGGAGGTGTGGTGCCAGGGAAACAACCTCTCCCTCAACATCAGCAAGACAAAGGAGCTGATCTTGGAACACATTCAAACTTACAGGGCTGTGGTGGAGTAGGTCAAGAGCTTCAAGTTCCTGTGTCCACATCACTAAGGATCTATCATGGCTCACACACACCAACACAGTCATGAAGCGGGCCCAACAACGCCTCTTCCCCTTGAGGAGGCTGAAAAGATTTGGCATGGGCCCTCAGATCCTCAAAAAGCTCTACAGCTGCACCATTGAGAGCATGTTGACTGGCTGCATTACCGCTTGGTATGGCGACTGGTTGGCATCCGATCGTAAGGCGCTACAGAGAGTAGTGTGTATGGCCAAGTACATCACTGGGGCAGAGTTCCCTGCCATCCAGGACCTCTATACCAGGAAGTGTCAGAGGAAGTCCCTAAAAACTGTAAAAGACTCCAGTCACCCAAGTCATAGACTGTTCTCTCTGCTACTGCACGGAAAGCGGTAACGATGCACCAAATTCGGAACCAACAGGACCCTGAACAGCTTCTACCCCCATTCCATAATACTGCTAAATAGTTAACCAAATAGCTACCTGGACTATCTGCCTTGACCCTTTTGCACTAACTTCTTTTACTCATCACATACACTGCTGCTACTGTTTATTATCTGTCACTTCATTCCAAGTTACATGTACATATCTACCTCAGTTACCTCGTACCCCTCCACTTCGACTAGGTACTGGTACTGTGTGTATACTGTATAGCCAAGTTATTGTTACTCATTGTGTATTTATTATTACGCGTTTTACTTTTCTATTATTTTTCTATTTTCTTTCTCTCTGCATTGTTGGGAAGTAAGCATTTCACTGTTAGTCTACACCTGTTGTTTACGAAGCATGTGACAAATACTATTTTATTTGCTTTACAACCAGTCCTTGTAGCCACCGTTACACAGGGATCTTCTGACCCAAGCATAGCGGGAGATTTGCCCTCACCCAGTAACAATGGCCCTCTGAATGTGACAAGCCTGCCACTCAAGATCATTGACAATCTAGAGTGCCAGTGAGCCTTCTACATGCTCACTGTTTGGAAAAATAGGCATTTTCGAAAAGGGGTGTGACCTACACAGATAATTCCTTAAATGCTCTGTATCTGAGGTTGCTATGCTTCACTTCAGGACCTTTTTGGACAGGGGGAAGATCTCCACTGTAAGGTCCATTTAGCCACTATTATTGACCGTTACTCAGTAGGGTAATACCCTCTGTTATGCCATTGATGAAGGGTGCACATCACTCCAAGCCTTGTCATTGGGACCTGTCTATTGTGCTTGAGGCTTCCTCGCGGCAGTCTCTTGAGCTGCTGGAAAGCGAGGAGATATACTTCTCCTTCTTTATCGCTTTACCATCTGCCCTTAAGCCTGCAAAGTGAGTGAGTGAGTGGGCTGCAAACAGTCAGTCCAATGTTCGTGCCTACAGTTTGCCCCAGATTGTGTCCAATATGCGTTTTTCACATTTGCTTGGATGAATAGGCCTACAGAGTATTAGGTTACAGACAAAAGTGAACTATTCGCTGCTCTCACTCTAGCACGCGATGATCATCACATGAAAAAATCCTCCTACTGAAATATTTAGTTAACAGAAATAAGGAAAACATTTCTGAAAACCTCAATGTTCTCTAACTAACAGATCTGGTCCACCTCGTATTTCAATTGGATTGGATTTAGATGTTTTATTTTTATTAAAGGATCCTATTAAGGTCAGGTAGGAATTCAGATCTGAATTTTGGGATCTGAGAAAACCTCTACCCAGTCTCAGGGGTGATGTTGTTGTCACTACCCTGGCTTCGGAGAGCATGTCTGCGATACGGCAGTTGGCCACATCCAATGTGAGACATTGAAACAAGTATTTGAAATATAACTTAGGGTTACTTTGGTAACTCCAGTTCAATGATTATATGACTGAGATGTCTCACCTTTTTTCCCTGCTCACAAGAGCTCAAGGAAGAGAGAGCTCAAGGAAGAGAGGCATGTTTGAGAATGACCAGTGGGTGGGCAAGTGGCACCTTATTAGGAGGAGAAGGGCTCACCTCATTTGCCACAAGTCCAGAGATCCGCCAAGAGAATCCCAATGTGAGACATCTCACTCATATTATCATAGAACTGGGGTTACGCAAGTAGCCCTACATTTCCATTCACCCCTTGTTCTCCCTCTCAGATATGCCTATGCTAGGTCTCTATGTTCCCACAACAACAATACAATCAAAGCAAATAGTTCAGATATTTGGAGTAAAATTAATATGCTGAAACAAGTAAATGTGTTACAAAAATTCAAACATGCATCACATTACGGACACAAGCATATCTCATTTAGGGCCCCCAAAAGGCTTTACATAAGGGCTTCAGAGGTACCCTTACCCTCCTGTGTGGCCTTCATCATATCCACAGATCCTTATGGTTGTGGTGCTAGCTTTTAGCCATTAAATACAAGGAGAGCTGGAGGAGCAGAGAGGCAACAGAAGCAACCCAGCAGGGGATGTGTTTAGTGCATCAAAGCGGGGACCGAGAGACTGAAAAACAGCTTCTATCTCAAGGCCATCAGACTGTTAAACAGCCATCACTAAAATTGAGTGGCTGCTACCAACATACTGACTAAACCCCAGCCACTTTATAATGGAAAAATTTATGTAAACAATTTATCACTAGCCACTTTATATTATATAATGTTTACTTACCCTACATTACTCATCTCATATGTATATACTGTACGCAATACCATCTACTGCATCTTGCCATCTTGATGTAATTAAATGTATCACTAGCCACTTTAAACAATGCCACTTTATATAATGTTTCCATACCCTACATTACTCATCTCACATGTATATACTGTACTCTATACCATCTACTGCATCTTGCCATCTTGATGTAATGTATCACTAGCCACTTTAAACAATGCCACTTTATATAATGTTTCCATACCCTACATTACTCATCTCACATGTATATACTGTACTCTATACCATCTACTGCATCTTGCCATCTTGATGTAATGTATCACTAGCCACTTTAAACAATGTCGCTTTATATGTTTTCATACCCTGCATTGCTCATCTCATATGTGTATACTGTGCCCTGTACCATCTACTGCATCTTGCCTATGCCGTTCGGCCATCACTCATTTATATATTTGTATGTACATATTCGTATTCATTCCTTTGCACTTGTCTGTATGAAGTAGTTATTGTGGAATTGTTAGGTTATATTACTTGTTAGATATTACTGCATTGTCGGAACTAGAAGCACAAGCATTTCGCTACACTTGCATTAACACCTGCTAACCATGTGTATGTGACAAATACATTTGATTTGATTTTAGGAGAGTACCCCTTACTTCATCTAAATGGCTACAGGCTTTATATTTGTATAGCTTCTTGCTTTCAGCTCTATCAAAGCAAGCACCAATTGGAATACTGTGGTTTGGGAGGATTAAGAAGTTGTAGTTGATACATTGGTTGTACGCTTGTCTTCTCTTCTCTTGGCTTTAGTCCTTTAGTACCAATGCAAATTTACTCTCATTGGATTATATTTGGCATAACCAGCAGACAAGTTTTTCAGGTCTGTAGGTGGTTGGCGATGTAAGATCAGTAGCTTGCTGGTGTATAGATTATTTTACAACAATGGTCCTTATGTGACATTGCCAAGGTCTCCCTCTCTAGTTATTTAAGATAATTCATGGCCACATGCATTGATGGAGAGATATACAGAGGGTGAGAAGGAAGAGGAATAGAGAGAAGGGGAGAGGCAGAGGGAACACCAGCTTCCCAGTTCCTCAGTCTCAGCTGTTTTCTGTGTCTCTGTTCTTCCTTATTCTCCCAAGTGTTGAAAGATTTTCTTGCACACCGTTTTATTTTACAACATTCAGCACATTCGTGGTTCAGAGCCACAGTGATATTTCTATACGAGCTTGATAAACAAGGGGTTTTCTGACTGTGTCACGGCTGTCGAAAGGAGCAGACCAAAGTGCAGCGTGGTTGTAGTTCCACATTTTATTACATCCGTGAAACTTTGCAATACATAAATAACTGAATCGACAAAACAACAAACCGTGACGCAGAGAGGAACAAACACTACTCAAAATATAATAACCCACAAAAACCCAGGAAGAAAAACCCCTACTTAAATATGATCTCCAATCAGAGACAACGAGGACCAGCTGCCTCCAATTGGAGATCAACCCAAAAAACAACAACATAGAAATTGAAACCTAGAACATAAACATAGAAATACAAAACATAGAAAAACACAAAACACCCCCTGTCACGCCCTGACCTACTCTACTATAGAAAATTACATCTTACTAGGGTCAGGACGTGACAGACTGCCCTGTTTTCTTGGTTAATTATTATGAGAGAGAGAGAGATTTTTTATTTACTTAACAACAAATTCAAAATGATCAATAAAAATCAAATCAACTACAAATCAACACTAGAGTTTCAAAACCACAAATACAACTATTTACATTAAATCCAAACAGTTGCAATTCTCATTAAATTCATTCAACATTAAAGTCCTAAACTACCCTAGAGGCACCGGAAAGTCAAGATGTAGAGAGTTTTGTAGGCTACTCCAAAAATTTATTTACCTAGATCGGTACATAGTACTGTAACCTCGAGCGTTAACCATCCCTATGAACGGGAATGTTGTCTCGTAATTTTACATTTTAACAAAGAAGTGAGGTAGGTCAGAAGCTTGTGTAGTAGAGCTTTGTAAATAGGTAATGAAGTGATCTACGGAACTTTAATGAGGACCAGCAAACCTTTTAATACAGGGGGGAGAGAATACCCACAATGGCAGAAAAAGAGTTCACCGCAGTCTCTACAACCACTCCTTGAGCAGGGACTGACTGCAGAACCAGCACTTATGGCCTTTAAAACAGCAGCTCCCAGTGGCCAACACCACTCACTGCAGCCACAGCCCATCTCCAGACTGAGAGAACTTTATTTACTCAAAGCACAGCATTATTTAGATAAGGCTGCGATAGTCACAAACTAATCTGGGCAGGATTATGGCCAGTGGGTTTTAATTGAGCGTTGTGATGTCGTGTTTCCATGCAGCTTTTGGTTTTCCCCAGATGTGTGTAAAAGAGGGAATGTTTAGTCCGGCTGAGTGTAGAGGGTCTGTCTGGCCACACAGAAACAACACAGCATCTACCCTCCAATAAAGAGCCAAGCTTGTTTGGGATGCAGCCATGATGACAGTCACACAGTCCAGTGTGATGAACCAATTTGTTCCATGCGTATCTCAGGCCCTATTTTCCACTTCCAAAGCAGGAAACATAGAGGCCCTGAAGAGTGTTTAGAGAACACAGCTGCAGGGTGGGAGACATGATGTTGGACCAGTCTGGATGATTTAGAGTCCTCTTCTGGAATCAAATATTTCTAAGTACTCCACGTTGGTGTTGCTACAGTATTCATGTCTTTGACATCTTTGACAATTCAACTGGATGAATAGTAACAACACCATGAATGAATGAATGAATGAATGAATGAATGAATGAATGAATGAATGAATGAATGAATGAAGTGTTATGTTCGTGTCAAATCGTTAATTGGCAACCCATCCCTTATGGGATTAATTGATAAATAAACAAACATTACAATTATTCACTATGGTAATAAAATGATCATTCTTCTTCAGGTGTTCTCTGCATTGCGCATTGTATAAAGAGTGAAAAAAAAGTATGGTAAAAATCAATACATAATAGTAAATAAGGTTATCCAAACAATAACTATATCCCTAGAGCAGTAAAATAATATACATACATACATACACTGTATATATACACATACACTACCGTTCAAAAGTTTGGGGTCACTTAGAAATCTCCTTGTTTTTAAAAGAAAAGCACATTTTTTGTCCATTAAAATAACATCAAATTGATCAGAAATACAGTGTAGACATTGTTAATGTTGTAAATGACTATTGTAGATGGAAACTGCTGATTTTTAATGGAATATCTACATAGCCGTACAGAGGCCCATTATCAGCAACCATCATTCCTGTGTTCCAATGGCACGTTGTGTTAGCTAATCCAAGTTTATAATTTTAAAGGCTAATTGATCATTAGAAAACCCTTTTGCAATTTGCAATTTGCAATTGCACAGCTGAAAACTGTTGTTCTGATTAAAGAAGTAATACAACTTTTTTAAATTAATTTTCATTTTACCTTTTATTTAACTAGACTAATTGAGTATCTGGAGTATCAGCTTTTGTGTGTTCGATTACAGGCTCAAAAAAAAAGAAACTGAAGATATCGTACAACTTTGTGTACTAATCCCTTCACAGAACAGCAAAAACTGTCTCTCACCAGAATAGAAAGAGGAGTGGGAGGCCCGGTGCACAACTGAGCAAGAGGACATTAGAGTGTCTAGTTTGAGAAACAGACGCCTCACAAGTCCTGAACTGGCAGCTTCATTAAATAGTATGCGCAAAACACCAGTCTCAATGTCAACAGTGAAGAGGCGACTCCGGGATGTTTGCCTCCCAGGCAGAGTTGCAAAAAAAAATTCATATCTCAGACTGGCTAATAGAAATTGAAGAATAAGATGGGCAAAAGAACACAGACACTGGACAGAGGAACTCTGCATAGAAGGCCAGCATCCCGGAGTCGCCTCTTCACTGTTGACGTTGAGACTGGTGTTTTGTGGGTACTATTTAATGAAGCTGCCAGTTGAGGACTTGTGAGGCATCTGTTTCTACACTGTATTTCTGAACAATTTGATGTAATTTTAATGGACAAAAATGTGCTTTTCTTTCACAAATAAGGACATTTCTAAGTGACCCCAATCTTTTGAACGGTAGTGTACATACAGTTGAAGTTGAAAGTTTACATACACCTTAGCCAAATACATTTAAACTCAGTTTTTCACAATTCCTGACATTTAATCCAAGTAACAATTCACTGTCTTAGGTCAGTTAGGATCACCACTTTATTTTAAGAATGTGAAATGTCACAATAATAGTACAGAGAATGTTTTATTTCAGCTTTCATTTCTTTCATCATATTCCCAGTGGGTCAGAAGTTTACATACACTCAATTAGTATTTGGTAGCATTGCCTTTAAATTGTTTAACTTGGGTCTAACGTTTTGGGTAGCCTTCCACACGCTTCCCACAATAAACTGGGTGAATTTTGGCCCATTTCTTCTGACAGAGCTGGTGTAACTGAGTCAGGTTTGTAGGCCTTGCTCGCACACACTTTTTCAGTTCTGCCCACAAATTTTCTACGGGATTGAGGTCAGGGCCTTGTGATGGCCACTCCAATACCTTGACTTTGTTATCCTTAAGCCATTTTGCCACAACTTTGGAAGTATGCAGGGCTTCTTCCTTGCTGAGTGGCCTTTCAGGTTATGTCGATATAGGACTTGTTTTACTGTGGATGTAGATATTTTTGTACCTGTTTCCTCCAGCATCTTCACAAGGTCCTTTGCTGATGTTCTTGGATTGATTTGCACTTTTCAGACCAAAGTACGTTCAACGCCAGGAAACAGTCTCCTTCCTGAGCGGTATGATGGCTGCGTGGTCCCATAGTGTTTATACTTGCATACTTTTGTTTTTACAGATGTACATGGTACCTTCAGGTGTTTGGAAATTGGTCCCAAGGATGAACCAGACTTGTGGAGGTCTACAATATTTTTTCTGAGGTCTTGGCTGATTTCTTTGGATTTTCCCATGATGTCAAGCAAAGAGGCACTGAGCCTTGAAGTACATCCACAGGTACACCTCCAATTGACTCAGTTGATGTCAATTAGCATATCAGAAGCTTCTAAAGCCATGGCATAATTTTCTGGAATTTTCCAAGCTGTTTAATGGCACAGTCAACTTAGTTAGTGTAAACTTCTGACCCACTGGAATTGTGATACAGTGAATTATAAGTGAAATAATCTGCCCTCACCTCTATACGTACATCACAGTGAACAGGATCTCTGGGGTTCCTGTTTATGTAAATTATATGCATGGAGTAAGTGTTAAAAGGAGCATAGTAAGGTGCATTGATGTTCAATTATAGAGCGGTCTTCATAGAGGCCAACAGGTGGATGGTAGCTCCTTTAGCGTACTCACCTTGTTGATGGGCAGCTATATAGTTTTGCAAGTAAATATTGTCTCATGACAAAATGTTCATTGCATAAATCAGAGTGCTGAACTTTTCCTCTGTATCTACTGACACAAATAAGGGATTTCATTGTGTACATGCTTTAGAAATCACATAGAGAACATGTGGCATCAACATTATTCCTGAAGGGCTTGACTGACGTGAGCCATGCCTGGGTTTCCAGCAGTGTTAAAACACTACCTTAGTGCAGCCACACTGTTTGAGATGCCACTGCTACACTCATTCAGACAGTCTCCGCTAGCCTCAGAGAAATGATGGTAATTTGAAGTTATACAGTAATTGCAACTGATATCTGTAAAAGGCACCCAAAACTGCAATTACACAGGGATCCCTCCGTATGTCAGCCTCTCACAGCTATGTCCAAAGTCACCATGGCAATATGCAGTGAATGAGAGCCTGTCACGGAGATGACCGAAATGAAATTCACGCTCCAGTCTTTTTGTAATGATACAGTATGTCAAATAAACATGAGAAAGATATAAATAATGAAGTTAGTGTAAGTGAATCATCTCAAGTGGAAATAACAACAACAAGCCTTAAGGGAAGGCTGAGGAAGAAATCCTGATATTGTGAAAGAGACGGACACTCTCAGTCTATCTATATAAATAACCCAATGGGCATAAAGAAAGATGATGTGTGCAGATGAGCTGGAAAAAGGCTCTGAGCCTAAACCAAACACTATAATCCTCATGATGGCTCATTATACTTGTATACCTGTACTTCTCAGAATTGCATTGGATGCCCTAAGAGGGATAGATGAGGCCAGTCGGAGTGAGAAGAAAGTATATTTTCATGCTACAGCTGCACTTAATGTGCTATTATATTTTTACGGTGTACTCCAACAAATGTGTCCCCGCATTCCCTTTCAGCCAACATTGACTATCTAGGGATGGGAAATTCTCAGGAGATGTCATGAGCACTAAAACTTCTAAACTATTGCATGTCCTCCTCTAAAACTCTAAGTCGTTAGTCTAACACATTCATAAATGTCAAAACAGTCAAAAAATAAATCATAAGGAATACGTTTTTGAAGTGTCTGTCCTATATCTAGGAGACATAAGAAAGCTCAGGAATATATATATCCATACTTCCATTCATTTTAACCAGTACAGGGTTACCATTAGACAAGGCCTGTGAGACTTGTGGGGGTCCTAGAACAAAACTGAGAACACCATCGTGTTTATGAGAGGCTCCCCTTTCTATGGTGGGTTAGTTTGTAGCCCAAATGGTTCGGACGCTATTGGCAGAAGTTGGCATATCAGTGGTACTGACTTTAGATGAGGCTTGTGGGGGTCGTAGAACAGAACGGAGAGCACCATACGTTCATGAAAGACTCCTCTTTCAATAGAGTGGTCCATAAAGTGATCAGACGATTTTTTCATGAGAAGACCAATTTTTGGTCTCCTGGTCTGACAAACAATGCTGTAGCTCTGCCGCTTTCCACTGCAGATGCGGAAGGCCGACATCGGTGGATTGAGCCCATGCAAAAAAACTGATATATCTAGCTTAAAGAGACAGAATGTTTTTCTATTATGTTAATTAGATTGATGAAAGGGTGCGTCAATCAACTCCAGTAGGTTAAAACTTCTATTGCATGTCCACTTATTCACTGACCAAGCTATGATAGATATTTAATGAACCTTAACAAGCAGTGATATGATTGATATTGTGTGTGTGTGTGTGTGTGTGTGTGTGTGTGCGTGCGTGCGTGTGTGCGTGTTGGGGGTGAGAGAGGTTGAGATGTAGGATGGAGGCCCCCACAAGATATACAGACACAGCTGGAGTGTCGGCCATAATCTTAATTGAAATCTCCTAGTCACACTCTCCTTCTGTGTGTGTTGGCGTGTGTAGATAAACATTTTCCTTCACTAAGCTCACAACAGGTGTGTGTGTGTGTGTGTGTGTGTGTGTGTGTGTGTTTTTTTATCACCTCAGTGTGTTTGTGTGTGTGCGCGCACCTTCATGCGTTTAAAAATACATAAAAGGTTCTTCCATCACTATGTTGAAACAAAAATATATAGGCCTACATTTAAAAAACTAACAAAGATAAAAAAGAATAAAGTGTGACTTACAGTAGGTCTTAGTGATGTGGACACCGAGGAACTTGAAGCTCTCGACCCGCTCTACTACAGTCCTGTCGATGTGAATGGGGGCGTTTTTGGCCCTCCGTTATCTTGCTCATGTTGAAGGACAGATTGTTGTCGTGGCATCACACTGCCAGGTCTCTGACATCCTCCTCTTTGTATTTTTCGTGATATCCAATTGCGATCTTGTCTCATTTCTGCAACTCCCCAACGGGCTCAGGAGTCATGCGTCCTCCGTAACATGACCCACCAAACCGCGCTTCTTAACACCCGCCCACTTAACCCAGAAGACAGCCACAACAATGTGTCTTAAACAAGGAGTTGCTAGAGCGATGAGCCAAGTAAAGTCCCCACGGCCAAACCCTCCCCTAACCCGGACGACGCTGTGCCAATTTTGCGCTGCCCTATGGGACTCCTAGTCACGGCTGGTTGTGACACAGCCAGGGATTGAACCCGGGTCTGTAGTGACGCCTTAAAACGCTGCGACACTCACCTAACCAGGGCGACACTGGGCCAATTGTGCGCCGCCCTATGAGACTCCCGGCACGGCCGATTGTCACAAAGCCAGGGATCAAACCCGGGTCTGTAGTGATGCCTTATGCACTGCGATGCAGTCCCTTTGACCACTCGGGAGGCCTTTCGATGCACTTATTAAGGAATCCTGTGATGACTGATGTGGTAAACTCCTCATATTCCTGTCTGTGCTAGCGAAACAGTCCTGTACCTTAACATCCGCTTCATCTGACCACTTCCGTTTTGAGCGCATCACTGGTACTTGCTGTTTGAGTTTTTACTTGTAAGAAAGAATCCAGAGGACAGAGTTATGGTCCGTTTTTGCCAAATAGAGGGCGGGGGAGAAAATGGTATACATTTATGTGTGTGGAGTAAAGCTGATCTCGAGTTGTTATCCCTCTAGGTGCACAGGTGACATGCTGGTAGAAATGAGGTAAAATGGATTCCAGTTTTCCTGCATTAAAATCACCGGCCACTAGAAGCGCCACCTCTGGATGAACATTTTCTAGTTTGTTTATGGCCCTATACAGTTAGTTGAGTGTGGTCTTAGTGTCAGCCTCGGTTTGTGGTGGTAAATAGACAGCTACAAAAAATACAGTTGAAAACTGTTAAATAGTATGGTCTACACCTTATCATGAGGTGTTCTAACTCAGGCGAGCAAAACCTCAAGACTTCCTTAATATTAAAGACACACCACCACCCCTGATCTTACCGAACTCTGCCGTTCTGTCCTGCCGATGCATAGAAAAACCAGTGAGATGTATATTATCCATTTCCATGTTCAGCCATGACTCCGAGAAGCAAAGTACAGCGCATTCGGAAAGTATTCAAACACCTTGACTGTTTCTAAATGCACCTAAAGTGACTCTCAGACCATGTAAAACAAGATTCTCTGGTCTGATGAAACCAAGATGCCAAGCGTCACATCTGGAGGAAACATGGCACCATCCCTATGGTGAAGCATGTTGATGGCAGCATCATGCTGTGGTCAGGATCAAGGGAAAGATGAACGAAAGAAAGTACAGAGAGATGCTTGATGAAAACCTGCTCCAGTGTGCTCAGGACCTAAGACTCGGGTGAAGGTTCATCTTCCAACAGGACTACGACCCTAAGCACACAGCTAAGACAATGCAGCAGTGGCTTCAGGACAAATCTCTGAATGTCCTTGAGTGGAGGAGCCAGAGACGGGACTTGAACCCGATGGAACATCTCTGGAAAGACCTGAAAATAGCTGTGCAGCGACGCTCCCCATCTAACCTGACAGAGCTTGAAAACATCTGCAAAGAAGAATGGGAGAAACTCCCCAAATACAGGTGTGCCAAGATTGTAGCATCATACCCAAGAAGATTAGAGGATGTAATCCCTGCCAAAGGGGCTTCAACAAAGTACTGAGTAAATGGTGTGAATATTTATGTAAATGTAATATTTCAGTTTTTTTTATTTTTATAAATTCATCAAAATAAATTTAAAAACTTGTTTTGGATTTCTCGTTATGGGGTATTGTGTGTAGATTGACGAAAGGTGGAAATATATGTTAGAATGAGGCTGTAACGTAACAAAATACTTTCAGAATGCACTGTACAGCTCTCAATTCTTTAGTCTAAGACTGATTTTCGGGATGTCTCATAGTCTGACAAACACCGCTCTAGCTCTGCCATCTTTCACCGCAGATGCAGAAATGTGACACTGGCGGATGCGGCGGATTAAGATGCATCTGGTGCATCAATCGACTCTAGCAGGGCCAGTCCTGGCCGTTATACCGCCCTAGGCGAGACAAAAAATTGACACGCTACAAGAATAGTCCCAGTAAGCAAAATTACCTTGAAAAGATGTCTAAAATAGGTATTTTTCCAGACGTTGGTGATAGGTTCAATTTAGATTCTGAATGAAAAGTGAAAAGACGTATCTTCCGGACGTTGAAATCAAGTTGCTTTTCGGTTCTGAATGAAAGTTGAAAATAGGTATTTTCCGAATGTTGAAATCAGGTTCATTTTCAGTTCTGAATGAAAGTGCTTACTGAGGTATAGCCTACAGCAGGGATGGGCAACTACAGTCCTCGGGGGCCGGAGTGGTGTCACACCTTTTCCTCATTCCTAGTCAACACAGCTGATGAAACTAATTACATTCTAAACTGAAGATCATGATTAGTTGATTATTGGTGTCATGTGATAGCTCAGGCCCCAGAGGACTGGAGTTGCCCATCTCTGGCATACAGTGTCCCCTGAAATGTAATATTAGGAATGCCAATCTATGTTTCCTGATTCCTGTGACTCATCAATTTGGCTATCTAAGCTCTGAATATCAGCTACCCAACTTTAATAGGAGGAGTTATCCTGAGCCTATTTGCAACGTGTTTACAAAGCGGTAAATACAGAACTATGATCAGCTCGTGGAAAATTGACGGATATAAACTTAAAACCACTGATCATGACAATTTAGACCTTGGGATGAAACTCCTTGACAGCAGTTGTGAGAAGCCTGATTGTCCATTCCATATTGTCCATTTCACTTCGACCTGTCCTGTTTTTAGGATATGTTGTTTGATAACATGTCAGCGCCTTTTTTATTTGATTGGGTGCCATTTAGGTTAGGCTATTTGTCTGGAGAAACCTGCATGATGTAAAAAGTTTACATTTCATTACATTGTCATACATCTGATATCCAGCCTGTAGGCTACAGAAAAGGCCACATACTCTTTCTGCCATATGCTATCTCTGCTACATGATTTATGTTAGATCACGTTTTTTGACAAGTGCCACAGCGATGCGTCTCTCCAACAGCACCCTGGAGAGGTGCGCTGGGGACAGTGGTGCGTATTCATGGATGTCAAGGGAAGACAGGCTTCCCCAAATATTTTACTGTGACGACCCTCCCACTCTGTCTGCTGTATTTTCTCTCTTTGCTCTTGTTCCTCATTAGGATGCCAGTGGGCGGAGTTGGAAGGGTCGTCAGCTAGATGGGAAACACCTGGGCTTGGGTGTGTCCCAGGATAAAGACACCTCTTCCACAGTCATTGGGAAGACTCTCTCCATGCAGACACTTTGTTTTTGGTTGTGCTAGTTATGGTATCGAATAAATATATATTTTTGATACTCCTTGTCTCCCTTTTGTTGCGAACTCTGAGCCGGTTCGTAACAAGTGGGAGCTCATCTGGGATCTTGAACTTGTGTTTGGGAGAAAACGTGGAGGTATGTTAAATTGAGGTGCTTTGTTTGTATATTTTGTTAGTTTGAGTTTGATGCTCAGTACTGGTTGCCTTTGTTTGTGTGCTGTGTTGGAGAGAGTACATTCGTTAGTTTCCAGGCCCTGCCCACCCTGGAAACGCTTGTTCTACTCGCTGTTGGAACATTGGTCTGAGGTGAGTACAATCAGCTGTGTACCTTGGTGGGAGATTTGGATAGGGTCGTGAAACTTACTACCCGGAGCTATAGCCTTTTTCCCCTGATGGGCTTAGCGACGTGTTTCATTTTTGGAATATGTTGGGCATTGTTAATGTTATTTTTGTGTGGTGTCTGTGGACTGAGCAGTTGTCTCGGGAGCACATCTGTGGCTTGGTGGAATCTACCAGCGTGCTGGGGGGTTACTTCCTCGCCAGCGGGCTACAGTGCATAATTACCCACCGCAAATCTGCATGAAGACTAGGGTTGAGTTATTGTAGGTTTTGGGGAAGCTCCATTTCTCATCTCTTTTCTGTGGTGCCCGGTGTGATTGTATTTTCTCTTGTTGTGATCTGGTGTGCTCAGCAGAATCGTTGGAGTGACTATGAATCGTTGGAGTGACTATGAATCGTTGGAGTGACTATGAATCGTTGGGAAATGACTGAACCGTTGAGAAGTGACTATGAACCGTTGGGAGATACGGTCTCTTGTGTGCCCTGTTCCTGAGTGTTATGTGACTGACCATTGGTTGGTTTTGTCATGTTCTAACTTTCCTGTCTGTTCCCTCCTGGTCTTGTGTTCTCCTTTCCTCTTAAACGTTGCTTCCTGTGCGCAAAGGTTGCTGAGGTCTGGGGAGAAGGAGGTTGGCTGGGGCAAGTGGAAGGTGAACATGTAACCTCTCATCAATTTGGGACGCAGAGGCCTGTGTCAATTTGGGACGCAGAGGCCTGTGTCAATTTGGGACGCAGAGGCCTGTGTCAATTTGGGACGCAGAGGCCTGTGTCAATTTGGGACGCAGAGGCTGGTACGTTGTTCCGGGGCCCTTGTTGGTCCCCGGTTTTATGGGGGGGTGTGTGACGACCCTCCCACTCTGTCTGCTGTATTTTCTCTCTTTGCTCTTGTTCCTCATTAGGATGCCAGTGGGCGGAGTTGGAAGGGTTGTCAGCTAGATGGGAAACACCTGGGCTCGGGTGTGTCCCAGGATAAAGACACCTCTTCCACAGTCATTGGGAAGACTCTCTCCATGCAGACACTTTGTTTTTGGTTGTGCTAGTTATGGTATCTAATAAATATATATTTTTGATACTCCTTGTCTCCCTTTTGTTGCGAACTCTGAGCCGGTTCGTAACATTACCAATAAATAAATCATTTATATTTCATCTTTCTCTCTGTGTTTTCATAATTTTCTGTCATTTCGCAAGTGGTTGAATTTCACCTGAAACTCCTGTCTAAGTATATGTAGCCCATGTATCTGATGCTGTCTGGACCAAAAGATTATAAAATGTTGCCGCCGTAGCATTTGATTGATTGATGCCAGCAAGCATTTGTGTCACGTCCTGACCAGTTTAGGGGTTATTTGTTATTGTAGTTTGGTCAGGACGTGGCAGGGGGTTTTTGATTTAAGTGGTTCAGGGTGTGTTTTGTGTATGTGTTTAGGTAGAGGGGTATTTGATTTATTAGTCCCAGGTTTGTTAGATTGTTCCATGTTAGTATATTTTCTATGTTTAGTTAATTGGGGTTGGACCTTCAATTGGAGGCAGCTGGTTATGGTTGCCTCTGATTGAGGGTCCTATAATTAGGAGTTTGTTTTTCATGGGTTTTTGTGGGAGATTGTTCTTGTTTAGCTGTTTTGCCTGACGAGACTGTCAAGTTCATGTTTTGTTTTGTATACGTTTTGTGTTTTCCTTCACCAAATAAATATGAGTGTACATTTTCCCGCTGCGTCTTGGTCTCTACCCTACGACACCCGTGACAATTTGGCCTCTCTTGATAAAAAAAAGTATAAAATAAATAGCCAATCAGCGTTGAGCCGAGCTAAACTGTGGGTTGTCCTGGTGCAGCAAAATTCCCCCCAACGGAAGCCAGTTTGGATTTGGCTTAAGACCAATCAAATCACTTCCTTTGCAAAACGTCCTTTTCAGAAAAAGATGTCTGTTTCTGGTCTGCTTGTGTTGATGTCCTGCGGTAGCTAGCTTGCTAAATCGGCCTTTTCCTAAGCCATGGATGGACATGGGGATTTGGACTTGGGGTTTTGACTTAATTCTCTGTACAGGCCAATGATTATGACAGCGATTCTGATCAAACCACAAATGAATACAGTGCCTTGAAAAAGTATTCAACCCCTTCGCGTTTTTCCTATTTTGTTGCATTACAACCCGTAATTTAAATTGATTTTTATTTGGATTTCATGTAATGGACACACACAAAATAGTCCAAATTGGTGAAGTGAAATAAATTTAAAAAAGGAAAAGTGGTGCGTGCATATGTATTCACCCCCTTTGTTATGAAGCCCCTAAATAAGATCTGGTGCAACCAATTACCTTCATAAGTCACATAATTAGTTAAATAAAGTCAACCTGTGTGCAATCTAAGTGTCACATGTATATATACACCTGTCCTGAAAGGCCCCAGAGTCTGCAACACCACTAAGCAAGGGGCACCACCAAGCAAGCGGTGCGATGAAGACCAAGGAGCTCTCCAAACAGGTCAGGGACAAAGTTGTGGAGAAGTACAGATTGGGTTGGGTTATAAAAAAATATCTGAAACTTTGAACTTCTTACGGAGCACCATTAAATCCATTATAAAAAAAACTGGAAAGAATAATAAACCTGACAAGAGAGGGCCGCCCACCAAAACTCACGGACAAGGCAAGGAGGGAATTAAGAGAGTCAACAAAGAGACCAAAGATAACCCTGAAGAAGCTGCAAAGCTCCACAGCGGAGATTGGAGTATCTGTCCGTAGGACCACTTTAAGCCGTACACTCCACAGAGCTGGGATTTACGACAGAGTGGCCGGAAAAAAATAAGCAAACACTTTTACTGTTCGCCAAAGGCATGTGGGAGACTCCCCAAACATATGGAAGAAGGTACTCTGGTCAGATGACACTAAAATTGAGCTTTTTGGCCACCAAGGAAAACGCTATGTCTGGCATTAACCCAACACCTCTCATTACCCCGAGAACACCATCCCCACAGTGAAGCATGGTGGTGGAATCATCATGCTGTGGGGTTGTTTTTCATCAGCAGGGACTGGGAAACTGGTCAGAATTGAAGGAATGATGGATGGCGCTAATTACAGGGAAATTCTTGAGGGAAACCTGTTTCAGTCTTCCAGAGTTTTGAGACTGGGACGGAGGTTCACCTTCCAGCAGGACAATGACCCTAAGCATACTGCTAAAGCAACACGAGTGGTTTAAGGGGAAACATTTAAATGTCTTGGAATGGCCTAGTCAAAGCCCAGACCTCAATCCAATTGAGAATCTGTGGTATGACTTAAAGATTGCTGTACACCAGCGGAACCCATCCAACTTGAAGGAGCTGGAGCAGTTTTGCCTTGAAAAATGGGCGAAAATCCCAGTGGCTATATGTGCTAAGCTTATAGAGACATCCCCCAAGAGATTTGCAGCTGTAATTGCTGCAAAAGGTGGCTCTGCAAAGTATTGACTATGGGGGGTTGAATAGTTATGCACGCTCAAGTTCTGTTTTTTTGGTATCTTATTTGTTGTTTGTTTCACAAAAAATATTTTGCATTTTCAAAGTGGTAGGCATGTTGTGTAAATCAAATGATACAAACCCCCCAAAAGTACATTTTAATTCCAGGTTGTAAGGCAACAAAATAGGAAAAATACTTTCGCAAGCCAGTGTATGTTGTGCCACTGGCCTGAGATGACTGAAGTTCAATATGTAGCCTTTTAGGCTGACATTAACTAGCTAGCTAGCTAACTTAGCTGGTTCATTGTTGCCCATGCAAGGAAGTTAGGCTAGAAAGCATTTTAGCTAGGTAAAATTGTACTTACTGTATGACAGAGCCATAGTCCGTTTTGCCAACATGAAAGTGAGAAGGATGGCATTGATGTTCAACTTGTCTACAAGTAGGGTTTGTCAAAAAATTTTGATTTACTTGCGCGCTTGCGCACACACACACACATCGGGACCATGGACACCCACATGATATTTAGCAACGTTGATTGGACTAAATTGTTTTTGGTATCTTGAAGTTTGTTTTCAGTGTATTAAACCAAGTATATATAGTCATGTTGATTTGATGATGTTTAAATGTTTAATTTAAAATAATGCTGGAATAGCGGAGGCAGTGCTCCTGTTGTCTTTGTGCTGACTTGCGATAATTCTGTGGTTCTAAATCTGTAGTTGTTCAGTAAACTATCGAAAACAATAACTTTCTTGACCATTCTGCAGATGATATAACTGTTTGTATGCAGTATTTGCTTTGTGGACTTCACTGGACAGATGTTGCTTTCTGTTTTGTGTAGTTGAATTTATTCCTCCACTGTGTGACTGTTGTCTTTTTGTTGTCACGGTGGCGTATGAACGAATGGGTTATAGAGCAAACAACGTAATTATCACAACATAATATCGCTTTTTTTACTGGCTTGGTTTGGCTTACTCAGTGATTTTACCCACACGCCGCTACTGGCTGGGAATGGACAAGATAAATATTTTACTTCTCTGCCGTCGACAAAGTGGGCACAACTTATCATAAGGCGGCATCAGCACTCACCTAAAAAGCCCATATGCCACTGGATGAGAGAAATTGTCACTGTTGTTGGGCAGAATTATGTGAGGTTTTATGTATTGTTGGAGGTACGTCTTGGTCAGTGTAACTTAGAAAATGCAGCCCTCATCAATCTCCCACCAAATTCTGCCTAATGATCAGGCTGGCCCTGGACTCTAGGGGGTTAACCTGTTAGGGCTAGGGGGCAGTATTTACACGGCCGGATAAAAAACGTACCCGATTTAATCTGGTTACTACTCCTACCCAGTAACTAGAATATGCATATAATTGGCTTTGGATAGAAAACACCCTAAAGTTTCTAAAACTGCTTGAATGGTGTCTGTGAGTATAACAGAACTCATATGGCAGGCAAAAACCTGAGAAGATTCCTTACAGGAAGTGCCCTCTCTGACAAGATCTTGTTCTTCTTGTCTCTGTTTATTGAAGACTTAGGATCTTTGCTGTAACGTGACACTTCCTACTGCTCCCATAGGCTCTCAGAGCCCGGGAAAAAGCTGAATGATATCGAGGCAGCCCCAGGCTGAAACACATTTGCGCTTTTGGCAAGTGGCCGATCAGAGGATAATGGGCTTAGGCGCGTGCACGAGTCGACCCTGTGCTTTATTTTCTTTCGTTTATTTACCTAAACGCAGATTCCCGGTCAGAATATTATCGCTTTTTTACGAGAAAAATAGCATAAAAATTGATTTTAAACAGCGGTTGATATGCTTCGAAGTACGGTAATGGAATATTTAGACATTTTTTATCACGAAATGCGCCGTGCTCGTAACCCTTATTTACCCTTTCGGATAGTGTCTTGAACGCACGAACAAAACGCCGCTGTTTGGATATAACAATGGATTATTTGGGACCAAACCAACATTTGTTATTGAAGTAGAAGTCCTGGGAGTGCATTCTGACGAAGAACACCAAAGGTAATCAAACTTTTCTAATAGTAAATCGGAGTTTGGTGAAGGCTAAACTTGCTGGGTGTGTAAATAGCTAGCCCTGTGATGCCGGGCTATCTACTTAGAATATTGCAAAATGTGCTTTCACCAAAAAGCTATTTTAAAATCGGACATATCGAGTGCATAGAGGAGTTCTGTATCTATAATTCTTAAAATAATTGTTATGCTTTTTGTGAACGTTTATCGTGAGTAACTTAGTAAATTGTTAGTAAATTCACCGGAAGTTTGCGGGGGGTATGCTAGTTCTGAACGTCACATGCTAATGTAAAAAGCTGGTTTTTGATATAAATATGAACTTGATTGAACAAAACATGCATGTATTGTATAACATAATGTCCTAGGTGTGTCATCTGATGAAGATCATCAAAGGTTAGTGCTGCATTTAGCTGTCTTCTGGGTTTTTGTGACATTATATGCTAGCTTGAAAAATGGGTGTCTGATTATTTCTGGCTGGGTACTCTGCTGACATAATCTAATGTTTTGCTTTCGTTGTAAAGCCTTTTTGAAATCGGACAGTATGGTTAGATTAACGAGAGTCTTGTCTTTAAAATGCTGTAAAATAGTCATATGTTTGAGAAATTGAAGTAATAGCATTTCTAAGGTATTTGAATAACGCGCCACAGGATTCCACTGGCTGTTACGTAGGTGGGACGATTTGGTGCCACCTACCCTAGAGAGGTTAATGTCCCCTTGATAGGATCGTCTCAAACGGAGCTTGTCCAGTTTATGAGAGAAACTTCTATGCTCGCTTCGAGGCAAGCAACACTGAGGCATGCATGAGAGCATCAGCTGTTCCGGATGACTGTGTGATCACGCTCTCCGTAGCCGACGTGAGTAAGACCTTTAAACAGGTCAACATACACAATGCTGTGGGGCCAGACGGATTACCAGGACGTGTGCTCCGGGCATGTGCTGACCAACTGGCAGGTGTCTTCACTGACATTTTCAACATGTCCCTGATTGAGTCTGTAATACCAACATGTTTCAAGCAGACCACCATAGTCCCTGTGCCCAAGAACACAAAGGCAACCTGCCTAAATGACTACAGACAAGTAGCACTCACGTCCGTAGCCATCAAGTGCTTTGAAAGGTTGGTAATGGCTCACATCAACACCATTATCCCAGAAACACTAGACCCACTCCAATTTGCATACCGCCCAAACAGATCCACAGATGATGCAATCTCTATTGCACTCCACACTGCCCTTTCCCACCTGGACAAAAGGAACACTTATGTGAGAATGCTATTCATTGACTACAGCTCAGTGTTCAACACCATAGCTCATCACTAAGCTAAAGATCCTGGGACTAAACACCTCCCTCTGCAACCGGATCCTGGACTTCCTGACGGTCCGCCCCCAGGTGGTGAGGGTAGGTAACAACACATCTGCCACGCTGATGCTCAACACTGGAGCTCCACAGGGGTGCTTGCTCAGTCCCCTCCTGTACTCCCTGTTCACCCATAACTGCATGGCCAGGCACGACTCCAACACCATCATTAAGTTTGCAGATGACACAACAGTGGTAGGCCTGATCACCGACAACAACGAGACAGCCTATAGGGAGGAGGTCAGAGACCTGGCCAGGTGGTGCCAGAATAACAACCTATCCCTCAACGTAACCAAGACTAAGGAGATGATTGTGGACTACAGGAAAAGGAGGACTGAGCACGCCCCCATTCTCATCAATGGGGCTGTATTGGAGCAGGTTGAGAGCTTCAAGTTCCTTGGTGTCCACATCAAGAACAAACTAGAATGGTCCAAACACACCAAGACAGTCGTGAACAGGGCACGACAAAGCCTAATCCTCCTCAGGAAACTAAAAAGATTTGGCATGGATCCTGAGATCCTCAAAAGGTTCTACAGAACATCGAGAGCATCCTGACTGGTTGCATCACTGCCTGGTACGGCAATTGCTCGGCCTCTGACTGCAAGGCACTACAGAGGCTAGTGCGTACGGCCCAGTACATCACTGGGGCTAAGCTGCCTGCCATCCAGGACCTCTACACCAGGCGGTGTCAGAGGAAGGCCCTAAAAATTGTCAAAGACCCCAGCCACCCCAGTCATAGACTGTTCTCGCTTCTTCCACATGGCAAGTGTACAAAAAAGTTTCTCAAAAGTTTTTACCCTCAAGCCATAAGACTCCTGAACAGGTAATCAAATGGCTACCCGGACTATTTGCATTATGTGCCCCCCCAACCCCTCTTTTTACGCTGCTGCTACTCTCTGTTTATCATATATGCATAGTCACTTTAACTATACATTCATGTACATACTACCTCAATTGGGCCGACCAACCAGTGCTCCCGCACATTTGTTAACCAGACTATCTGCATTGTGTCCCGCCACCCACCACCTGCCAACCCCTCTTTTACGCTACTGCTACTCTCTGTTCATTATATATGCATAGTCACTTTAACCATATCTACATGTACATACTACCTCAATCAGCCTGACTAACCTGTGTCTGTATGTTGCCTCGCTACTTTTATAGCCTCGCTACTGTATACAGCCTGTCCTTTTACTGTTGTTTTATTTCTTTACTTATCTATTGTTCACCTAACACCTTTTTTGCACTATTGGTTAGAGCCTGTAAGTAAGCATTTCACTGTAAGGTTGTATTCTGCGCACGTGACAAATAAACTTTGATTTGATTATTCTCCAGAGATTGCACATTCGTCAATAGAACAGAGGGCACCTACTTCGCCTTTTATGAGTGTCTGGGATTAGGGCCCGGTCCAAGATAATCAATAGGTTTTTCGCCTCCGACTCATTGAAGTATAATTCCTCGTCCAAATCAAGGTTAGTGATAGCTGTTTTAATGTTTTGTTCATAGGAAACGATGGTGGAAACATTATGTACAAAAAAAGTTATGATCAACGCAAAAAAAATACACAAAATAGCACAATTGGCCAGGAACCCGTAAAACGTCCGCCATTCCCTCCGGCGCCATTCTCGTATTCAGCCAGGGTGTGTGGTAGCACACCAAAGGTTCTTTTAAATCTGGCCCAGAGAAAGACAGAGAGGTCCTCCCACTAAATGAAAGTCTCTCTCCTGTTATCTGTTCCCTCCTTTCACTCGTTCAGCCGTAGAGCTCTCTCTCTCGCTATCTATCTCGTATTCAAAAGTCCCTTTTCATCTCTGCCACCTTGCCACTCCATTTCTTAATTTTTCCTCATCCTTTGATCTTGTATTCCTTCCTTTGTGTTTTTGTTTCTTTCCTCTAGCCAGCAGTTCCATCTCTCTCTCTTTCTCCCTCTCTTTCTGCACACTCTTCTTAGTTTTCTCTAACCCCTTAGTTCTCTCTGTTCTCTCTCCCTCTTTGTTTCTCTCTTCAATGGCACAATTTGTTTTCTCAGTATATCAGGCTCTTGAGGCTTATGCCATGTCTCTTCCTAATTCTGGGTTGGCAGGGTGGTGTCGTCTGCCAGAATCATCTCTCTCCTCAGCATTAGGAGTTGTTTAGTGAGGACTTCCCAGTGGACAAAATGTGGCACCGTCATAGGATGCCACCGTTCCAACAAGTCAATTCATCAAATTTGCTAGAACTGCCCCAGTCAATCGTAAGTGCTGTTACTGTGAAGGGGAAACATTTAGGATCAACAATGTCTCAGCCGCGAAGTGGTTGGCCACACAAAGCGAGGTCCATACAGAAATGGTTTGTCAAGATTGGTGTGGACGAACTTGACTGGCCTACACAGAGCCCTGACCTCAACCCCATCGAACACCTTTGGGATGAATTGGAACGATAACTGTGAGCCAGGCCTAATCGCCTAACATCAGTGCCTGACCACATTAATGCTCTTCTGGCTGAATGGACGCAAGTCCCTGCACCAATGTTCCAACATCTAGTGGAAAGCCTTGCCAGAAGAATGGAGGCTGTTATAGCAGCAAAGGGGGGACCAACTCCATATTAATGCCTATGATTTTGGAATGAGATATTCGACGAGCAGGTGTCCACATCCATAGTGTATAAAAGAAAATCAACCGTCTTTATTAATCAGGTTTACACAGAGAGCTGCTTTGATGTTCCCCCATAGAATAGACCAGCAAAATATTATATTGTGGCCCACGGCAGATACAGTACTGTAGTTCAGGATGAAATTATACTTACATCAGCCTGCCGTGACAGTTGCAGTGCATGATGTAACAGTGGAGAGGTAGCCTATGCTAGTCTTTTGCATGTAGCGTGCACACTGTTTCATTGTGTAGTGTAAAATAATTGTAGTGTAACAATCATATGTGATGTACTATGTCACAAGTACACATGTATGTGATATGCAAAATAGACTCATCCATGAAAGAAAAGTTTTGATGGTTGCCACTAAAAAGAGGAGGATCCCAGCTGCTACTGTATTTAATTCCCAGCTGTTCATTTGAAGCACATGCTCTGCTATTAAACCGGAGTAGCCAACATGATTGAAAAACACACCAGCGGGAAAGTGACCTCCATTCGCTATTCGAGTGCATATGGATGACGTCGTTTTTTCCCTTGCCATGACCTAAACAAATGTTTACATATTACTAAAGATAAGCTTAAATTGAGAATAGTCTGATGGGTGAAAATATGGTCATGTGATGAGAGAACAGCTGTGCAGCCAGAGGCCATGAATAGAGTGCAAGCGTTTTATACTACTTTCTCAAATCATCAAAAGCTATAGTCGCGTCATGCATCCCATATACGTTTTGATTTCTAAGACATTTTAAGGTTCATCATTCACAACTAAAGTTGCCAAATAGCTGTAAATCTAGTGTATATGACCTTTTTCAAATGATCACTTTAATGCTCAACATAGCCACTTCATATGCACACTGGCTAGGGAATGGGAATAATATCCTTTCTATTTCACTTTGCTAAGTTCAATTATATTCTTCTTACTATAAAATCATATAATTTAAAATAATGGCATGGGACTTACAAACACAACTTGTCTGCTAAATGAACAAGTCTACATCCTATGGCATGGCGCATAGCCAGATAACATATATTAGGTCAACTCATATTCTGTTCTTCTGAAATACATTTTCTTCATTTCATAATGTTTCTTTAGACCTGCCTGAAATAAATAATGGCTCTATTGTGATGGTGTATATTAAATTGATTTATTAGACTTTTTTAAATGTAGATGTTTGAAAGGCACGCATCTGCGGCTTGTGTGTGTGTGGAGGCCTGGAAATGCTAATGAGACCAGCAGTCTTTTGCATGACAATAACCAGCTGACAACAATTCCTGATCACCAATGCCCTTACTAAAGAGTCAACACACAGACTCTTCAGTTATCACATCCACATTCAATGTGTTCCTAACACAGGAGCTGAAACCAGAAGGCCTATAGTCTATGCTGGTATTGTTTCCATGCTTTATATTGTTTACAATGTCTGCAATTACACAAAGGATGCATTTCCATTCAGATTGAAAACCACTCTGTACATACAGGCAACAACAGCAAGCAAAGCCTTATGGAAACAAAGTGCTAGGAAGTTTTATTGTCTGCCTGTGATTTTTTTTATTTGTGAAAACATTTTACAATAAATCGTGTGTGTGCGTGCATATGTGTGCATGCTTTACTACCCATGATTTATACAGTATGTATGCTTGTATGAGCCATGTACTGTATATCTGTGTGTCTTTACACTTTCACGTGTTTAAGGATGCACACCAGCAGTGTCTTCTCCACTAAAATGGCAGGTGAAATCCAAAGTTTGATTCACTATACTGCTGTGGAATTATGCTTCAGATGCTTGCCGCTTGGGGAGGTGGCTCCATATTCACAGCTCCCGATGCCTTCATAAATCAAGCTGCCTAATGTTCTGTGTGTTCGAGAGAGATCGAGAGAAAGAGAAATGCGCCTCATAGCAGTTTGTGGATGGCAGTCCCCAGCAGAGCATATTATGTTGGGCTGTATGTTTTCTGAATACTAAGACCCTGATGCACACACACACACACACGCACACAGTTGACAGCCATGGCCACCTGGTGTTTGCTGCAGTATCCATTTTTAGTGTTGGCCTATGACGATAAAACCGCCCTGTTCACCCCTGAACAGGGTCCCTATCCGCTTTGTGTGTGAGTGTTGTCTGAAATGACTAGGAGCAGGCAGGAAGACTAACAGCACAGGGAATGGTAGAGGAAGTCATTCTCCTAATTACATCTCTGTGAAACAGAGCAGAACTAGGGGAGAGGTAAACTTTGTCTGCCCTATTTACAGTACTGTGGATGGTTTATTTAGCTGGTGGGAGGAGATGTTGTTGCTAAATTAAATCAAAGGGATTGTTATAAATCCAAGGCAGATTACAGTACATATGGATGGTATAATAACTATCATGAATAAGGCATTTGACTGGCGTTAGGCTGTTTATAAAATGTAATTATAATATAGAATAACCTGTTGTCTAGCTCTGAACATAAATAAAACATGCATACAGAAACTTAATTACAAGATATCAGGAAGAATGGAAAGAAAACAACACTAATCTGATACTAAAAGCATGTGTTAAAATGTCAATTTATTGTACATGGAAGATGGGCATGAGTTTCATTCTTTCCCTCTCCTGCAGTAAAGACTTATCATGTTACACATCAGGTAAAGGGATCTGTGCTCACACACACACACACACACACACACACACACACACACACACACACACACACACACACACACACACACACACGTACCAGAGATCTGGTTAAAACCCCTCACTTCAAAGCACATAGAGCAGAGGGAAGGAAGACGGCCCCTGTGTTTGTTCTGGTGCTGGATCCAGTATGATGGTGATAGAAGAGGAACAAGGATCTGAACTCTACAGCCCAGTGACAGGAGTATCGGCGGAGTGAATGACAGAAGGGGGAGGCTGAAGAGCTGACTGTCAGACTCACTCAGATACCAATGTGCAATTCTGGATCACTCTGACACTCATCTGATATTAGGTGGCGGGACAAAATAGAAGGAGAGAGGAAGATGAGAACTACATCTGCCAAACATGTAGCGAACTGATAAAAGGGGTTCATGGCCCCAAAACTCTAACCTCAGGTTTACCCTGAGATATCTTGGGTGTTTGGAAGCTGTGTGTTGACAAGATGATGCAGCAGATTTTGAGGGACATGTACATCGATCCGGACTTGCTGGCAGAGCTCAACGAGGAGCAGAAGCATATCATGTTCTATAAGGAGCAGGAAAGGCGCTGGGATGAGAGGGAGAACCAGAACCAGGACCAGGCCAAGTAGGGTGAGTCTGGGTGTACTGTACTGAAATCGCGGAGTGTAGATTTAGACATGATTTTAGCTGTGTCTAAATCATGATTTCACAGGGATGTTTGATATTGGTACTGGTAAGTATGGTTAAATACAATATTCCCAAAAGAAACTGGAGAGGTTGTGTTTGCCGTGTTTTTTGTTGTTGTCATAGACAGTCAAATGTGATGCTGACATGCTTACCTCACTGTACCCGCTCATGCAGCAGGAGAAGTATCCAGTAGCTGCAGGGCAGTGATGGGGGTGTGTGTGGGTGATGGGCGACGCCCCTGGAGATGAGCCTTATGATGACATCATCAAGGAGCTGATGGGGGGAGAAAGCCAGACGGCAGGCTCAGCAGGAGGCCAAGGAGTTCTGGTGACTGGGGAGGAGAAAGGATGCCCACATAACCCAGTGCAGGGATTTGAATGCCAAAGGTAAATGATTGTGTTAAATGTTATAGAAGGAAGGGAAAATGTGCCAGTGAGAGATTATATTGTAAGAGGGATGAGAGGGGCAGATAAGGAGATATCTGTTGTGTGTTATAGAGCCATAACTAGACAGAAACTCTCCAAACATGTCTTATACATAACAGCATGCACCTTGATGCAAAAAGACCCATGTCAATTTGTGCTTTGGGTAGGTTTCCCACCCCTTCGCTTCACGACAAAGTATCTTTCAACAACCCTCCTGCTCAGACAAACCAAAGAGGCTGAGATTGAGAAGAAGTTCCGGGATGCTATGCCGAAGGAAAATGGCCATTTTGTGGCAGGGAAGTGGAAGGAAGAAACAGAGGACAGGAAGGCTACCAAGCAGGAAGTGGAACGCATCCAGGAAAAGCTCAAAGTAGGGCAAAGGCAGTGTGTTTGTTTGTGTGGGAGGGATCTGTGGGGCAAAGTGATGGGGATCTTTGGTGGTGTGATTTGGAAAGTCAGATTACTTTCCCCATACAATCCAAGTGGTCAATGTCTTCTACAGAGATTGTGTTGATGCCCACCTTGAGGGCCAAACATTTATTTGCTGGACTTGCTTGCCAGATCAGTCCCATTAAATATGTAAGTATTTAAGCTGCATGGTGCAACGCCACACTACTGTTAGAGAGGGCGTCCCCTCAGTCTGCATCCCAGCTCCCCTGCTCTACAGGAGGGAGAAATTTGAGAGCAGGATTGGACGATCAATACTAAATCTGGGAAGCACACTAGCAGAGAGAGAATCATCCGTATTAGAGGGATTGAGGGACAGGGGCAAAGTATTTGCCAGGGAGCGCACTGCACAGACCAACACTGTGTGTGTGTGTGTTTGTGTGTTTGTGTGTGCGTGCGTGTAGAGATGGCATATATGTATATGAGGATGGATTATGGAAAAGGATTTGTTCTCTATGAAATGTAATAATCTTATACCTTCAACGTAGAATGGGGAGTCTGAGGGGAGCTGGATGGGAATCTCTGGGGGGTGAGATCACTGTTGTACCATAGAGCCCTGTTGGAGCATCGAAAGTCCTGGATGATGTAGAACCCGGACGAATGAGACCTACTAAAGAAACTCGGCAGAGCTCGTTTATCATTGCCCTCCTCTGTTGAGCTCACCTGAAGGAAAAGGGCTTAGTCATTAAACGTTTCCCTGTCTGAAACTCTGGAAAAAGGAAGACAGACAAAAACTGAGACAAAGATATGAAAAATGGAAGAGGTCAAAGTTGCATCACTAGACTATCTGTATCAAAATGAGGTCATTAGTCTTCCACCAATTCAGTTTTCAATACAGTCAATTCACAACCCTGGCTTCTACAACAAAATCTAAAAATACTATTTATGTCAGCGATTGCTAGGTGTGGTGGTAGGAGTCAGGCGCAGAGAGCAGAGGTAAGGAAAAATGTGTTTATTCCTTAATTACAAAAAAACGGTCAACGCCAACAACCGGCGTGAATAGCGAAGTGCCCAAATACAACGGGTCCACAGTACGCATATAAAACAACACAAGCAGATCGACAGCACATCCAACAACAAAAACACTCTGACGAAAATAATCCCGCACAAACCTGGGCGGGCTAAACAGGCTTAAATAACCATAAATCAAGAGACACAAATAAGGAACAGGTGCAAACAATAAGACATACCAAACGAAAAGGAAAAAGGGATCAGCGGCGGCTAGTAGGCCGGCGACGACGACCGCCGAGCGGAGGGGAGCCACCTTCGGTGGGATTCGTGACAATTGAACTGTGTCATGCCCTGATCTGTTTCACCTGTCCTTGTGCTTGTCTCAACCCCCCTCCAGTTGTCGCCCATCTTCCCCATTATCCACTGGGTACTTACACCTGTGTTTTCTGTCTGTCTGTGCGAGTTCGTTTTGTTCCTCAAACCAGCGGGTTTCCCCTTGCTCCTGCCTTGGTTATTTTCTAGTTTTCCCGGTTTTGTCCTTTCTGCCTGCCCTGAGCCTGCCTGCCGTCCGCTACCTTTGCCCCACAACTCTGGATTACCGACCTCTGCCTGGCCTGACCCTAATCATGCCTGCCGTCCTGTACCTTTGCCTGCCCTTGTTCGAATTAATAAACTTTTGTTACTTCGACATTGTCTGCACCTGGGTCTTACCTTCAAATGTGATAAAGGGTCCTGTCTATAATAATAATACTAATATGATGGGTCTGCAGATTTTGCCTCCGAAGAAAGAGAATCATTAGATCACTTGTTTTGGTAATGCCTATATGCAGTGCCTTCAGGAAGTATTCACACCCCTTGACTTTATCCACATTTTGTTGTGTTACAGCCTGAATTTTAAATGGTTTTGTGTCATTGGCCTTCACACAATAACCCATAATGTCAATGTGGAATTATGTTTTTAGATGTTTTCTATATATATAATTAAAAATGAAAAGCTGAAATGTCTTCAGTCAATAACTATTCAACCCCTTTATTTTGACAAGCCTGAATAAGTTCAGGAGTAAAATTGTGCTTAACAAGTCACAATATAAGTTGCAATAATAGTGTTTAACATGACTTTTATGTTTAACATGATTTGAATCACTACCTCATCTCTGTACCCCAAACATAAATGTATTTGTAAGGTCCCTCAGCCGAGCAGTGAATTTCAAACACAGATTCAACCACAAAGACTAGGGAGGTTTTCCAATGCTTTGTAAAGAGCACCTATCGCTAGATGGGTAAAAAAAAAATGTAAAAACAAACATTGAATATCCGTTTAAGCATGGTGAAGTTATTAATTACCCTTTGGGTGGTGTATCAATACACCCAGTCACTACAAAGATACAGGAGCCTTCCTAAGCAGTTGTCAGAGAGGAAGGAAACCTCTCTGGGATTTCACCATGAGGTCAATGGTGATTTTAAAAGAGTTTTATGGTTGTGATTGGAGAAAACTGAGGATGGATCAACAACATTGTAGTTACTCCACAATGCTAACCTAAATGGCAGAGTGTCTTCAAACAAACACAGAGGGGAGAAATGGACTTTTAATGGCTTCTGGGAGCCTCCTCCTAATCAAACTGATGCTAGAGAGCTGTGTTTATGTAGAAAGCACCACACTCGATGTAAACTGAGTGGCTTTTCTTGTCTGACACACCGAGACAATCTCCCAGAGGACAGGAAGAAGAGAGATGTACGTGGTGCCAACATGCATCCTGTTTGCAATAATGCACTAAAGTAAAACTGCAAAAAAAATGTCAAAGAAATTAACTGTATGTCCTGAATACAAAGCATTATGTTCGGGGCAAATCCAACACAACACTGAGTTGGAGGTGCCTGCATCATGTTATAGGTGTGCTTGTCATTGGCAAGGATTATGGCGTTTTTTGGGATAAAAATAAATGGAATAGAGCTAAGCACAGGCAAATTCCTAGAGTAAAACCTGGTTCAGTCTGCTTTCCAACAGACACTGGGAGACAAATTCACCTTTCAGCAGGATAATAATCTAAAACACTAGGCCAAATATACACTGGAGTTGCTGACCAAGACAACGTTGAATGTTCCTCAGTGGCCTAGTTACAGTTTTGACTTAAATCAGCTTGAAAATCTATGTCAAGACTTGAAAATGGCTGTCTAGCAATGATCAACAACCAACTTGACAGAGCTTGAATAATTATTTTAAGAACAATGTGCAAATATTGTACAATCCAGGTGTGCAAGTCTCTTAGACTTACCCAGAAAGACTTATGTAAATGTGATATTTCTGTATTTCATTTTCAATAAATTAACAACCTTTTCTAAAACATGTTTTATCTTTGTCATTATGAGGTATTGTGTGTAGATTTTGAATTTAGGCTGTAACACAACAAAGTGCGGAATAAGACAAAGGGTATGAATACTTTTGGAAGGCAATGTAGCTTGTTTTTGGTCGCATGTGCAGGTATGGCTTAAAGATCACAACATTTCCTTAAAGCTATCTCTGCAAATAGCACTGTTGGGTGGTTTGAAAAGCCATAGTCAATCAATCAATATTATAATAATACTCTTAGTAAATATTTTCAGATCTAATTTACAATCTGTAGAAACTATGACAATACAAAGGTTCAGAACCTTCGTGAAACATCACAGCACAATTGAAAAATATATGGCAAGTAGAAAAATGGATGATTTTCAAAACTGGATGGCTTTCAGAGATAGTTGGGAGGGTTAAAGGGTAGCAAAAAAACTAAAAACTAAAAAAGATAACGTAAAATATACCTTGTCCGTGTACAATGTCCATAAAATGTATATAATATGTAAAAGATGGGCGTAAAAGCCTAAGTGTTGTTGTCCGTTGGTTTACTACAATTAGGGGAGGGGTGTTAGGGTTAGGGGAAAATAATACAGAAGGAAAATATATTTTTTTTTAAATGAGAAAAAAAATATATGGGGGATTGGAAATGATGCAGACAAATACATTGATAGAGCCCACAAAAAAAGTAGTTATAATAATAATAATAATTTGATGGGTTACATTCCCTATTGGTTACATTCACAGAAGAGTAGCCTTTGACCTAGAGAAACCCAATTGCTGTTCACATGTGGTGAATGCTTGCTTTGCAAAAAATAACCCTGTGTCGTCTGAAACTCTGAATATGTTCACTGAGGTTCTATACACTGTATGTTCTTTCTACAGCATCAAACAACACCAATTATCTTGCTGTCACAACTGTCACTCACCAGTCTCCAGCAGGGAAAAAAGCATTTTAGCTACAACAAAACATAACAGCTAACAATTGTCCCGATGAAAAGATGCCTGTTTTCACTCTACAACTAAATGGTAATTGCTCCATGCAATGAATTACAAGGCCAATTTATTTCCCCAGAAATAAATTATTCAGTAAATTATTTCCACTTCAGTACAGATGATGAGCTGAATGCTTGTGTTCATCACAAGCAGTGTGTATGGAATATCATACTGGAGAATTAGGTCATTAATGAAGTCAATTAGAAGGTAGCCAAGTTGGACTAAGGAAGTGGAAGGGAGCAAACCCTAAATATTATAATAGGCCTACATTTCTCAGCAGGCCAGGGTACATTAGAAGATGCAGTAATCATGACAGTCAGGGACATACAGGTCCTGTATTTACTGCCGACAGTCCTGGACAATTATTTTTGTGTTTTGTTACGAAATGTTATGCAAATGTGTACGCCCACCTGTCTTTTGTTCACAATTCCTCACATATTTCTCCTCTGACAGAAACGCGAGGAGGAGGAGAGACATCAAGGTGAGGAGGAGATAAAACGTGCAGAGGAGAAGAGAGCGAGGGAGCTGTATATCTCCCTAGAGCAGGAACAAAGAAGGAGTGAGAAGGATGAGAAGGAATGGGAGGCGCAACGTAAGTCAAGTCTTCCCTGACTTTTCTCTCTACACCTGTTTTCCTTTCCATTGATCACCTCCTTCTCCATCCCTCATTTTTACATGAACCTCTTTTATTCATTTCTGTCTCTCCCTAAATGTCAACTCCAAAACTTTTGTTGTTAATCCTCAAACTTTCCTACACCTGAAAACATGAAATGACCCCGGCAATCGATAGAACATCACTCATAGATGCACAAATAATATATAACATTCAAAATTGGTGAATCCAGTCTCCTTTTTACCTCATTTAAACCTGATTTACATAACAAAAGTCACATCTCAATAGGTGGTTCAGATAAGTCATGACATACCACAAGTGGGGAGCTGGGCCTTTCCTCGTTTGTTCTCTATTGTTCTTCAAGCAAGGGGGGAGGCCGATGACATCACAACTTCCCATCAAACCAACTATTTGAAAGCCCTACTCCTTGAAGTATGCAGTTGTTTAAAAAACACGGTCCTGCTTTATTTGAAGTACATCTTATGAAGGCTTCATAAAGCATTCATATATGCTTTATAACCACTACATAAATGGCTCGCAAATCATCTATAACCTTATTTCATGCTCTATAAAGGATCAAAACATGTGAACAAATAAATGAGATGCTTATGTCACACAGTTATGCCACATTATGAATCATTCTAGAGAAGGAAATACGGTTACAGATGATTTATGACCCATGTATCTACTGTTTATAAAGCCTTCATAAGTTGTAGACACGTGTCGAGTAAAACCCGGCAGTCCCTGTGGGCAATAGAGAAGGGCTGTGTGGCGGTGCTCAGTTGGCTGTTCTGGCAGGGCCCTGTGGTGGGGAACAGACAAACAGCAGCCTCCCTCAGGAGACACAGCACCGTGCTAGAGTCATCCTCCTCCACCACCCACAGCACAGAGCGTACCCACTGCCCCAGCCTCCAGCCTGCTGCTCCTCCACTGTACCGCCGCGGACAGTGCTCGAAGACACAGCCTCACTGTTACACAGCCACTGATGTACAGGACAGATACAGAATTGGCCTACTACTCATGAATATGTACATGGATAGATATAGCAAAATTACTATGCAGCACCCAATCCATATACAGATAAGATGCATAGAATGGTGAAGTAAAAAAAGTATATAATATATATTGAGAGATACACAGAAGCAGACCCGATAGACCCGCAAGGCTTTTTTTTGTGCCTGGAACTCATCTAAAGCATGATGCACCTTTATCACGGCACCATTAAAAAGCTTTGGGCAATCTTATATATTATGTATTTATTTCTTATTATAATATCATGTGATTATGCATGCTTCACTTCTCTATCTTCTCCAGTCTCGCCTGGGTGAGAGCCCCCCGGCCCAGCTCCAGAGAATGTGTTCTGCTTTGGTTCAAAGAGGAGCAAATGCCCAAACAGGTTGGCTATGAGTGCAACAGCACCACCATTGCCTCCTGGTTCCACGGTCAGTACTGGGATGTTGTCTTGACCAAACATGGATCCCTCCTAGCTTCCCCTCTTGCACCAAACTACTTCTCTTCACTACTTTTACCACAGGCAAACTATCTAACTCAAAAGTATTCCTCAGGAAAGGAGCATTGAAAAAAAGTGAGTCTGTTCGGGCATGCTAGTGTGTGTGGCTGGATATACAGTACATCAGTGTTCTTTTCATATCACAACTGATGTAGCAACAAATCACATACACGGCTGACCTGCGTTATCTTCAATAATACTGATGTAACCATGGAAACATGATATGCGGAGGCTGACAGAACTGACTGTTTGAAGTGTGTGTGAATGTGTGACATTAGTTATATGCTAATTTGAAAAGGAGGATGCATCTTGGTTTGCAAGAATTCACATGTCTCTTTGACATTACACATACAGTATAACATTGTGTAGTGTACAAATACAGATAAAAAGCATCGGGAGACTGCTGGGGGGGAGGATGCTGATAAACAGTGTGAATATAATTCACCACAGATCACCACATTGGATCTGGAAAATCGTAACATGAAACCATCATATTACTGTAGAGCTACATAACATGCATGCAGTATACAACAACAGACAAAACAACAGCTGTTGATAAGAATGTAGAGCACAAGCATATCTAAGACCAGGCAGCTGTAGGCTATGTACTGATGACCTGTCTGTCTTTCTTTAGGAAGAGATGATCACCACATCAGGAGGAGAGCTTCTGCAGGAGGCATGCAAACGGACAGACTCAGCCACGGGCTATGGGGACTCTTCCAATGACCCCCTCAACACCTTGTCAGTTCACTATGAACCCCTTTGTGCTCCCTGTGATGTCACTTTGACCTCACCCCCTTGGATTCACACAGAGGGAGCTCAAGAGCTCTTCAGACTCCAACCGTACCACAGGACTGTCCATAGACATCCATTCCCCCAGTAGCATCTCACATGCCTCACCCCCAGCTGTATAGCAGTGAGGACTGTGTAACACAAAAGATGAGTGAGCCATTGAGATATATATCGTTTCTCCTTAGGGAGTTACACAAATGATTAGCAACAGTGCGATTCAGGACAAGATCCAGTTTTTAGGGAAAGAGCAGACTTGTGTACACAGGTAAGCAGACAGACACCCAGACACCGGAGGCAACAGGGAACAGAGGTGGATTGATAAAAGTGTCTAGCATCTGTCAAATACTCCAACTGATACAATTTATTTTTGAATGCTAAGATTCTGACTTTGTACTTAAGCAAATGTATGGTAAGATGCTAAACACAATTAGACAAAACAAAAGTCTCAGGGAGTTCTACAGCTTTAACGTAGAGTCATAGAGAACTTTGAACTTGTTTTTGTGCACTCATCCCTATAGGGAATCTGTTGTCATCCTGATAGGGCTTTGTTCCTGGGCCAGACTGCAGTTGAAAGAGAACATTTGCAAAGAAATCAAACTACGTGTATTGAATGAATGCACATCCTCCTCCCATAGGTTACAGCTACTATGAGAAGGAATTAATCATAATGCAAACAGTGCAATTATTCACTGAGATCCACCTATCTCTAGAATGAATGGTGCAAGTGTTCAGGATATAAGACTATTGCTGCAGTAGCACTGACAGCTTTTTCCATGCAAGTGATAGCCTCACTGATCCCGAGCGGGTAACCAGAGCTCCTCTTTTCCAACAGCCAGTATCATTCAGCAGTTAAGACAGCCAATAGTTTTGTTAACATCATCAGCACACACCCCCACGCACCCCAAAAACACACACAGACACACATTCAATCATATGCTCAGGTTTCCACAACACTGTAAAGAATGCATTTTCCTGGCTAGTAGAGATGTGCTGCTGTAGTAAGCAGCATGAGAGATTGTTGTGTGGCAGGCAGCTCGATTTGTACAGCTTTAGGTATCAGTTTACTGGCAGCAGGTCCACCATGAGTCAGTGAGCCAGGCAGTCAGTCTGTTTAGAGCAGCCAGTAGTCAGCCACAGCCACACAGCCATTAAGTTACATTAAAGCATCACTCTTAACATCAACCTCATCAAAAACAGAAACAAAAGGTCATCGGAGAGATGGATGGAGTTTTTTATACTACTTTGCCAAAAATATCTATGTGGTCTCAGGGCAATTAGTATTATTCTCTACGTAAAACTGTGAAACTCCATTTAATATGTTATAATAGCTTATGTTGGGTTACATTATGAATGGAATAGCAGTCGTACAATATCACACAAATGATAGGACGTATAGTATCATACGTCTACATACAATAGCATACCAGTTGGATGAGGTACACTATAGTGTGTCATGACTCTCCTTTGAGGATCCAAAGATAAGGTTTAAAATAGATCAACTTCTACCAGACCCCTTTCACCCGTAGAGGGGAGGAGGGATTGATGTGGGGGGGGTTTGTGACACCTCTCGCTCGGTTGTAAATTGTATGCAGCAGAGGACTCTTTTTTACCCTTTAGTATTGGTGATTGGAATGTAGCTTTGTTACAGAGACTTTTTGCTGCCCAAAAACTCTAAAGTCCAAAAGTGAACACTGGAACAATATTCCTAACATCCGAATGTGGGGAATGATGAGAGATGGTCTATGGAAAACGAATGTATATTTTGTGATGTCATAAAAAATTGTATAACATTTTTATAATGAAAATATTGTAACTTGAACAGTATACACATTGTATATATCAGGTGTTCATCCTTTTCATTGTGTAGGAAATATCAAAGATAATGAGAGTATTTTTGTTAAGAAAGGAATGGGATTTTAGTTTTCTAATGAAACTATAGTTTTGATGATACTTTGCCCCAGTAAGTAGCCAGGCCCGAGGGAGCTCAGAGTGTCAGAATGACGGAAACGCCCCCTTTTTACCAGAGTGTATAAAGGATGAGTTGAGACTCAAGCTGCAGCTTAGGTCTCCATTGTTTACAACCCTGAAAATCAACACGAGGTGAAGACGACAAAGTAGCCTTTCTAACAATCAATGTCATGGCTGAGTATCTGTTCTAAGTACCGTATCTAAGAAAGTGAATTTAAGTAGGACCATCCTGTTACTCTCTTCAAACTATTGTTGACTACACTGCCCTCATCACCCCACTGGGGATCATCGACAGCTGATTAGCTGTCTTCAGAGGACCACTCTTCCAGAATGAGTGAAAGTAAACACCACCCTGTTAGTCCTGCATCAGACAACAGGACAAGGCATTGAAGCCACGGCCAACTAAGAAAAAGGACATTGTGACTTCTTGTGGACAATCAGAGCCTTACACTTAAGAGCTTGGGAGAAGGCCCAACTGAACCCTTTTCACGAAGGCCTGGGTCCAACAGAGATTAATGATGAAGGAAGACATTTAAACACGTAAATATATTCATTATTTCTTACCCCAAATGGTCGGCGGTTCTGGGGCTAAGTATTAGAATTACTGTGAGCATAGTTACAAGTGTTGTCTCTTTTTCTTTCTCCCGTTTCCCCTCTCTACTCCTCCCTCTTTTGATAAACATGCAGTCATGTTGTCTTTAGTCCGCTAGGGACCTGTTTCCATTGTATTAAGTTTCTAATCAATAACCTATACAGTGTGTGTGTGTATCCTGTGTTATTATTTAGTTAGTTAGTAAATAAATAATTAAATCAATTTTTGTGGTATGGAATGATCAGTAAAGCTGGGGTTTGTCCAGATGCGAGGAGTATGCAATGTTCAGAATTATGAGACTGATCTGAGGTAATGATTAATAAATGACTGTTATCAATATATATCTTATATATCATCTAGAGTTTAATTTGGAAGATGGTAACTTGTTAAACAACTTCTTCCGTGTTGCCCCAAATCCTAATGAATTAATTGTAATCATGATTAATTTAATTGAGTAACAATTAAACCTAGTTAGTTGACTCGATACATGAGTCATCAGATTAATGCTTAGTTCACGCCACAACAACTGTATATACAAAAGCATGTGGACACCCCTTCGAATTATTGGATTTGGCTATTTCAGCCACACCCGTTGCTGACAGGTGTATAAAATCGAGCACACAGCCATGCAATTTCCAAAGACAAACATTGGCAGTAGAATGCCCTTACTGACATGGCACGGTCATAGGATGCCACCTTTCCAACAAGTCAGTTCATCAAATTTATGCCCTGCTAGAGCTGCTCCGGTCAACTGTAAGTTCTGTTATTGTGAAGTGAAATGTCCAGTAGCAACAACGGCTCAGCCGCGAAGTGGTAGATCGCAGAAGATCACAAAACAGGACCGCCGAGTGCTGAAGTGCGTAAAAATCATCTGTCCTTGGTTGCAACACTCACTACTGAGATCCAAACTGCCTCTGGAAGCAACGTCAGCACAATAATTGTTAGTCGGGAGCTTCATGAAATGGCTTTCCATGGCCGAGAAGCCGGACAAAATGCCATGGACAAAATGCCATGCACAATGCCAAGCGTCGGTTGGAGTGGTGTAAAGCTCACCGCCATTGGACTCTGGAGCAGTAGAAATGTGTTCTCAGGAGTGATGAATTACACTTCACCATCTGTCAGTCTGATGGACGAATCTGGGTTTGGCGAAGGCCAGGAGAACGCTACCTGCCCCAATGCATTGTGCTGACTGTAAGGTTTGGTGGAGGATGAATAATAGTCTGGGGCTGTTTTTCATGGTTTGGGCTAGGCCCCTTAGTTCCAGTGAAGAGAAATCTCAATGCTACAGCAGACAATGACATTCTAGAAATGATTTCCAACTTTGTGGCAACAGTTTGGGCAAGGCCTATTCCTTTTTCAGCATGACAATATCCCAGTGTACAAAACATGGTTCATACAGAAATGTTTTGTTGAGATCGGCGTGGAATAACTTGACTGGCCTGCACAGAGCCCTGACTTCAACCCCATCGAACACCTTTGGAAAGAATTGGAACGCTGACTGCGAGCCAGGCCTAATTTCCCAACATCAGTGCCCAACCTCAGTAATGCTCTGTGGCTGAACGGAAGTCCCTGCAGCAATGTTTCAACATCTAGTGGAAAGCCTTCCCAGAAGAGTGGAGGCTGTTGTAGCAGGAAAGGGGGCACCAACTCCATATTAATGCACATGATTTAGGAATGAGATGTTCGACAAGCAGGTGTCCACACACTTTTGGTCATGTAGTCTACCTTCTAGAAAAAAGAAACGCACACCTATAAAGGCGAGGTGCTGGCTAGCGGAGCAGAACACTAGAAAATAAAGGAAAGCCGCACACTCATGTAGTCTACCTTATCATACATCTTGGAGGATGTATAGTATTATAAGTCTTTCTCTGAGACCAGGTTGCTTGCTGCTCATAACAACAAAGGATAATTATAGGGAGAGTTTATGTTGGTGGTTAGGTGAACTAAGGACAAAGGTTAGGATAATTTATGTAAAAGGTTAGGAAATCTAAATCAACAAGTTTAGGAGAATTTTATTCTCTGTCCCCAACGCACCAGACGACCAGTTTTGATAGCCTTTAGCCGTACCCTCATCCTACTCCTCCTCTGTTCCTCGGGTGATGTGGAGGTTAGCCCAGGACCTGCGTGTCCCCAGGCACTCTCATTTGTTGACTACTGTAATAAAAAAAGCCTAGCTTTCATGCATGTTAACATCAGAAACCTCCTCCCTAAGTTTGTTTTACTCACTGCTTTAGCACACTCCGCCAACCCTGATGTCCTTGCCGTGTCTGAATCCTGGTTTGAGAAGGCCACCAAAAATTCTGAGATCTCCATACCCAACTACAACATTTTCCGTCAAGATAGAACTGCCAAAGTGGGAGGAGTTACAATCTACTGCAGAGAGAGCTTGCAAAGTTCTGTCATACTTTCCAGGACTATGCCCAAACAGTTCGAGCTTCTAATTTAAAAAATTATTCTCTCCAGAAATAAGTCTCTCACTGTTGCCACCTGTTACAGACCCCCCTCAGCTCCCAGCTGTGCCCTGGACACCATATGTGAATTGACTGCCCCTCATCTATCTTCAGAGTTCGTTCTGTTAGGTGACATAAACTGGGATATGCTTAACACCCCGGCAGTCCTACAATCTAAGCTAGATGCCCTCAATCTCACAAAAATCATCAAGGAACCTACCAGGTACAACCCCAAATCCGTAAACACGGGCACCCTCATAGATATTAAACTGACCAACTTGCTCTCCAAATACACATCTGCTGTTTTCAACCAGGATCTCAGCGATCATTGTATCGTCAGAGATCCCTAAAGATTGGAAAGCTGCCATGGTCATCCCCCTCTTCAAAGGGGATAACACTCTAGACCCAAACAGTTAGGGTCTAGTGACTAGCATCACTACCCTGGACGGTTCTGACCTAGAGTATGTGGACAACTACAAATACCTAGGTGTCTGGCTAGACTGTAAACTCTCCTTCCAGACTCATATTGAACATCTCCAATCCAAAATCAAATCTAGAATCAGCTTTCTATTTCGCAACAAAGCCTCCTTCACTCACGCCGCCAAACTTACCCTATTAAAACTGACTATCCTACCGATTCTTGACTTCGGCGATGTCATCTACAAAATAGCTTCCAATACTCTACTCAGCAAACTGGATGCAGTCTATCACAGTGCCATCCGTTTTATTACCAAAATCCCTTATACCACCCACCCCTGCGACCTGTATGCTCTAGTCGGCTGGCCCTCGCAACATATTCGTCGCCAGACCCACTGGCTCCAGGCCATCTATAAGTCTATGCTAGGTAAAGCTTTGCCTTATGTCAGCTCACTGGTCACGATAACAACACCCACCCGTAGCACACACTCCAGCAGGTATATCTCATTGGTCATCCCCAAAGCCAACACTTCCTTTGGCCTCCTTTCCTTCTAGTTCTCTGCTGCCAGTAACTGGAACAAATTGCAAAAATCGCTGAAGCTGGAGACTTACATTTCCCTCACTAACTTTAAACATCAGCTATCTGAGCAGCTAACCGATCGCTGCAGCTCTACATAGTCCATCTGTAAATAGCCCACCCAATCTACCTACTTCATCCCCATATTGTTTTTATTTACTTTTCTGCTCTTTTGCACACCAGTATCTCTACTTGCACATCATCATCTGCTCATTTATCACTCCAATGTTAATATGCTAATTTGTGAATAACTTTGCTACTATGGCCTATTTATTGCCTACCTCAAGCCATTTGCTCACACTGTATATAGACTTTCTTTTTTTCTATTGTATTATTGACTGTACACTTGTTTATTCCATGAATAACTCTGTGTTGTTGTTTGTGTCGCACTACTTTGCTTTATCTTAGCCAGGTCGCAGTTGTAAATGAGAACGTGTTCTCAACTAGCCTACCTGGTTAAATAAAGTTGAAAAAAAAATAAACAGCTAAAAGGTTTCAGCTGTGCAACCATACTCCCAGCGGAATCCAAAGACCCCGGTGGTCTTAAAGGACTCCCTGGCCTCCCAGAAAAGCCTATATATTTACCGCTACCTTCTAAAATAACATCCCGCGATATTACTAGTAGTCTGGGAATATGATGGGCAGTGGTGGACGGAATCCCAAGATAACGTTACATATCGAAACTTATTATAAAAATGTAATTGAGCTTATTATACACATTCTATATCTTATTGTCCAACCTTTATATTAAAACTTATTTCCACATTCACACAACTCTCATATCACATTCACACCACAGTTCCAAAAACGTGATTTATTTAATCCATTTTAGAATAAGGTTGTAACGCAACAAAAAGTCGATAAAGTCAAGGGCTCTGAATACTTTCCGGATACGCACGCACGCACGCACGCAAACACACACACACACACACACACACACACAGACACACACACACACAGACACAGACACACACACACACACACACACACACACACACACACACACACACACACACACACACACACACACACACACACACACACACACACACACACACACACACACACACACACACACACACACACACACACACACACACACACACACTACCAGTCAAAGGTTGACACACGAACTCATTCCAGGGTTTCTTTATTTTTACTATTTACTACATTGTAGAATAATAGTGAAGACATCAAAACTATAAAATAACGCATAAGGAATCATGTAGTAACCAAAAAACTGTTAAACAAAGTTGCCACCCTTTGCCTTGATCACAGCTTTGGACACTCTTGGCATTCTCTCAACTAGCTTCATGAGGTAGTCACCTGGAATGCATTTCAATTAACAGGTGTGCCTTGCCTTGTTAAACATTAATTTGTGCAATTTCTTCTTCTTCTTAATGCGCTTGAGCCAATCAGTTGTGTTGTGAAAAGGGGTGGGTGGGGGGGGGGGGGCGGTGTATACAGAAGATAGCCCTATTTGGTAAAAGACCAAGTCCATATTATGGCAAGAACAGCTCAAATAAGCAAAGAGAAACGACAGTCCATCATTACTTTAAGACATGAAGGTCAGTCAATACGGAAAATGTCAAGAACTTTGAAAGTTTCTTCAAGTGCATTCGCAAAAATCATCAAGTGCTATGATGAAATTGGCTCTCATGAGGACCGCCACAGGAAAGGAAGACCCAGAGTTACCACTACTGCAGAGGATAAGTTCATTAGTTACCAGCCTCAGAAGTTGCAGCCCAAATAAATGCTTCACAGAGTAACAGACACATCTCAACATCAACTGTTCAGAGGAGACTGCATGAATCAGGCCTTCATGGTTGAATTTCTGCAAAGAAAGCACTACTAAAGGACACCAATAAGAATAATCTTGCCTGGGGAAAGAAACACGAGCGACACGAGAAATTTGTCCTTTAGTCTGGAGTCCAATCGCCGTGTATTTGTGAGACGCGGTGTGGGTGAACAGATTATCTCTGCATGTGTATTTCCCACCGTAAAGTATGGAGGAGGATGTGTAATGGTGTGGGGGTGCTTTGCTGGTGACACTGTCTGTGATTTATTTAGAATTCAGGGCACTTAACCAGCATGGCTAATACAGCATTATGCAGCAATATGCCATCCCATCTGGTTTTGACTCAGTATGGCTATCATTTGTTTTCAACAGGACAATGACCCAACACACCTCCAAGCTGTGTAAGGACTATTTGACCAAGACGGAGCATGATGGAGTGCTGCATCAGATGACCTGGCCTCCACAATCCCCCAACCTCAACCAAATTGAGATGGTTTGGGATGAATCGACCGCAGAGTGAAGGAAAAGCAGCCAACAAGTACTCAGCATATGTGGGAACTCCTTCAAGACAGTTGGAAAATCAAATCAAATTTTATTTGTCACATACACATGGTTAGCAGATGTTAATGCGAGTGTAGCGAAATGCTTGTGCTTCTAGTTCCAACAATGCAGTAATATCCAACGAGTAATCTAACCTAACAATTTCACAACAATTACCTTATACACACAAGTGTAAAGGAATGAATAAGAATATGTACATAAAAAAAATATATGAATGAGTGATGGTATAGAACGGAATAGGCAAGATGCAGTGGATGGTATAGAGTACAGTATATACATATGAGATGAGTAATGTTGGGTATGTAAACATTATATGAAGTGGCATTGTTTAAAGTGGCTAGTGATACATTTTATTACATACATTTTTCCATTATTAAAGTGGCTGGAGTTGAGTCAGTATGTTGGCAGCAGCCACTCAATGTTAGTGATGGCTGTTTAACAGTCTGATGGCCTTGAGATAGAAGCTGTTTTTCAGTCTCTCGGTCCCTGCTTTGATGCACCTGTACTGACCTCGCCTTCTGGATGATAGCGGGGTGAACAGGCAGTGGCTCGCGTGGTTGTTGTCCTTGATGATCTTTTTGGCCTTCCTGTGACATCGGGTGGTGTAGGTGTCCTGGAGGGCAGGTAGTTTGCCCCCGGTGATGCGTTGTGCAGACCTCACTACCCTCTGAAGAGCCTTACGGTTATGGGCAGAGCAGTTGCCGTACCAGGCAGTGATACAGCCCGACAGGATGCTCTCGATTGTGCATCTGTAAAAGTTTGTGAGTGTTTTTGGTGACAAGCCAAATTTCTTCAGCCTCCTGCGGTTGAAGAGGCGCTGCTGCGCCTTCTTCACCATGCTGTCTGTGTGGCTGGACCATTTCCAATCACTGCCCGCACCTGCTCGCCCGTCCAGCATCACTACTCTGGACGGTTCTGACTTAGAATACGTGGACAACTACAAATACCTGGGTGTCTGGTTAGACTGTAAACTCTCCTTCCAAAATCTCCAATCCAAAATTAAATCTAGAATCGGCTTCCTATATCGCAACAAAGCATCCTTCACTCATGCTGCCAAACACACCCTCGTGAAACTGACCATCCTACCAATCCTCGACTTCGGTGATGTCATCTATAAAATAGCCTCCAACACTCTACTCAACAAACTGGATGCAGTCTATCACAGTGTCGTCCGTTTTGTCACCAAAGCCCCATACACTACCCACCATTGCGACCTGTACGCTCTCGTTGGTTGGCCCTCGCTTCATACTCGTCGCAAAACCCACTGGCTACAGGTTGTCTACAAGTCTCTGCTAGGTAAAGCCCCACCTTATCTCAGCTCACTGGTCACCATAGCAGCACCCACTCGTAGCACGCCCTCCAGCAGGTATATCTCACTGGTCACCCCCAAAGCCAATGCCTCCTTTGGTCGTCTTTCCTTCCAGTTCTCTGCTGCCAATGACTGGAACGAACTGCAAAAATCTCTGAAGCTGGAGACTCATATCTCGCGCACCAGCTGTCAGAGCAGCTCACAGATCACTGCACCTGTACATAGCCCATCTGTAAACAGCCCATCTATCTACCTACCTCCTCCCCATACTGTAGTTATTTATTTATCTTGCTCCTTTGCACCCCAGTATCTCTACTTGCACATTCATCTTCTGCACGTCTACCATTCCAGTGTTTTAATTGCTATATTGTAATTACTTCACCACCATGGCCTATTTATTGCCTTAACTTACCTCATTTGCACTCACTGTATATAGACTTTTTTTGTTTTCTTTTGTTCTACTGTATTATTGACTCTATGTTTTGTTTATTCCATGTGTAACTCTGTGTTGTTGTATGTGTCAAATTGCTACGCTTTATCTTGGCCAGGTCGCAGTTGCAAATGAGAACTTGTTCAACTAGCCTACCTGGTTAAATAAAGGTGAAATAAAAAAAATAAAAATTCTGTTTGTCCGTGATGTGTACGCCGAGGAACTTAAAACTTTCTACCCTGTCCACTACTGTCCCATCGATGTGGATAGGGGGGTGCTCCCTCTGCTGTTTCCTGAAGTCCACGATCATCTCCTTTGTTTTGTTGACGTTAAGTGTGAGGTTATTTTCCTGACACCACACTCCGAGGGCCCTCACCTCCTCCCTGTAAGCCGTCTCGTTGTTGTTGGTAATCAAGCCTACCACTGTAGTGTCGTCTGCAAACTTGATGATTGAGTTGGAGGCGTGCATGGCCACGCAGTCATGGGTGAACAGGGAGTACAGGAGAGGGCTGAGAATGCAGGGTCTCGAGCTTGATGACGAGTTTGGAGGGTTCTATGGTGTTGAATGCTGAGCTGTAGTCGATGAACAGCATTCTCACATAGGTATTCCTCTTGTCCAGATGGGTTAGGGCAGTGTGATTGTGATTGTGTCATCTGTGGACCTATTGGGGCGGTAAGCAAATTGGATTGGGTCCAGGGTGTCAGGTAGGGTGGAGGTGATATGGTCCTTGACTAGTCTCTCAAAGCACTTCATGACGACGGAAGTGAGTGCTACCGGGCGGTAGTCATTTAGCTCAGTTACCTTAGCTTTCTTGGGAACAGGAACAATGGTGGCCCTCTTGAAGCATGTGGGGACAGCAGACTGGGATAAGGATTGATTGAATATGTCCGTAAACACACCAGCCAGCTGTTCTGTGCATGCTCTGAGGACGCGGCTGGGGATGCCGTCTGGGCCTGCAGCCTTGCGAGGGTTGACACGTTTAAATGTTTTGCTCACGTCGGCTGCAGTGAAGGAGAGGCCGCAGGTTTTGCTAGCAGGCCGTGTCAGTGGCACTGTATTGTCCTCAAAGCGAGCAAAGAAGTTGTTTAGTCTGTCTGGGAGCAAGACATCCTGGTCCACGACGGGGCTGGTTTTCCTTTTATAGTCTGTGATTGACTGTAGACCCTGCCACATACCTCTCATGTCTGAGCCGTTGAATTGCGACTCTACTTTGTCTCTATACTGACGCTTAGCTTGTTTGATTGCCTTGCGGAGGGAATAGCTACACTGTTTGTCTTCGGTCATGTTTCCGGTCACCTTGCCCTGATTAAAAGCGGTGGTTAGCGCTTTCAGTTTTGCGCGAATGCTGCCATCAATCCACGGTTTCTGTTTTGGGAATGTTTTAATAGACGCTGTGGGTACGACATCGCCGATGCACTTGCTAATAAACCCGCTCACCGACTCAGCGTATTCGTCAATGTTGTTGTTCGCCGCAATGCGGAACATATCCCAGTCCATGTGATCGAAGCAATCTTGAAGCGTGGAATCCAATTGGTCGGACCAGTGTTGAACAGACCTAAGCGCAGGAGCTTCCTGTTTTAGTTTCTGTCAAAAGGCTGGAAGCAACAAAATGGAGTCGTGGTCAGCTTTTTCTAAAGGAGGGCCGGGGAGGGCCTTATATGCGTCGCGGAATATGTGGGAACTCCTTCAAGACTGTTGGAAAAGCATTCCAGGTGAAGCTGGTTGAGGGAATGCCAAAAGTGTGCAAAGCTGTCATCAAGGCAAAAGGTGACTACTTTGAAGAATCTCAAATATTAAATATATTTAGATTTGTTTAACACTACTTTGGTTACTACATGATTCTATATGTGTTATTTCATAGTTTTGATGTCTTCACTATTATTCTACAATGTAAAATAGTAAAAATAAAGAAAAACCCTTGAATGAGGTGTTCTAAAACTTTAATCTACTACTCACTAGGTTACACCATGTAACTGCATAGGACACTTATTCTCCTTATTCCTCGGGTTCATAATAAGATACCTATTTCTCTTTTCCAAACCTCTTTTAGGAATTCTTTAAAGACAATGAACAACATTTTCACCAAACTGCCCACTTCCTACCTTGGTAAAAACAAGAGACCAAATTCTCTTTTCCAACCTCACAATCTAGGATTTTAAAAGGGTAACATTTCTCTCAAGAAATAAATATATCATTAGCTATGTGAAAGTTTTTCTTGCCCACTAAACATTTTCACCTAAAATACCCACTCAACAATAACAATATTCAATTAATGTTCAATTAGTACTATTCGTTCTGTGACCTTTCAAGTTTAATTATTAAAATAAATCAGTCTCACCCTTAATCTATTTGTTCGAAATGACGTATCCATTCGCCAAAACTCCCTCCAGGATTTCCCCGGGATCTATCAGCAACAAAATAGAGTTAGTCACCCATTATCCTCATCGCCAAATTAACGTGGAATATTTCTGATTCAAAGGAGAGAGACTTCTAGATTTCTTTCAAAACAATCAAACGTTATTATTAATTATTGCAATAATGGAGCTGGTCAACGACCAGGTGTTCGCTGAGAGCCCAACGAGCAGATTTGTGTTACAGCTCTTTATAGCAAAGTACATCCTCCTGAATGTTCTTGACAAACAACAGATGTGTAAAATTATACAAAGGTACATTGTGATATCAAACAACAGACAGCAAGATTTACATTGCGTCAGGTTTCTGTTTCTAGGTAATTTACTGTATGTTTATACAGGTATATCTTCTCAGTTTCACACTCCTTAACACACAGATACTAATGCAACATGGGACACTGGGTCGTCACAATTTCTGAAGTCCAGTGTTCATCTGCATGTGGGAGAGAAACTGGAGGGAGGGTTCACCTGTCCCTGGCAAACAGTCCAGCATTTCACAGACACTAATCATTCAATGGAATGCAGGCTGTAGGTTATCACCAAGCCATCATAAATCAATTGCCAGCACCGAGCCCCAGAGGCCCAACTCAGAACCACAGACACAGATAAGAGAGTAATGAGAAACCTTATTCGATGCATAAACAGTATTAAAACATAATCTTGTAATTTTCCACCTTAAGAGTTACTGCCAGTCTCTGCTCTCAATGGTTTGGATTGTCCTTCTTGTCTCACATGCAGTGCCAGATTAATGCAGGGGATTACTGGGGCTGGAAGCCCCTGGGCCCAGGCCCATGGGGGGTCCAAGAGGCAGAAAAATAATTATATTCAGGAAATATATACTTTATGTATTATATATACAGTATATATTATATACTGTATGTAGTATATATAAAAAGAAAATCCACTGTATCCGCTAACCACAGGAACACTCAGGAGTCCACTCTCAATGAATGTACAGTAGACAACCTGTTGCTGCCGCTCTGCTAATCATCAGATAGGGGGAGGAGCGGAAGTAGGGGGCCAACATTGGGTAACTTGATTGGGTAACTGATTAATACAAAAAACTGCTAATAAATAAATGTGACTGGTCAATTGTGTGAGTCAGGGGCTGGGCCCAAGCCCACAGGGGGCCCAAGCTCGTAGGGGGCCCAAGAGGCATTTCTTTTTTCTTTTTTCTTTTTTTTTATACTATTCACATTTTTTATCCAACCACAGAAATTCCTATCAATGTTCAAAATACACCCCATAATGACAAAGCAAAAACAGGTTTTTAAAATGTTTTGCTAAAATATCATATTTACGGAAGTAGTCAGACCCTTTACTCAGTACTTTGTTGAAGCACCTTTGGCAGCGATTATAGCATTGAGTCTTCTTGGGTATGACGCAAAAAATTTGTCACACCTGTTTTTGGGGAGTTTCTCCCATTCTTCTCTGCAGATCCTCTCAAGCTCTGTCAGGTTAGATGGAGAGCGTCGCTCACAGTTATTTTCAGGTCTCTTTAGAGATGTTTGATCAGGTTCAAGTCCGGACTCTGGCTGAGACGCTCAAGGACATTCAGAGACTTGTCTCGAAGCCACTCCTGCGTTGACTTGGCTGTGTGCTTACGGCCGTTGTCCTGTTGGAAGGTAGTAAACCTTCATCCCAGACTGAGGTCCTGAGTGCTCTGGAGCAGGTTTTCATCAAGGATCTCTCTGTACTTTGCTCTGTTCATCTTTGCCTCAATCCTGACTAGTCTCCCAGTCCATGCCGCTGAAAAACGGCGCCACCATGCTTCAACGTAGGGATGGTGCAAGGTTTCCTCCAGATGTGACACTTGGCATTCTGGCCAAAGAGTTCAATCTTGGTTTCATCAGACCAGAGAATCTTGTTTCTCATGGTCTGAGAGTCTTTAGGTGCCTTTTGGAAAACTCCAAGCAGGCTGTTATGTGCTTTTTACTGAGGAGTGGCTTCCATCTGGCCACTCTACTATAAAGGCCTGATTGGTGGAGTGCTGTAGAGATGGTTGTCCTTCTGGAAGGTTCTCCCATCTCCACAGAGGAACTCAACTCCCTGACCAAGGCCCTTCTCCCCCGATTGCTCAGTTTGGCTGGGTGGCCAACTCTAGGAAGAGACTTGGTGGTTCCAAACTCTTTCCATTTAAGAAATGGAGCCCACTGTGTTCTTGGGGATCTTCAATGCTGCAGACATTTTGTTGGTCCCCTTGCCCAGACCTGTGTTCCTCGATACAATCCTGTCTCGGAGCTCTAGGGACAATTCCTTTGACCTCATGGCTTGGATTTTTCTCTGACGTGCACTGCCAACTGTGGGACCGTATATAGACAGGTGTGTGCCTTTCCAAATCATGTCCAATCAATTGAATTTACCACAGGGGGACTCCAATGAAGTTGTAGAAACATCTCAAGGATAAGCAATGGAAACAGGACGCACCTGAGATCAATTTTGAGTCTCATAGCAAAGGTCCTGAATACTTGTATAAATAAGGTATTTCTGTTTTTTATTTTTAATACATGTGCTAACATTTCTAAAAACCTGTTTTCCCTTCGTCATTATGGGGTATTGTGTGTAGATTTCTCAGGATTTGTATATATTTAACCCATTATAGAATAAGGCTGTAACGTAAACAAAATGTGGAAATATTCAAGGGGTATGCCTACAGTCGGGAAGGCTGCAGTTTGGGCAGCATGTGCGCCAAATATAGGTTACAGCTTGTTGTGTTTAAGCCATAACCATATAATCCATAGAAGGATGTTTTAACCGTTTACCCTGGCAATTTGACTGTTAAACAAAATCAAATCAACTTTTATTTGTAACATTAGCCAAATACAATAGGTGTAGACCTTCCAGTGAAATACTTACTTACAAGCCCTCATGGGTACACTAGCAATGGATGCCAGTCCTGACTTGACTGGGAACTGCCATCTATGGATAATTTTTCTATGGTTGCTTGCGGCTGTCAGTTTGCCTTTTGCAGATTTCAAAATACAATCACAGGAAAAAAACACAATTTCAACAACTCCCAATGTGTAGCTAACAGCAGCACTTTTGCAGTTGTTCATCTTGAGATCTTGAGGTTATTGCCACGAAGAGCACATCGGCCATCACCGTGAGTAGCCGAGAGCTTCATCTTCATCATTAGGTGAGTCAGTGTTCCACTGGAAATTGTATTTAGTAGCCTACTGTAGCCTATGATATATATACTGTATACAGTACATAGTATATTGCCCCTAATATTGCACAATCTGTGTGTTGCTTCATTGGCCTGGGCTATTGTTTGTTTGAAATCAAGACCAGATTGATCTCAGTTTGTCAGTGTTAGAGTAGCCACTCATTTAGATAATTTGTGTGGTATTAAAAAAGATTCAGATAATGTATTCTGTCATGTAAACAAAGAATTGCATGAAATGTGCTTTTAAATGGTCAATTGTTTTTCGGAAAACGTTTCTGTTCAACTGTAGCTTATGCCACATGGCAAACGTTATTATGGCTTTATTATAAAGGGGCTTTTTCCTTCAACAGTAAATTTACCACGCTTCAAATTGCATCTTGCTGAACAAATGTGTTTAAAGAAAAGTATGGAGGGGGGGTCTACTAAGCTAACATATGGAATTGTTTTAAAATTTACATACATTTAGCTATTTGATTTGGAATTTTAGGACCCTTTTAGGTATTAAAAATATATATTTTATAAACATGTACAGTGGGGGGAAAAAGTATTTGATCCACCGCTGATTTTGTACGTTTGCCCACTTACAAAGAAATGATCAGTCTATAATTTTAATGGTAGGTTTATTTGAACAGTGAGAGACAGAATAACAACAAAAAATTCCAGAAAAACACGTAAAAAATGTTAGAAAATGATTTGCATTTTAATGAGGGAAATAAGTATTTGACCCCTCTGCAAAACATGACTTAGTACTTGGTGGCAAAACCCTTGTTGGCAATCACAGAGGTCAGACGTTTCTTGTAGTTGGCCAGCAGGTTTGCACACATCTCAGGAGGGATTTTGTCCCACTCCTCTTTGCAGATCTTCTCCAAGTCATTAAGGTTTCGAGGCTGACGTTTGGCAACTCGAACCTTCAGCTCCCTCCACAGATTTTCTATGGGATTAAGGTCTGGAGTGGCCAGGACCTTAATGTGCTTCTTCTTGAGCCACTCCTTTGTTGCCTTGGCCATGTGTTTTGGGTCATTTGTCATGCTGGAATACCCATCCACGACCCATTTTCAATGAGCCTGGCTGAGTGAAGGATGTTCTCACCCAAGATTTGATGGTACATGGCCCCCTCCATCGTCCCTTTGATGCAGTGAAGTTGTCCTGTCCCCTTAGCAGAAAAACACCCCCAAAGCATAATGTTTCCACCTCCATGTTTGACGGTGGAGATGGTGTTCTTGGGGTCATAGGCAGCATTTCTCCTCCTCCAAACATGGCGAGTTGAGTTGATGCCAAAGAGCTCCATTTTGGTCTCATCTGACCACAACACTTTCACCAGTTGTCCTCTGAATCATTCAGATGTTCATTGGCAAACTTCAGACGGGCATGTATATGTATTCTTGAGCAGGGGGACCTTGCGGGCGCTGCAGGATTTCAGTCCTTCACAGTGTAGTGTGTTACCAATTGTTTTCTTGGTGACTATGGTCCCAGCTGCCTTGAGGTCATTGACAAGATCCTCCCGTGTAGTTCTGGGCTGATTCCTCACCATTCTCATGATCATTGCAACCCCACGAGGTGAGATCTTGCATGGAGCCCCAGGCCGAGGGATATTTACAGTTCTTTTGTGTTTCTTCCATTTGCGAATAATCGCACCAAATGTTGTCACCTTCTCACCAAGCTGCTTGGCGATGGTCTTGTAGCCCATTCCAGCCTTGTGTAGGTCTACAATCTTGTCCCTGACATCCTTGGAGAGCTCTTAGGTCTTGGCCATGGTGGAGAGTTTGGAATCTGATTGATTGATTGCTTCTGTGGAAGGATGTCTTTTTTTACAGTTAACAAGGTGCGGTTAGGAGCACTCCCTTTAAGAGTGTGCTCCTAATCTCAGCTCGTACCTGTATAAAAGACACCTGCGAGCCAGAAATCTTTCTGATTGAGAGGGGGTCAAATACTTATTTCCCTCATTAAAATGTAAATCAATTTATAACATTTTAGACATGCGTTTCTATGGATGTTTTTGTTGTTATTCTGTCTCTCACTGTTCAAATAAACCTACCATTAAAATTATAGACTGATCCTTTCTTTATCAGTGGGCAAACGTACAAAATCAGCGGTGGATCAAATACTTTTTTCCCCCACTGTATTTGATAAAATATAGAATTTGGCATTTACTACTATAGCCAACAGAAACACATTGAATGACAAGTTCATTAATGTCAAAAAAATACATTTCAGAAATGTTTTATTTTTGGGGGGCACATATTTAACCCCTTATTTTTGTTGGCACAAAACTACCTCTATACTTCCATTAATTTGTATGGGTTACCTTCAGACGAGTCCTGTGACAGGAGAAAAGGACGACATTGTGTTCGTGAGAGTATCCCGTTTTCACAGTGGGGTCATATTAGTTTTTAGCCCAAACGGTTCAGATGCTACAGACAGAATTGACACATCAGCGTTACCGATTTCAGACAAGTCACATTAGACCATTCGGACGCGACAGACCTTTTCATGAGAAGACCAAGTTTCAGGATGACTCATGGTCTAACAAACACTGCTGTAGCTCGTCTACCTTCCACCGCATATAGCTGGCATGGGCGAATGCAGTGGATGCAAAATAACATATCTCTATCTTAAACTGACAGATTTTGATGGATAAGTTTTTATTATGTTACTTAGATTGATGCATGGGTGCATCAATATAGTCTAGGGGGCAGTTAATAGATGTAGCCTGTTTGAAATAATGAGCGCTTCTAAAGACCTCAGCGTGCTTAAATTCGGCTGGCGCCTTGCCGAACCGAATGATTGTGCTCCCGTTCTCCCTTAAAAGACATTTGCTTTAAAAACAAGAAAAAAAAGCACCAATCGTATTGTTTGTCCATTTTGAGATGCCATAGCCACTTCCTCAAAATATTCAGAATGAATGTAAGATTACTCAAGAAATCTGTCATTCATTTTGACGTTTTTAATGAAGAGATCTTAGAGGCGCCATTTTTCTGTTTTGTGCAGTATTTTTGTATAAAATAAATTTGCTTGACAACGAGTCGTCTTCGTTGAATGACAGGAAAGACTTTATTGAAGAGTCCCTACTGTTGACCAATCACTGACGAAGGGGTGTAGCCTCCAGAAACAATTGTGCCAGAACAGCCGAAGTCCAAAACTTCACAAAATAACATAAGCACAAACTCTAAACTTTGGGAAGCATGAGAACGCCTTTACAGTCACCTTTTCATGTTGTTTATTAAAAATACTTTACATTCAAATCATATGGTTTGATTTCAATACCAAATGGTAGATCCAGGTAGTCACAGAAATAGATGGTTAAATGAGGATTTTAAAGAATGGAGCGGCATATTTGTTTAACTTATTAACTTACTCATCAGCAGCTTTGATCTCGTTGTCAGTCACTCAATTAGCCAATGTCAAAAAAAAAAAAAATCGAATTGGTAAGTTAGTCTAGCCAGCTATCTCCCAGGGGCCCCCCATTGATTTTGTTAGTCCCTCATATTATAAACTGCAAACATTTCTCTTCAGGACCAGCACTGACTGCATGTGTGTATGCAGACCCGGAAGCCACTTCGGCCCCTCGTGATGAGTTCAGATTCTTTGTGGCCCCCACCCCCATCAAAGTTGCAAGACTGTCTCAATGTTGCAATAGACCTATTGCTAGCCATGAAGGCTGTTCAGGGTTTCTATTTACTTCCCACAATGAACACAAGAGGGCTCTAAAACACAGCTAAATCAGTACTACTTTAGAATATGTCAAATCCTTCGACCAAGGAGGCACAAAAACAAGTAGTAGCCTTTGCACTTTTCAGAATATCCAACGACCACCTTGTAAGTGTATGCCTGGTGAAGGTAATGTGACTAAATTATGTCATCTGTGATGATTAATAACACTGGGAAGTTTAACAAAATGGACAAACATACTTTATTGTTTATAAAAACCTATCCAGAATTAAGAAAATTCACATTTACAAAATGTCATTACATAAAACAGATAACATCCCTTTTGTTAAAAACACTCATGATTACATGGAAACAATCAGTAACACAAAAAAAAAATTGTCAAACTACATGACAGACATTCACCAGCAGATCTGCAGTTGAAGGCATGAATGACCGTCAACTCCATTGCTTTCATTTGCTTCTTTTTATCTTGTAACTTATATAGCTCAACTCTAGCATTCATGAGATATAAAACCCCATAAAATACATCCTCAATCAACATTCCATAACCCTCCATAGATTACTCTGTAAAACTCCCCTTTCTAGTACGAGGACAGCAGAGTAGGGGAAAGGAGCAGAGTATCTTTGGACAGGATGGCAGTAAAGCAAACTCAATGTGTGGAAGGACTGGCAGTTAACTGGCATGACGCAAACACCTCCGCCAAATATGCATTCAGAACGCTTTGAATAATGTTAAGCCAGGGGTCACTTGGATGATAGCTCGGTGCCTTGTTGAGGTATATAGTCTGGACTGAGAGGAGAGACGCTGGTGGGTTGGGCATCAAGTACAGTTGTAATTGTATATCTTCTCCATAAAGTTCCATCGGGCAGCCCCATCAACACAACAGCAAAATAATCAAACTCCGCTACTCTGAGGGCTAACAACTAACTAATACTTCACTTACGGGTCATCTAACACTGATCAAAATAAAACATGTCAACTATCTACATACACATTGCATCCACAATTCACTTTCCCTTAAGGAATGTAGTATGTATCTGAATGATCAATACCCAACTTCTGCTCAGAAGCATTTGATGCACGTTGTGGACTGACAAGTTTGTATGACAAGTTATGAGACAGGACTTATAGAAAAGACATGGCTTGACTGACAACAAGTCAGAGGTTCAGCAGTGCACATATGGGTTTGAACAGCTGTAGACTGATTCAAATGGTTAAGAGCTAGCAGAATTTTCCCATTGCTTAGCTGAGAGGTAAGAGACAATGGTGGTTCCAGTTGAAAGCCTGTCCTAACCTAGTCCCCAGGGTCAAATTGCTGTTGCATAGAGCCTGGTAACACTGAGCAACAAAGTGGGATTTGAAAGGGGTGTGGATAAAATCGAGGTGGGAGACAGAGCGCCTGATACAGCTGTAACAGATGAGACTGAAATATGGCAAAAATAGCCAATCAATATAAATGTTCTATCACATTGCCATATTATTTTTGAGGAGCTCAATTGATTCGGAGTTCAGGATTTAAAGTTTATATCTGAAAAAATATTTCTCGAAGTGTACTTTCAGATTTTCTGTACTCACTTGTTTAAATCACCTGTGCTGCTCAAGCTTTAAAGTGCTCAATGGTGGGGGAGGTTCTAAGGGTTATGCTAGATGGTGATAGATTAGCCAATTAAAACAATGGTTGTTTAGTCCACTCCTGCCATAGACCTCCAGTCGAGTCAAGTTCTGAGGCGCCGTGAAACCAGATGGTTCGACTGAGCCGGCTGGTGGACGAGATTAGCCGTCACACAATGCAGTGCTGAGATCCTATTGATTCAGAAAGAGCTCTAGGACAAAGGACAAAGTCTCATATTGGAGCAATTACATCTTCACTGTTGTGGTAAACAACTCTTACTGCTCGCACAGTCTGATATTCTACAATTGTAGTCATGGAATGCTGCAGGCCAGAGAGCACACCGTTTAAACGCTTGCAACGACTTCATTGTTGTTTTTTGATCATTGTTGAGGTATGATGAATTCACCCAGGATTCTACCTGGGTGTATTGGTTAAGACACTGTTCCCGGGAAAGATGTTCAGTGTCTGAGACAAACAATACAAGAATGTATCTAATTCAAAAACATATTTAAAGGGAAACCCAGAGGCTATTTTTAAGTGGTTCGTTGAAGTCTGACTGCAATCCTGTGAGAGAAGGCACATACGAGTCTAGTTGAATAAGGCAGCTTCATGTCCACTGTGCAGGCTCTGCAGAGGTATCAGTCTCCAGAGACTGACAGAACAGTCCAAAGATAACGAGCCATAGGTATGGAAGTATTTTTGCCCTCTTCTCTCATCCCTTGCCGGGCCTCAGAGAGGGAGATCAGAGAGAGGGCGGAATGGATGGTGGATAGTTTCTCTCTCAGTACAGTACCCTGTAGGCCTATGCATTCCACCACACCCCTCACTAGTAGTTAAACTTGACCTTCTCAATGTCGACAATCAGTGTCCGAGCCAAGAAGATGCCCATCATCTGAAAAGGGGGAAGAATTCACAGCATTAGCTAACAATAGATACGAATCCCATCAGCATATAAACATGTACTCTCATTTCAATATAGATATATTTACCTGAAGCAGAGATATAATGATGAATACTCCAGCTACTATGTAGAGATTCCGTGGAAGCCATTCCTCTAAGGCTGGGATGCAGCCCTTGATGTAAATATAGTTGATCCAGTCCCCCTGCAAAAGGAAATGAGAGCTATATGGAATGCTTTCCCCTACCTTTGTATATACCGGCTTACTCAAATCACCTTACATTAAGTGCACCAAGACTTGTACCTAGTGTATCTTGAAGGGATAGACCAAACTGATTGTTTTTTCAAATACCGAAGTAGATTTGACACCAAGAGTTTGTTGTCAAGAAGTTTCCCGAATTAGAATAAATATTTTTTTTAAGTCAAAAGGATGCATTCTGCTATTGTGTAGCTATTATCCATGACAGCCTATGGCAATATCTCAGTGAAATTAATATTGACCATCACAAGGGGCAGAGGGGAAAGGTCAAAATTAGCAAATAGATAGTTCTTCTGCAATTAATGGGCAGCAGTAACAGAAAGGTCGCTGGTTCGAATACCCGAGCCAATAAGGCAAAAAATATGTTTGTGCCCTGGAGCAAGGCACTTAACCCTAATTTGCTCCAGGGGCGCTGTACTACTATGGCTGACCCTGCAAAACAACACATTTCACTGCACGTGACAAACAAATAATATGAAGAATTGATGAGTCATCTATGATGAATAGTGAAACTCAGCTCTTCCATTTCAACATAAAAACTCCCATTTATCTAGAAGCATCTGCTGTGTCTAAGACATTTTTCATGATAAACAAAAAAGACAAATCAGTTTGCCTCATAAGTTTGAATAACAATGAAGATTAATAGTTCATTCTGAGCCAAGGGACCAGAACCGATGTAAAACAGGGTGGATTTGCAGAAAAACAAATTTAAGCCCCAGCTTTGAGAGCGACCACTGGAACACTAGGCCAAAATATAGATAAAGGATAATTTATTTTCAGCCTGCCGTTCTTCGTAGTGACAAGAGATTAACAGGGACAGGAGGGAGCCTGCCTTTCGTTCAGCAGTGATAACACCAAATTTGTGTTTCTCCCATTTGGGTAATGGGAAGAAAAGGCACTGTCGATACAGCTTAAATGACCTGACACTAAAGCCTGTATTATCTACCCTTAAGAAGAAATGGAAGTTTACTTTCTGCACTGAAATTGCCCTGAAATCTAATCTATTACTTTGCAATGTTTCCCTTTCACAGAAATAGTCTTACTACAGCTAGTACAGAGGTGGATTGTTGCAAACAATAGACATGGATGCATATATAGGCCATATAAACATACAGTTAGGACATGCAGTAGGCTATCGTAAAGACAAATAGTGATTTCTCCAGATTATGTGTGGATATCAAAAGTCGCTTTGGCTAAAAGTGTCTGCTAAATAGCATATATTACTATATGTACACATACATTTGAAATCAGAAGTTTACATACACTTAGGTTGGAGTCATTAAAACTTGTTTTTCAACCACTTCACAAATTTCTTGTTAACAAGCTAGTTTTGGAAAGTCGGTTAGGACATCTACTTTGTGCATGACACCAGTCATTTTTCCAACAATTGTTTACAGACAGATTATTTCACTGTATCACAATTCCAGTGGGTCAGAGGTTTACATACACTAAGTTGACTGTGCCTTTAAACAGCTTGTAAATTTCAGAAAATGATGTCATGGCTTTAGAAGCTTCTGATAGGCTAATTGACATCAATTTGAGTCAATTGGAGGTGTACCTGTGGATGTATTTTAAGGCCTACCTTCAAACTCAGTGCCTCTTTGCTTGACATGATGGGAAAATCAAAAGAAATCAGCCAAAAACTTGTAGACCTCCACAAGTCTGGTTCATCCTTGGGAGCAATTTCCAAACGCCTGAAGGTACCACGTTCATCCGTACAAACAGTATGCAAGTACAAACACCATAGGACCACGCAGCCGCCATACCACTCAGGAAGGAGACGCGTTCTGTCTCCTACAGAGATGAACCTACTTTGGTGCGAAAAGGGCAAATCAATCCCAGAACAACAGCAAAGGACCTTGTGAAGATGCTGGAGGAAACAGGTACAAAACTATCTATATCCAAAGTAAAACGAGTCCTATATCGCCATAACCTGAATGGCCGCTCAGTAAGGAAGGAGGCACTACTCCAAAACCACCATAAAAAAAGCCAGACTACGGTTTGCACCTGCACATGGGGAAAAATATAATACTTTTTGGAGAAATATAATACTTTTTGGAGAAATGTCTTCTGGTCTGATGAAACAAAAATAGAACTGTTTGGCCATAATGACCATCATTATGTTTGGAGGAAAAGGGTGAGGCTTGTAAGCTGAAGAACACCATCCCAACCGTGAAGCACAGGGGTGGCAGCATCATGTTGTGGGGGTGCTTTGCTGCAGGAGGGACTGGTGCACTTCACAAAATAGATGGCATCATGGAGGACAATTATGAGGATATATTGAAGCAACATCAAGACATCAGTCAGGAAGTTAAAGCTTGGTCGCAAATGGGTCTTCCAAATGGACAATGACTCCAAGCACACTTCCAAAGTTGTGGCAAAATGGCTTAAGGACACCAAAGTCAAGGTATTGGAGTGGCCATAATAAAGCCCTGACCTCAATCCCATAGAAAAGTTGTGGGCAGAACTGAAAAAGCATGTGCGAGCAAGGAGGCCTACAAACCTGACTCAATAACACAAGCTCTGTCAGGAGGAATGGGCCAAAATTCACCCAACTTATTGTGGGAAACTTGTAGAAGTCTACCCGAAATGTTTGACCCAAGTTTAAATTGTTTAAGGCAATACGACCAAATACTAATTGAGTGTATGTAAACTTCTGATACACTGGGAATGTGATGAAAGAAATAAAAGCTGAAATAAATCTCTACTATTGTTCTGACATTTCACATTCTTAAAATAAAGTGGTGATCCTAACTGACCTAAGACAGGGAATTTTTACTAGGACTAAATGTCAGGAATTGTGAAAAACTGAGTTTAAATGTATTTGGCTAAGGTGTATGTAAACTTCCAACATCAACTGTATATGTGATGTGTGCACTGGATAGGGTCATACCTTTAGATGTTTACGGACATCATAGCCACACTGGGTGTTTAAAACTGAGTCCTGTGGAGAGAGAGAAATAAACGGCTCGAATTAGTCCGGTCAGTGTCAAGGACTAACAAGAGGCAAACCTAAAAATGAGCATGACAGTGGCAGTTATAACAACTAGTAGAGTGACTTATTCAGAGACATACTGAAGGAGCAATGACACCAAGAGAGACATGGAGATAAGGGCAGGCAGATTACTCACTGCAGGGTCACTAAGGCAGCAGGAGAAGGGCACTCCGCACCGCTCTCTGCTGGGGTTGTTGTTGGTGCAGTTGAAGTAGACGTTCAGGTTCCAGTCGTCAGGCTCCTTTGCTCCGCAGCAGTGGTTCTAGGACAGACAAGAGGGAAGTTTGAGTCAGATGGTTCTAAACGAACCCGAACACACACCAACTCCTGAAGTGTGTTTCCATACCATACATCTGACAGTGTAGGACTGAGCACACAGTCACTTAGTGGACAGCAGTTCAAGTATCATCAGGTCCCTAGAGAACAGGCCATCGTAGCAAGGCTTGTGAAAGCAAGCACACAATTACACACCAACACTAGGATGTATGAACCATCTCGGGAAGGGGTTAGGAGGAAAGGAAGGAAACAACATGACGGAACCGATGTGAGGGACAGAAGGTTATTAAGTAACTTCGTGTCTCACGTTCTCCCTGCCTCTATATCCCATTACCCACCCCCAACAGCAACACACCGCATAGCTCTCGTTCTCTGCCTCGCTCACCAGCTTTTGCAGGGAGTCAATGAGGTTTTGCAGGTCGATGTCCTCTCTGTAGGCCTTGACGTTGGCCAGGAAGAAGTCGTTGATCCACTCTCTAACGTTGTCCTGGAAGACGAACGCCAGCACGGCCGCAGTCAGTTCCAGGAAGAAGATTAACCCGATCACCCCTGAGAACTAGAAGAGAAAAACAAGTTAACTATACGTGGTGGGAGACTGATAGAGAAGCATCAGAGTCAGAGACAAGAGACTCAAAAACAGGAATATAGTAATCTTGGTAGTATGGCTTGGTAGTGTTCTGCATGGGTAGAAAAAACTGCTTAAAGATAAAACAATTGCATGCCCTAATCAATGAAGGATGTGGTGAATGAAGAAAACTGGCTCTCATGAGGACCGCCACAAGAAAGGAAGAACCAGAGTTCATTAGCGCTAACTGCACCTCAGATTGCAGCCCAAATAAATGCTTCAGAGTTAACCTCAACATCAACTATTCAGAAGAGACTGCGTGTATCAGGCCTTCATAATTGAATTGCTGCAAAGAAACCACTACTAAAGGACACCGATAAAAAGAAGAGCCTTGCTTAGGCCAAGAAACACAAGCACTGGACATTAGACTGGTGGAAATCTGTCCTTTGGTCTGATGAGTTCAAATTGGAGATTTTTGGTTCCAACCGCCGTGTCTTTGTGAGACGCACAGTAGTTGAACGGACGATCGCTGCGTGTGTGGTTCCCACCGTGAAGCATGATGGGTGTGATGGTGCTTTGCTGGTGACACTGTCTGTGATTATTTTCAATTCAAGGCACACTTAACCAGCATGGCTACCACAGCATTCTCCATCCCATCTAGTTTGCGCTTAGTCAGACTATCATTTATTTTTCACACACCTCCTGGCTGTGTAAGGGCTATTTGACAAAGGAGAGTTATGGAGTGTTGCATTAGATGACCTGGCCTCCACAATCACCCAACCTCAACCCATTTGAGATGGTTTGGGATGAGTTGGACAACAGAGTGAAGGAAAAGCAGCCAACAAGTGCTCAGCATATGTGGGAACTCCTTCAAGACTGTTGGAAAAGCCTTCCTCATGAAGCTGGTTGAGAGAACGCCACGAGTGTGCAAAGCTGTCATCAAGGGAAAGGGTGGCTACTTTGAAAAATCTAAAATATGCTTTGCATGGGAAATGCGGATATCATCGCGGTAGTTGGAACCAAAAATCTCAAATTTGGACTCCAGACCAAATTTCCACCCGTCTAATGTTCCACTGCTCGTGATTCTTGGCCCAAGCAAGTCTCTTCTTATTATTGGTGTCCTTTAGTAGTGATTTCCTTGCAGCAATTCGACCATGAAGGCTTGATTCACACAATCTCCTCTGAACAGATGTTGAGATGTGTCTGTTACTTGAACTCTGAAGCATTTATTTGGGCTGCAATTTCTGAGGCTGGTAACTAATGAACTTACCCTGTGCTGCTTAGGTAACTCTGGGTCCTCCTTTCCTGTGGCGGTCCTCATGAGAGCCAGTTTCATCATAGCGCTGGATGGTTTTTGTGACTGCACTTGAAGAAACTTTCAACGTTCTTGAAATGTTCCGTACTGACTAACCTTCATGTCTTACAAAGTAATGATGGACTGTCATTTCTCTTTGCTTCTTTGAGCTGTTCTTGCTAGCTATATATATATATATATATATATATATCTCTTCTGTATACCACCCCTTCCTTGTCACAACACAACTGATTGGCTCAAACGCATTGAGGAGGAAAGAAATTCCACACATTAACTTAAGGCACACCTGTTAATTAATGCTTTCCAGGTGACTACCTCATGAGAGAATGCCAAGAGTGCAAAGCTGTCATTGAGGCAAAGGGTGGCTATTTGAAGAATCTCAAATATAACATATTTAGATTTGTTTAACACTTTTTTGGTTACTACATGATTCCATGTGTTATTTCATAATTGATGTCTTCAAAATAAAGAAAAACCCTTGAATGAGTAGGTGTGTCCAAACTTTTGACTGATACTGTGTGTGTGTGTGTGTATATAAAAATGTTTTTGTGAAACGAACAGCTGACTGAAGAGTCAGTTTGAGGCCGTTTCTGTGGTAACATGGACTCTTAACATGATGAAACTTTTTTGCTTCTAGCAAGGCGTTGCCTAGGTAATGCCCCCTCCCTGCACCAGCAGCACAGAAAAATAGAATGAATAAAACGTGCTTGGAAGTTCTATCCCTGGCATTTTTGACTGGTAATTTCATGAACTCAAACATGGTTGCCTGGTATATTCATGCAATAACTCCCATGGTAAAGTAGAATGTATGATAACTGATTTGGCTCATACAATGGAATACATTTTTTGTAAAGTCACTTGAGTTGAATCAACAAACCACAACACGTTGATGGGTATACTTCCTGCCTTGCTACTATGGGTGAACTCGCAATGGCCACCAGTCCACCCCATATACCAGCACGCTTGAATGGGGATGCCCCTTCTATTCATGATATTTCTACGACAGCACATACAGTCAAGAGGAGAGGAGAATGATTACTTTTTTCTACTCAAACGGTTATTAGTGACCTCGGTCATTTGGCTGACCAATAACCGTCACCCAAAATTCCATGACCGTCACAGCCCCACTTGTAAGAGCAGCTAAAATGTGTACCAGTATTCTATCGGTATGCTATGAGACCCCCAAGAGAGAGAGAAAGAGCAAGAGAAATAGAAAGAGTATTGTTGTGGTGGTGCAGTACTCACAAACTTGAGGAGGCATATGTTCTCCCTGAGTGCTCCTACACATCCTGCAAAGCCCAGGATGAAGGTGATCACTCCCACCAACAGCACCAGCCACACGGGGTCAAAGCCATGCAGCCGTGTCACCTGTGTCAGGTCCAACAGTACTCCCTACAGGAGTGAGAACAGTTGAGTTAACCGTTGAGCTAACAGATCCCCAGGGTATTGTGCATGGCGACACAGGCCGACAGGTGAATTACATAAAATACTGTATGACCTTTCAGACATGGATGAGAAGCTGATACCATTTCAAGCAAAGCATCAACATGCAAGTAGACAGTCATTCCGAGAATGAATGCCACATAAAGAATTCAATTATTTAATACATTGAATAAATTACATAGCGTATCTGATTAAAAGCTGGCGTGTTATCCTGTAACATTAATATCTCCAATACACATTTGAATAACCTCTAATCTAGCGGTTCAACCCTACAGAACAGACATTGATTAAAATGTGTATTCAGCTTCAAGCTGTGTGTAACAATAGGGGAAATTAACTGTGAATTTGATGGTTGTGAATGTTTTAAAAGATGTGATGGTCTGGCACAAACACAATTACACAAACAGAGTCAATGAGTAGAGATTAGCTGTCTGTACGGTGGTGAAACATTTACAGGACAATGGGAGAAGCTGCTCCCTCACCTTCTCACTCCAGGCCCAGAACCCAATGGCGATGAATGCTGCTCCAGCCAGCTGAGGAAGGAAGCAGACCGACTTTTTCTGGCGTGTTTACATTTTTTACTTGGTGTGTTCAGTTGTTTACTTTTATATTTAACATTTTCACATAGGCATTAGGGAAAACTCTGCCACAAAATAATATTAAAGCATAACTAGGTATAAAAAAGAGGGAGCCTGCTAATAACAAAAATACTGACAATGTCTAGAATTTCAAAGGGCACCAAAATTCTCAAGAAATTGCAAAAAAAAAAAAAAAAAAAAAACAGGAAGAGATGGGTCATAAGTGGTTATTGCGTATCTTTGAACTCAGAATACAAGTGCCCTATCAAGAGATGAATTAACGAGCTTAACCAAAATCCAAAAAAGAAGCGTTTCTACATTTCCTGTTGACACAGACCAAGAGAGGAAGCTAGCAAATATCTTAGTGAGTCTCCTGTTCACTCGCTAAAACAGGAAGTAGGCTCTAAAGGTTATTTCTTAACTCTGGATGTTGGAAGGACATTAGAGATGTAGGCTAAAGCAACAAAATAAATGCTCACACTCTTCTTTAATTTAGAGATAAACAGAAATAGAGGCTGTTACCAGTGGAGGATGTTATCAGAGGGAATGGCTATTGAAAAAGTGCTCTGTGTAGAAAGATGGTGGCAGGGGGCACCAGGTCAGCCAACAGGGGCTGCCATCTGCCCTCAGATGTAGAAAATGGTTTTAGTAAATCAATGTGTTCTCTACATGGGCTTCCCAGACATTCTTGCCTTAAAAGATCACCATATTAGTCCCTCCAGGATTTTGCTGGAATTTGTGATATTTGCAGGCAAAAATGTGCAGTGATTGGTTGAAATTTCGAGCTCTATTTTTGTACAGGGGTGATGGGTCAGTTTTATGCAATAATATTGTGATGATTTGACTGACAGAAATAGTGCAGTGATTGGTCAAATCTGCAAGCCCTCGCATAATAAATCAGGAAATTATTGATTTTGCTAAGTATGTTGTGATTACAGAATCCTGGAGGGACTGCTATATGCCCCACCTCATGCCGAGCGTAAACTACACGACTTTCAAAATCCTAACATCGCTGAGCCGCACATTAAACAAACGTCTTTCTTGTAGTTTTTTTTTTTCTTGCCAACATAGTGGTGCACACACTAAACGATGAGGCACAGACTGGGGGTCACACACTACAAGATTCTTCACTTGGTCGTGAGGATTCTCGATACCACGCCGTCTCCTGAAAATAATGACTGATTAGATTGTAAACGTAGCTGGAACAAGCAGTGGCTAAAAGCAGCCACAAACACATTCAATCAGAAATTCACGCTTGCCATACAGAGTTGAATGGCTTCTTCTCTGGCAAGCTCTCATTGCTGATCAGCGTTCTCAAAACGTGCCATTGCACATCTCACTACAAGAGCACTGCTGATTTGTGCTGATAAAATGTGTTTGAAAATATGGGAGCATCTGGGATGGCTCAAAGACAGGATCGATAGCCCTCAGATTGCGTCGGTGACAGCCACGTAGGCAACAACATGGTGATTTTGTCTCCAATCTCAAAAACTTGTCTGGGACAGCTAATTCGGGGTCAAAATCATGCAGTGTACGCCTGGCTTTAAAGTTGCAGTATTCTTGAGTATCTGATTTACTGCTCATGGCTGACTCTAGCAAACCAAACTCCAAGGTGAATGAAGTTTATGATTTACTTCACCAACAGAGTGGAGCAGAGACCAGGCTTTTTGGAATCTAGCTCCGACTACGTCAATTCACTCACGGGCAAAACTTTAAAAAAATGTTGTATCATGAAACGCCTAACCTGTACCCATGTTTGTCCTCTGTAGTTGCGGGCCTTGTTTGCTGAAATCCATACTTTTTCAATTTTTTTTTATAAAATACAACCAACGTTTTGCTCATGTCTGTTTCTCAAAAGATGGCAATTTAGCACGAATGTGCATGTGTCAATTGATTCTCCGATGACGTAAACCTAGTGCTCCAAATACTCATTGTCCAATCAAAATCACACAATCTACAGATGGTGTGCCGACCAATCGAATTTCACAGATCATTGCAGGTGCCAGTAAACTCAAAATTTGGCACATTACTTTATTGACTTGGTGCATTTTCTATCCAGAGATACTGAGAAATAACGAGAGATATCATAAAAATATACTTTTATTTTACATATTACAATCATTTTACAGCAGGGGTCTACAACAGGTCAATCGCGAGCTACCAGTAGTTCGCAGCCCACCTATGAGTAGCTCGGCAAACAATTCTGAAAGTACATTACATTTTCAAGTGTTCCACTGCAATCTAACAAGTATCAGATACTGTAAGCTCCCTGCTACTGTCTAATCAACACAACATTATAAACTGGGTGGGTCAAACCCTGAATGCCTGACAGATGTGGTATATCAGACCGTATATCATGGGCATGACAAAACATGTATTTTTACTGCTCTAATTACATTGGTAACCAGTTTATAATAGCAATAAGGCACCTCGGGGGTTTGTGGTATATGGCCAATATACCACACCTCCTCGGGCCTTAATGCTTAATTATCCCAACCCTGGATAGCGACTATTGGCTTAAAAAGCCAAACCTAACAATATCTGCCAAATAATTTCCAGCAACATTGCCCGTCTGTCTGGTGCGCACATTTGTTTATCACTTTGTGTTTAGCCAGTTGATGTGGTAACGGTCTTGTGGGTTGAAAGAAATACTTTCCCCAAAACCGTCTCAATTAAATGTTAACTGCAAAGTAGGTGTACATGGCAGAAGTATATTATGAGTAATTATAAACTGGGTTGTTCAAGCACTGAATGATGATCGGTTGAATGCCGTGGTTCATCAGACCGTATACCATGGGTATGACAAAACATTTATTTTTATTGCTCTAATTATGCTGGTAACCACTTTATAATAGAATAAGGCACCTCGGGGGTTGTGTCGTGCTTAAGAACAGCCCTTAGCCGTGGTATATAGGCTACATACCACACCCCATCGGGCCGTATAGCTTAATTATAACATTTGTATTTATTATTTGCTTACTTTGCCATGAAATGAGCAGCAGCAGTACAGAACCACGGCTAGACCAGCACATTAGATGGCACATTCCTCACTTCGCTAGATGTGCAAGTAAAGGGTCAGGTGCAATAAAATGGGAATTACAAAAAATGTATATTTGTTCAAATGTATATTTGTTCACCCCCCCCCCTAAAAAAATGGTCTTCACATTGACTCAGGACATCCAATGTTGTTGTTTATCTATGAACAATTCTACATTTTAGAGTAAAAAAACAAAACAAGTAGTGTACTACTTTCTCTTGTACACTAAGGGCCTGGGGAAGAATTGCAGGCGAGATGAGAAGAATGAGTAGCTCAAGACATGTTCATTTATTATAAGTAGCTCTCAGGCTAGAAATGGTTGGCGACCCCTGTTTAATAGCCTAGATTTAATTTACAAATGTCAGAGATTCAATTGATGGAAGTTGCCATCTTCGAGACACAGAAACAAGCAAAAAGTCGGTGGCTGCATTTGATTGTTCATTGAAATGGTATGAATTTCAGCAATAAAAGAAAGGCACGCAACTAGAGGTCAAACATTGGTACAATGTAGGCATTTCAGGATTTACCTTTTTTTAAGTATTGGGCAAATCGATGTAGTCTGAGCTAGATTCCACAAAGTCTGGTCTCTGCTCCAGTCTCTTGGTAAATTTCTTCATAAACCTCCTCCACCATCGAGTGGAGTTTAGTCCGCTAGGCCAACTCAGGCCAACTATACAGCATATGCATAACTGCATTCATAGCATAGCACCAAATGAGAAAACGGGGTGTCACAGCATGTCTGCATTACTCATGGTTTACAGGGCTACCTACTGCTTGTGCTACTTACCCAAAAGATGATGTTGTAGCTGAACATGAGGTACTTGTAACAGAAGCTGACTTCTGCATTTTCATAACGATAGTAGTGCATATTTTCCCCTGTGTTGAGAGACAGGAGCGAGACAATGACAGTTAACATCTTGTCCCATCTGTGTGCTAAAGGTTGACCTACTAACGTTAGCTAGATAATTATCTAACGTTATTTGTTTATCCAGATACATGTTCATAAGGCTATCACTTAGCTAGCAACATAGTTCGCTCACTAGCTAACGTTAGCTAGCTCATCTGAAACACTGAATCAAAGACTGAAATGGTAGCTACAACTGACTGTTGTTGGCCAGAAAAAGCCAGCTAGCTGGCCAAACTAACGTTAACGTTAGTTAGCTAACTAGTTAACAGCTAGCTAACTAACCATCATCCGATTTGCTGCACACTGTCAGAACACCAAGAGCTAGATAACAATAGCTATTAGCAGAGTTAACGTGAATGTCGCTAGCTAACGTTAGTTGGTCAACACAATTCATTTATACGGTGGCTAGACAGCTAGCTGGCTATCACTAGATACTATGATACAGATGGAAACACGGCTAACTTAACTAAGTACTAGCCATAGTGGCTATCCGGAAAATAAATATATGTTCGTAAACAGAAGCCATTCACTAGTTACTGAAATTAGCTAACGTTAGTCAAAGATTAGGACTCAATGTCAGCTTCGTTGCTAGCTAGCGTAGCGATTAAGACAGTGTTCGTTTAACTAGCTAGCTATCTTGCTCAAAAAATGCAATATTCGGCAAACTTCACATGTTCAATATAGATAAAGTAGCTACGTTACAAAAACTAAGTTTTTATATTTATTTTATTCGTTGCTACCTATCAACTTTCCCATTATCAACAACTCACCGCGGCTTTGTTTAGCGCTGTTGTCCAAAAATATATCTTGATTGAGTTTCGAAAACTCTTTGCAGACTTTTTACTCCACTTCCTGTAAGGGCAGCAGGCCACGCCCAATTTTCCTCATACGTTTTTGTTTTCGTGTTACCGAAAGGTTACACGTTAGAACTTTAATTGATATTTGATTGGGTAGTAATAATATAACGTTATTTGTTTATCCAGCTACATGTTTATAATGCTATCACTTAGCTAGCAACATAGCTATGCAAACTCAACAAATCAACTTTAGCTAGCACTTAGCTATGCAAACTCAACAAATCAACTTTATGGAAATAAAAAAAACACTCAGCATCACGAATTAATATGGTCAATAAATGACACTGATACATCAAATAGTTTATTTTTCACTTTCACCGTTTAGCAGATGTTACAGCGGGTGCAGCGTAATGGTTATGTTTCCAGCGCCTAACAATGCAGTAAAATGTCAAACAAGTAGAAAAATAATTTAATTATTAAAAGAAATAACACTGAAATCAAGATATGTTCAACGAATCCAATTAACAAGCCAAATAGCACAGCAATCCAAATGCAATTTATACAGTTGAAGTCGGAAGTTTACATACACTTAGGTTGGAGTCATTAAAACTCGTTTTTCAACCACTCCACAAATTTCTTGTTAACAAACTATAGTTTTGGCAAGTCGGTTAGGACATCTACGTTGTGCATGACACAAGTCATTTTCTCAACAATTGTTTACAGACAGATTATTTCACTTATAATTCACTATCACAATTCCAGTGGGTCAGAAGTTTACATACACTAAATTGACTGTGCCTTTAAACAGTTTGGAAAATGATGTCATGTCTTTACAAGCTGCTGATAGGCTAATTGACATAATTTGAGTCAATTGGAGGTGTACCTGTGGATGTGTTACGTTCCCCAGTTTCTGTGTTGTGGTTTGTGTATTTGTATGTGTGTTTCAGGATGGCTTCCTGAATTTCCCCAAGCAGCTGATTGGTCGGCCCCCATTGCTAATTGGCGAGCTGACCACGCCCCCTCGTCAGGATACAGCTGTATCCCATTGCAGACTCCTTATCCAGCTATATTAGCCAGTGTTCTGTTGCTGCAGAAAGTAGATGGTGGTTGCGGTTGGTGGTTGCTAACAGACATGAGTGTGTCCTGTGTTGATTGTTGCTGATTGGTAAATTCTGTGTTTAGAGTTTGGTTAAGTATCGTGTAGGAGCTGATTGGTTATGTCTTGTGTCAATAGGATGCCGTGTTTTGATTTATTGAAATTGTTTGTGTTATTCTGTTTCATTTGTTCCCAGGGGGGAAGGGGAAGGCACCTAGGGAGTGCTTAGGCAAGAGGCCCGCGGGCATACATAACCCGTAGTAGTTTAGTCTACGCACACTAGGAAAGACCTGGGTGGACCATCCTCTGTATTTTGGTTAGTGCACCAGGTGGTGCTAGATAGGTAGGTAGGAGAGGGGGCTTTGATATTTACTTTTCTTTGGTTCTGTCCAGCCCCTTTTCCCCCAAACTTACTGTGCGACGGAATAAATTCCCTGTAAACGGTATTCTCTGCCTTTTGTCATCCTTACTCACACCTACAGTCCCATACCTCTTTCACACCACGTTGAGTTGTAGCAGGGTGTTGCATTCCCTCTTCCAAGAGGCGTGTGTAACAGATGTATTTTAAGGCATAACTTCAAACTCAGTGCCTCTTTGCTTGATCATGGGAAAATCAAAAGAAATCAGCCCAGACCTCAGAATTTTTTTTAGGTTCATTCTTGAAAGCAATTTCCAAACGCCTGAAGGTACCACGTTCATCTGTACAAAGCAAGTATAAACACCATAGGACCACGCAGATGTCATAACGTTCAGGAAGGAGATGCTTTCTGTCTCCTAGAGATGAACGTACTTTGGTGCGAGGAAGTGCAAACCAATCCCAGAACAACAACAAAGGACCGTGTGAAGATGCTGGAGGAAAGCAGTACAAAAGTATCTATATCCAGAGTAAAACGAGTCCTACATCGATAAAACCTGAAAGGCTGCTCAGCAAGTGTAACAGTATAGCTTCCTCTCCTCGCCCCTACCTGGGCTCGAACCAGGGACCCTCTGCACACATCAACTGCCTCCCATGAAGCATCGTTACCCATCGCTCCACAAAAGCAATGGCCCTTGCAGAGCAAGGGGAACAATTACTTCAAGCTCTCAGAGCGAGTGACGTCACCGACTGAAATACTATAAGCGCGCACCCCGCTAACCATTTCACATCGGTTACACAAGGAAGCAGCCACTGCTCCAAAACCTCCATAAAAAAGCCAGACTACGGTTTGCAACTGCACATGGGGACAAAGATCACTTTTTGGAGAAATGTCCTTTGGTCTGATGAAACAAAAGTAGAACATTTTGGCCATAATGACCATTATGTTTGGAGGAAAAAGGGGGATGCTTGCAAGCTGAAGAACACCATCAAAACCGTGAAGCACAGGGGTGGCAGCATCATGTTGTGTGGGTGCTTTGCTGCAGGAGGGACTGTTGCACTCAAAATAGATGGCATCATAAGGGAGGAAAATTGTCAATATATTGAAGCAACATCTCAAGACATCAGTCAGGATGTTAAAGCTTGATCGCAAATGGGTCTTCCAAATGAACAATGATCTCAAGCATACTTCCAAAGTTGTGGCAAAATGGCTTAAGGACACCAAAGTCAAGGTATTGGAGTGGCCATCACAAAGCCCTGACCTCAATCCCATAGAAAATGTGTGGGCAGAACTGAAAAAGCGTGTGCGAGCAAGGAGGCCTACAAACCTGACTGTTACACCAGCTCTGTCAGGAGGAATGGGCCAAAATTCACCAAACTTATTGTGGGAAGCTTGCGGAAGCCTACCTGATATGTTTGACCCAAGTTAAACAATTTAAAGGCAATGCTACCAAATACTAATTGAGTGTATGTAAACTTCTGACCCACTGGGAATGTGATGAAAGAAATAAAAGCTGAAATAATTCTACTATTAATTCTGACATTTCACATTCTTAAAATAAAGTGGTGATCCTAACTGACCTAAGACAGGGAATTTTTGCTAGGATTATATGTCAGGAATTGTGAAAAACTGAGTTCAAATGTATTTGGCTAAGGTGATTGTAAACTTCAGACTTCAACTGTATGTATATAGCCTACACCAGATGAGAGGAATGAATGATATGCACAGCAGTAGATATATTAGTGAGCTATGTCCAGTATATAAATACACAGTACTTTACAAAACCCCATGACAAAATGGATAGAATTGCAGTAAATTAGCTTCCTGAGTCCAGAGTATAAATGTATGATAATAGTGTGTATAGACAGTATGTGAATAGAAAAGGGATGTACACCAGTATTTACAGTACATTCAGAAAGTTGTCCGACCTCTTGATTTTATCCATATTTTGTTATGTTACAGCCTTATTGTACAATCGATTAAATTGTTTTTTCCCCCCTCATCAATCTACACACAATAACCCATAATGACAAAGCAATACGTTTTTTAGACATTTTTGCTAAATATCGCATTTACATAAGTATTCAGACCCTTTACTCAGTACTTTGTTGAAGCACCTTTGGCAGCAATTACAGCCTCGAGTCTTCTTGGGTATGATGCTACACGCTTGGCACACCTGTATTTGGGGAGATTCTCCCATTCTTCTCTGAAGATCCTCTCAAGCTCTGTCAGGTTGGATGGGGAGCATTGCTCACAGCTATTTCAGGTCTCTCCAGAGATGTTTGATTGGGTTCAAATCCGGGCTCTGGCTGGGCTGCTCAAGGACATTCAGAGACTTGTCCTGAAGCCACTCCTGCGTTGGCTGTGTGCTTAGGGTTGCTGTCCCGTTGGAAGGTGAACCTTCTCCCCAGTCTGAAGTCCTGAGCGCTCTGGAGTGGGTTTTCATCAGGGATCTCTGGGTACTTTGCTCCGTTCATCTTTCCCTCGATCCTGAATAGTCTCCCAGTCCCTGCCACCGAAAAACAGCCCACCTGCTTCACCACAGGGATGGTGCCAGGTCTACTCCAGACGTGACGCTTGGCATTCAGGCTAATGATTTCAATCTTGGTTTCATCAGGCCAGAGAATCTTGTTTCTCATGGTCTGAGAGTCCTATAGGTGTCTTTTGGCAAACTCCAAGCGGACTGTCATCTGCCTTTTACTGAGGAGTGGTTTCCGTCTGGCCCCTCTACCATAAAGGCCTGATTGGTTGAGTGCTCCAGCGATGGTTGTCCTTCTGGAAGGCTCTCCCATCTCCACAGAGGAACTCGGAACCTCTGTCAGAGTGACCATCAGGTTCTTGGTCACCTCCCTGACCAAGGCCTTTCTCCCCCGATTGCTCAGTTTGGCCGGGCAGCCAGCTCTAGGAAGAGACTTGGTGGTTCCAAACTTCTTCCAATTAAGAATGATGGAGGCCACTGTGTTCTTGGGGATCTTCAATGCTGTGGACATGTTTTGGTCCCTTCCCCAGATCTGTGCCTCAACACAATCCTGTCTCGGAGCTCTACGGACAATTCCTTTGATCTCTTGGCTTGGTTTTTGCTCTGACATGCACTGTAAACTGTGGGACCTTATATAGACAGGTGTGTGCCTTTCCAAATCATGTTCAATCAATGAAATTTACCACAGGTGGACTCCAAGTTGTAGAAACATCTCAAGTATGTTCAATGGAAACAGGATGCACCTGAGCTCAATTTTGAGTCGCATAGCAAAGGGTCTGAATACATATGTAAATAAGTTGTTTTATTTTTAATACATTTGCAAACATTTCATAAACCTGTTTTCACTTTGTCATTATGGGGTATTGTGTGTAGATTGATGAGGATTCTATTTAATTCAATCCATTTTAGAATTAGGCTGTAATGCAACAAAATGTGGATAAAGTCAAGGGGTCTGAATACTCTCGGAATGCACTGTATATAGGATTAGCCATGACTAAAATACAATATATACATATAAAGTGGGTAAAGCAGTATGTGAACATTATTCAAGTGACCAGTGTTCAGTGACTCTGTGTACATAGGGCAGTCTCTAAGGTGCAGGATAGAGTACCGGCTGGTAGCCAGATAGTGACAGTGTCTAAGGTTTAGGGCAGGGTACTGGGTGAAGGCCGGCTAGTGATGACTGTTTAACAGTCTGATGGCCTGGAGATAAACATATTCTATCAGTCTCTCTGTCCCAGCTTTGATTCACCTGTACTGTCTCTGACTTCTAGATGGTAGTGGGGTGAATAGGCCGTGGCTCAGGTGGTTGAGCTCCTTGATGAACTTCTTTGCCTGCCTGTGACACTGGGTGCTGTAGATGTCCTGCTGTAGACACACTGCAAGGGTCTATACACATGACACATACATACAGTTATTGACACACACACACACACACACACACACACACACACACACACACACACACACACACACACACACACACACACACACACACACACACACACACACACACACACACACACACACACACACACACACTTTGCAAGGGTATCATGCAAAAAAAAGACATGTCAGTTCCATTAAGCTTTCTCACAGCCAGACATATTGGCTATTGGCACATATATAATGTATATATACGATACATATTGCAATATATCTAATAGTTTAGGCTACACTATCAGCTGATAATGAAATGATGACTTCTCATCATATCTGGAGCTTGCTGCCATCTGCTGGCATTGTACTATCCACACATCATTCTGCACTATTATGCACTTACTAACTATTTGAAGGATTGAGTGCAATATGTGCAATCTCTAATTGCAACTAAAGTGTAAGATTCTTAAACAGTTAAGTAAGATTGGCCAAAATGATCTACTGACCACTATAATTATCTTCCACTGAAATCATGAGGATACAAAACAGTAGCAGATACGTTGAATAAAATTCCAATGTGAGTTTGGGGTCATGAGAGAATATGCTGTTGTGTTGATCTCCTGACATTCCCTTGCAGTTCCATGGAAAAGTCATGACCTTGAAAAGAGTTATGACCCTCCATTGAATAATATTCTTGTCTCCAACACCATTGTGAGCATGAACTTTGTGTGACTGGGGTTACAAATGTGTCCAGGATATGCTTATTGATGAATTGCACTTCTGCTACAATGAATGGGCTGATGGGAATAGAAAAATAAATCACTATTAGCGATCTGCCTCAAGCATGTGGTGGTTCCTTATTAGGCATTCATACAATAGTGTGAGATATTTTGCATAAAAAATACATTAGAAATGTGTTGCATTAGAAAAGTCTTGCTGTGGCATCACACTCTTTATGAATCGCATTCAACATTTTGGAAAGGCCCTTGAGACTAGCGTCTGCATAAGCCTACAGTATATCAGTAATATCTGCAATAATTCAGCAGGTGTAGCTGTTTTCCAAAAAATGTGATTTACTGAGGACAATGTATAGCATAATGGAACTTGACTGAGTCAGGTTCAGGATCTATAGTAGTCCAAGGTGATGTGATCTAATAAATGCTGGCATTCATTAGAAAACCTCACCGTCATCTCATTCTCATGGATTACTTTTTGAGGTTTAGCTGGAGAACAGACAAGATCGGTCTGACATGAGTCGATCTACAGATGCTTGTTGACCGGGAATCACAGGAGTTGTTGACCATAGTGACTCACAAAGGAATGAAGAGGTACCACAGGCTCTCTTCTGGGCTCAGCTCTGTCTCTTTCTAAGACCCATGGACTAGATTTGCATGGGGCAAGTCTGAGTAAGCATTACTCTCCTACAGAAAGGACAGGTAATACGGACAATAAATTAACTGCCATCTTTATTCTATTGTAGACTCTTTTATTGTTTCCCCCAGAAATGTCACTAAAATGATCTAGGTTAATTAGAATACTTCTCTATATTCTCTATATTTGCATAATTAAAAGCAACTCTTCATTACTTATTCTTGACCAACAAGCTCCTTTGTGCTGTGAGAATAAAAACCAGCACGTTCAATACATAACACAGTTCGTTCAGAAATATTCATACCCCTTGATTTATTTCACATTCTTGTGTTACAGCTTGAAATCAAAATGGATTAAATAAAAAATGTCTCTCCCATCTACACACAATACCCCATAATGAGAAAGTGAAACATGTTTTTAGAAATATTTGCAAACATATTGACAATGAAATACAGAATTATCTCCTTTACATAAGTATTTTACACTCCTGAGTCAATACAAAAATAAATAAATATTCAAGATCAGTCAAATTGGTTGTTTACATGGCCAGCCTGCTCATTAGGCAGCTTTTTCCTATCACAGCGATTAATTAATAACTTCACCATGCTCAAAGGGATATTCATTGTCTGCTATTTAAAAAAAAAAGTTTTACAATCTACCAATAGGTGCCCTTCTTTGCGAGTCATTGGTGTTTGTGGTTGAATCCTTGTTTGAAATTCACTGCTCGACTATGGCGGCAGATTGACGAGGGCGGCATTTTCTGAGCTAAACTGGCCAAGACGCACCTCCAACAAAAACACAAAATCTCATATAATTCTGCCCAAAAACAATCTCTCTCAACCAGTGGCATATGTGCTTCTTAGGGGAGCGTCGATGTCGCCCTTTGGTAAGCAATGCCCACTTTGTCAAAGGCAGGGGCACAACATATTTTGCTTGTCCATTCCCAGCGTGCCTCTCCAGGGTGCTGTTGGAGAGACACATCTCTGTAGCCCTCCACCAATGTTCTGTCACCCCCAAAACACCTAACATACAGATCATGTAGCAGATATAGCATATGGCAGAAAGAGTATGTGCCCTTTTCTGTAGCCTACAGGATTTTCAAGCTGATTTAAGTCAAAACTGTAACTAGGCCACTCAGGAACATTCACTGTCATCTTGGTAGGCAACTCCAGTTGGTTATTGCCCTGCTGAAAGGTGAATTTGTCTCCCACTGTTTGTTGGAATGCAGAGAACCAGGTTTTCCTCTAGGATGTTGCCTGCGCTATGCTCTATTCCATTTCTTTTTATCCCAAAAAACTCCCAAGTCCTTGCCAATGGCAAGCATACCCATAACATGATGCAGCCACCACCATGCTTGAAAATAGGAAGTGTGGCACTCAGTGGTGTGTTGTGTTGGATTTGCCACAAACATAATGTTTTGTATTCAGGACATAAAGTACATTTCTTTGCCACGTTTTTTACAGTTTTACTTTAGCGCCTTATTGCAAACAGGATGCATGTTTTGGAATGTTTTTATTCTGTACAAGCCTCCTTCTTTTCACTCTGTCATTTATTTATTTTTATTTCACCTTTATTTAACCAGGTAGGCCAGTTGAGAGCAAGTTCTCATTTACAACTGCGAACTGGCCAAGTTAAAGCAAAGCAGGGCGACAAAAAACCCCACAAAGTTACACATGGGATAAACAAACGTACAGTCAATAACACAATAGAAAATCTGTATACAGTGTGTGCAAATGAAGTAAGGAGGTAAGGCAATAAATAGGCCATAGTGGTGAAGTAATTACAATTTAGCAATTAACACTGGAATGATAGATGTGCAGATGAGGATGTGCAAGTATAAATACTGATATAAATTCTGGTGTGCAAAAGAGCAAGAAAAAAAACAAATATGGGGATGAGGTAGGTAGTTGGTTGGATGGGCTATTTACAGATGGCCTGTGTACAGCTGTAGCGATCGGTAAGCTGCTCTGACAACCGATGCTTTAAGTTAGTGAGGAAATGTAAGTATCCAACTTCAGGGATTTTTGCAATTTGTTCCAGTCATTGGCAGCAGAGATCTGTAAGGAAAGGCAGCCAAAGGAGATGTTGGCTTTGAGGATGACCAGTGAAATAGACCTGCTGGAGTGCGTGCTACGGGTGGGTGTTGCTATGGTGACCAGTGAGCTGAGATAAGGCAGAGCTTTACCTAGCGAAGACTTATAGGTGAGGGTAGTATTGTGGAGTAACTACAATGTTGTTGACCCATCCTCAGTTTTCTCCTATCACAGCGATTAATTTATAACTTCGCTATGCTCAAAGGGATATTCAATGACTGCTTTAACATTTTTTTATTTTACCATCTACCAACAGGTGCCCTTCTTTGCGAGGCATTGGTGTTTGTGGTTGAATCCATGTTCGAAGTTCACTGCTCGACTGAGGGACCTTAAAGATAATTGTATGTGTGGGGTACAGAGATGAGGTAGTCATTCAAAAATCATGTTAAACACTATCACTGCAACTTATTAAGTGACTTGTTAAGCAAATTTTTACTCCTGAACTTATTTAGGTATGCCATAATAAAGGGGTTGAATACTTATTGACTGAAGACATTTCAGCTTTTCATTTTTAATTAATTTGTTGAAAAGATTATGGGGTATTGTTTGTAGGCCAGTGACACAAAATCTCAATTTAATACATTTCAAATTCAGGCTGTGACACAACAAAATGTGTAAAAAGTCTAGTGGTTTGAATACTTTCTGAAGGCACTGTATGTCGGCCTATTTCACTTAAACACAAACAGCCACACCCAGGCTATGAACTGGAGTAACCTTGTGCTTGTGTGCACAACACGATGAATGAAGCATGCTGTAAGAAAATATAATTGGAGGCTCTGTAAAGAGACCAAACTCCCATGTTTTTTGGGTTACTATGAATGAAATTAAATATTACTCCTAACAACCAACCCACCCAGGAGTGGAGTGCAGAGACTAGGGCAAACGCTCACAGCAGTACCATGGACTTCAGAAAAGTATACAGATAGGCATTTGTAACACTTTGTAACCACAAAACTAAACCTAGGCTATAACATTCCTAGGCCTTGCTTTTATCTGTGCCACTGTCATGCTTGGACAATGTCTTATGGTGTTAGCTACAAATCAACTTTCCCTCAGTATTCAAATTAAAATAGGGTTTGTGCTCAAACAATAGGTGTATAGGTGAAGTGAAGGTATAGAATTTACCATAAAATGTGTGCCTATGTTCAGGGGTTAAATTGGAACTATGAAGGTACTTCTTCCATCTGCAGTGGGTGGAAGTCCATTCCTCCCCAAATGTAAATCTTGTATTACTCACATTTGGGATAACTTTAGTATTTCCACAGAAGTTCATCTATTTTCAAGCCATTTCCATATATTTGAGGTGTAAAATACACTGTAGCCTATATTTTCCATCTGGACAACTCAGTGATGAACTGCATTTATTTAGCAGTATCTGAATGAGGAGGAAAAAAAAGGTATGAGAAAAATTAAGTAACACATATGTGTAGTTATGGCCAGGGCTGCCGCTCCTTTTGATTGGTTCCATGCCTGCACTGTTTTCACACCTGGTCTGCAAACAGTGGCCAAGTCATGTGCCAGAGATTCAGTGGTTTTGGGAGGGGAGGGAGGAAAGGGAGGGATGAATGAGGGAGGAAGGATGGAGTAGGAACCCTGCCACAGACTCATCCATCTGGAAACAGTGGTTTTGGTAGCTCCTTTCAGTGGCCCCTCCCTGCTCTCGATGCCCACACAAGTCAACAGGCTCAACTCATGACTGGGCACATCTGCAGTTATGCAATACAAGGCATAAAGGGAGAAAATATGTCTATTAGGGCATAATAAAAAGTCCATATGTGTCAGAGAGAGGCCTGAATTAGAATCTTGATGAAAAGTGAGAAGACATAGAAGAGATACAGTGCATTCGTAAAGTATTCAGACCCCTTGGATTTCTTAACATTTTATTGTGATACCAAGTGGGATTAACATTGATTTAATTGCCATTTTTTGTCAACAATCTACACAAAATAATCTGTAATGTCAAAGTGGAAGATTACTATTATTATTTAACTTTTTTACAGATTAATAGAAATGAACTGTTACAAAAAATAGTCGTTGCATAAGTATTCAGCTCCCTGAGTCAATACATGTTAGAAACACCAATGACATTGATTAAATCTGTGAGCCTTCTTAGGTGAGTCTGTAAGAGCTTTGCACACCTGGATTGTGAGGATTTGGCCTTGTGTTCTAGGTTATTGTCCTGCTGAAAGGTGAATTCCTCTCCCAATCTCTGGTGTAAAGCAGACTGAAGTTGATTTTGCCTGTGCTTAGCTCCATCCTGTTTCTTTTTATCCTGAAAAACTTCAAATTATTTGCCAATGTCAAGCATACTCATACCATGATGTCACCACCACCATGCTTGGAAATAAGGAGCCATTACTCAGTGATGTCTTGTTGGATTTGACCCAAACATAAGGCTTTGCATTTAGGCCAAAAAATGTATTCCTTTGCTGTGTTTGATTGCAGTATTACTTTATTACCTTGTTGCATACAAGATGCAATTTTTTGAATATTTTCATGTTGTGTATTTGTATTCTTCATTTGACTGTCATTTGGGTCATTATTCTGGAGTCACTACAATGTTGTTGATCCATCCTTAGCTTTCTACCAGATTGAGCTCTGTAGCAGTTTTAAAATCACCAATGGTAACATCCCTGAGCAGTTTCATTCCTGTCCTACAGCTCAGTTCAGAAGGACGGCTATATCTTTGATGTATCGGAGTGGTTTAATATATAATCCACAGCATAATTATTAACTTGGCCATGTTTAAAGAGATATTCAATGTCTGATTAGTTATTGTTAGCCATTTACCAAATCATTGGCCTTCTTGTAGTTGAATATGTGCTTGAAATTCAATACTTGACTGAGGGACCTTGCAGATGTATGTATTGGGGACAATGGATGGATTAGTCATTCAAAAATCATGTCAACTCGATTATTTTACACAGTCCATGTAACATATTATGTGATTTGTTTAAGCCAAGCCATTTTACTCCTGGACGAATTTAGGCTTGTCAAAACAAAGGGGCTGAATACATATGCAATCACTATTTTGTTAATGCATTTTTTATTTATTAAATTACAGAGTATTTTCTGTAGATTGTTGACAGAAAATTACAATTCAATCCATTTTAATACCACTTTGTAACACAATATAATTTGAAGAAATCCAAAAAGTCTGAATACCTTTGCAAGGCACTGTATACATACATGGGCATCATGCACCACAAAAAATCTGAGGGGCACAAGTACAGTGCATTCGGAAAGTATTCAGACCCCTTGACTTTTTCCACATTTTGTTATGTTACAGCCTTATTCTAAAATTGATTAAATAAAAAAAAATCCTCAATCTACACACAATACCCCATAATGACAATGCAAAAACAGGTTTTTAGAAACATTTGCAAAAAACAGAAATACCTTATTTACATAAGTATTAAGACCCTTTGCTATCAGACTCGAAATTTGAGCTCAGGTACATCCTGTTTCCATTGAACATCCTTGAGATGTTTCTACAACTTCATTGGAGTCCACCTGTGGTAAACTCAATTGATTGGACATGCTTTGGAAGTGCACACACCTGTCTATATAAGGTCCCACAGTTGACAGTGCATGTCAGAGCAAAAACCAACCCATGAGGTCGAAGGAATTGTCCGTAGAGGTTCGAGACAGGATTGTGTCGAGGCATTGAAGATCTCCAAGAACACAGTGACCTCCATAATTCTTAAATGGAAGAAGTTTGGAACCACCAAGTCTCTTCCTAGAGCTGGCTGCCCGGCCAAACTGAGCAATCGGGGGAGAAAGGCCTTGGTTGGGGAGGTGACCAAGAACCCGATGGTGACTCTGACAGAGCTCCAGAGTTCCTCTGTGGAGATGGGAGAACCTTCCAGAAGGACAACCATCTCTGCAGCACTCCACCAATCAGGCCTTTATGGTAGAGTGGCCAGACGGAAGCCACTCCTCAGTAAAAGGCAGATGACAGCCCGCTTGGAGTTTGCCAAAATGCACCTATAGAACTCTCAGACCATGAGAAACAAGATTCTCTTGTCTGATGAAATGAAGACTGAACTCTTTGGCCTGAATGCCAAGCATCACGTCTGGAGGAAACCTGGCACCATCCCTAAGGTTAAACATGGTGGTGGCAGCATCATGCTGTGGGTATGTTTTTCAGCGGCAGGGACTGGGAGACTAGTAAGGATCGAGGGAAAGATGAATGGAGCAAAGCACAGAGAGATCCTTGATGACAACCTGCTTCAGAGCGCTTAGGACCTCAGTCTGGGGCGAAGGTTAATCTTCGAACAGGACAACAACCCTAAGCACATAGCCAAGCCGACGCAGGAGTGACTTCAGGACAAGTCTCTGAATGTCCTTGAGTGGCCCAGCCAGAGCCCAGATTTGAACCCGATCTAACATCTCTGGAGACACCTGAAAATAGCTGTGCAGCGACACTCCCCATCCAACCTGACAGAGCTTGAGAGGATCTTCAGAGAAGAATGGTAGAAACTCCCCAAATACAGGTGTGCCAAGCTTATAGCGTCATACCCAAGAAGACTTGAGGTTGTAATCACTGCCAAAGGTGCTGAGTAAAGGGTCTGAATGAATTTGCAAACATTTCTACAAACCAGTTTTTGCTTTTTCATTATGGGGTACTCTGTGTAGATTGATGGAAAAAAACATTTAATTCATTTTAGAATAAGGCTATATTGTAACAAAATGTGGAATATAAAGGGTTCTAAATACTTTACGAATGCATAGTGTATGTTATATATATATATATATATATAAAAAAGTGTTAATTTATTTTCAAGACGGTCTATATCTATTACATGATTATACCTTAATTGTGCCAAATGCACTGTTATTTCATAGTTTTGATGTCTTCACTATTATTCTACAATGGAGAAAATAGTAATAATAAAGAAAAGCTATTGAATGAGTAGGTAGCTTGCGAAAGTATTCACCCCCTTGGCATTTTTCCTATTTTGTTGCCTTACAACCTGAAATTAAAATGGATATTTGGGAGGTTTGTATCATTTGATTTACCCAACATGAATAGTACTTTGAAGATGCAAAATATTTTTTTTATTGTGAAACAAACAAGAAATAAGACAAAAAAAACTGAAAAATTGAGAGTGCATAACTATTCATAGTGAACACTTTGTTGAGCCACCTTTTGCAGCAATTACAGCTGCAAGTCTCTTGGGGGATGTCTCTATAAGCTTAGCACATCTAGCCACTGGGATTTTTGCCCATTCTTCAAGGCAAAACTGCTCCAGCTCCTTCAAGTTGGATGGGTTCCGCTGGTGTACAGCAATCTTTAAGTCATACCATAGATTCTCAATTGGATAGAGGTCTGGGCTTTGACTAGGCCATTCCAAGACATTTAAATGTTTCCCCTTAAACAACTCGAGTGTTGATTTAGCAGTATGCTTAGGGTCATTGTCCTGCTGGCAGGTGAACCTCCGTCCCAGTCTCAAAACTCTGGAAGACTGAAACAGGTTTCCCTCAAGAATTTCCCTGTATTTAAAGCCATCCATCATTCTTTAAATTCTGACCAGATTCCAAGTCCCTGCCAATGAAAAACATCTCCACAGCATGATGCTGCCACCAGCATGCTTCACTGTGGGGATTGTGTTCTCGGGGTGATGGGAGGTGTTGGGTTTGCGCCAGACATAATGTTTTCCTTGATGGCCAAAAAGCTACATTTTAGGCTCATCTGACCAGAGTATCTTCTTCCATATGTTTGGGGAGTCTCCCACATGCCTTTTGGCGAGCACCAAACATATTTGCTTATTTTATTCTGGCCACTCTGTCGTAAATCTCAGCTCTGTGGAGTGTACGGCTTAAAGTGGTCCTATGGACAGATACACCAATTTCCGCTGTGGAGCTTTGCAGCTCCTTCAGGGTTATCTTTGGTCTCTTACTTGCCTCTCTTATTAATTCCCTCCTTGCCTGGTCCGTGAGTTTTGGTGGGCTGCCATCTCTTGGCAGGTTTGTTGTGGTGCCCTATTCTTTCCATTTTGTTATGGATTTAATGGTGCTCCATGGGATGTTTAAAGTTTCTGATATTTTTTTATAACCCAACCCTGATCTGTACTTCTCCACAACCTTGTCTCTGACCTGTTTGGAGAGCTCCTTGGTCTTCATAGTACCGCTTGCTTGGTGGTGCCCCTTGGTGTTGCAGTCTCTGGGGCCTTTCAGAACAGGTGTGTATTTATACACTGAGATCCTGTGACAGATCATGTGACACTTAGATTGCACACAGGTGCATTTTATTTAACTAATTATGTGACTTCTGAAGGTAATTGGTTGCACCAGATCTTATTTAGGGGCTACATAGCAAAGGGGTTGAATACGTATGTGTCACGGTTGTCATAAGGAGAAGAGGACCAAAGTGCAGTGTGTGTGTCGTTCCACATTTTATTTAATCTGTGAAACTATGCAATACATAAATAAACTGAATAAACAAAACAACAAACCGTGACGCAGAGGAGAAACAAACACTACTCAAAAATAATCACCCACAAAACCCAGGTAGAAAAACCCCTACTTAAGTCTGATCTCTAATTAGAGACAACGAGGACCAGCTGCCTCTAATTGGAGGTCATCCCAAACAAACAACATAGAAATACAAAAACTAGAACCTAACAACATAGAAATAGAACACATAGAATAAACCCCCCTGTCACACCTGACCTACTCTACTATAGAAAATAACAGCTTACCCTGGTCAGGACGTGACAGTATGCACCACTTGAAACAAGTTATTTTTTTCACTTCACCAATTTGGACTATTTTGTGTATGTCCATTACATGAATTCCAAATAAAAATACAGGTTGTAATGCAACAAAACAGGTAAAACGCCAAGGGGGTGAATACTTTTTCAAGGCATACAGTATACAGTACCAGTCAAAAGTTTGGACACAGCTACTCATTCAAGAGTTGATCTATATTTTTACTATTTTCTACATTGTAGAATAATAGTGAAGACATCAAATCTATGAAATAACCCACATGGAATCATGTAGTAACCCAAAAGGTATTTTATATTCTTCAAAGTAGCCACCCTTTGCCTTGATGACAACTTTACACACACTTGGCATTCTCTCAACCAGCTTCACGAGGAATGCTTTTCCTCCAGGGGTACGCGCAATGCTGTCGGGGGTACGCCAAATAAAAATGTGATTCACATTTTTTTTTACATTTGAAAAAATATTATACAAAATAAAAAAATGAGATCTTCACATTTTCAAACAGTACATTTATATTTTCCAACAGAGATTTTTTTTCTCTCACCTGAGAAGCCTTATTTCACTGCCAAAAATAAAATGAAACCATCTAGTGTTCAGCGAAATAACAACAATGTCAAATACAGGTAGCCTTGTCAAGTAATTAACATCCAATCATGTTAACCGTTACTCTCTCGTGAGAAACCTTCACTCTTGCGCAGACATTTTGAAACGGCCCATGACAATTTGAAAAATAAGCCACAGGAGTTTTTTGAGCGAGAATAAAGACTACTTTCGAGTAGTAAGACATGTATAAAAGCAACATATACCATTAATAAGAATGGGCTAGAAGCATCTTATATGGTGAGCTACCGAGTGGCTAGGACAGGCAAGCTCCATACTACTGTGGAGGACTTAATTTTTCCTGCTGCCGCGGATATGGCTGGGACAATGCTGGGGGAAAAGGCCAAAAAAACTATGCAGACAATGCCTTTATCAAACAACACTGTTTCACGACGCATCAGTGACATGGCAGGAGATGTTTTGAAACTATTACTGCTTTGCATACAAGCCAGTGAATTATATTTGTTACAGCTGGATGAGTCAACAGACGTGTTTATGGGGGGTCAATTAAGGAAGACATACTCTTCTGGAAACCAGGACAACATGAGAGGATATTTTTAAAGTTCTAGACTGCTTTGTGACATCAAATGGACTTTGGTGGTCAAGATGTGTTGGTATCTGTACTGATGGCACAAAAGCCATGACAGGGAAACATAGTGGAGTGGTAACGCACATGCAAGCACTTGGGTACACTGCAGCATCCAGCGAGAGGCTCTTGCTGCCAAGGGGATGCCTGACAGCTTGAAAGACATTTTGGACAATACAGTGAAAATGGTTAACATTGTTAAAGCAAGGCCCCTGAACTCTCGTGTATTTTCTGCATTATGCAATGATATGGGCAGCGACCATGTAACATACAGAAGTGCTGTGGTTATCAAGGGGCAAAGTATTGACATGTTTTTTTAAATTGAGAGACGAGCTTAAAGTTCTTAATGACCATCATTTTCACTTGTCTGACCACATGCATGATGAGGAGTTTCTCACACGACTGGCCTATCTGGTTGATCTTTTTTCTCGCCTGAATGATCTGAATCTAGGATTACAGGGACTCTCCGCAACTATTTTCAATGTGCAGGACAAAATTGAGGATATGATTAAGAAGTTTGAGCTCTTTTCTGTCTGCATTAACAAGGACAATACACAGGTCTTTCCATCATTGTATGATTTTTTGTGTGCAAATGAACTCAAGCATACGGACAATGTCAAATGTGATATAGTGAAGCACCTGAGTGAGCTTTGTGCGCAATTATGCAGGTACTTTCCCGAAATGAACAACTGGATTCGTTATCCCTTTCATGTCCTGCCTCCAGTCCAATTACCGATATCTGAACAAGAGAGACCCATCGAAATTGCAACAAGCGGTTCTGTGAACATTTTATTTAATCAGAAGCCACTGCCAAATATGACCAAATCGGGCTATCTTCTGTATACCACCCCTTCCTTGTCAAAACACAACTGATTGGCTCAAATGCATTAAAAAGGAAAGAAATTCCACAAATGAACTTTTACCAAAGCCAACACCTCCTTTGGCCGCCTTTCCTTCCAGTTCTCTGCTACCAGTGACTGGAACGAATTGCAAAAATCGCTGAAGCTGGAGACTTACATTTCCCTCACTAACTTTAAACATCAGCTATCTGAGCAGCTAACCGATCGCTGCAGCTGTACATAGTCCATCTGTATATAGCCCACCCAATCTACCTACCTCATCCCCATTTTTATTTACTTTGCTGCTCTTTTGCACACCAGTATCACTACTTACACACCATCATCTGCTCATCGTCATCTGCTCATCTATCACTCCAGTGTTAATCTGCTAAATTGCAATTACTTTGCTACTATGGCCTATTTATTGCCTTACCTCCTCATGCCATTTGCACACACTGTATATAGACTTTCTTTTTTCTATTGTGTTATTGACTGTACGCTTGTTTATTCCATGTGTAACTCCGTGTTGTTTCTGTCGCACTACTTTGCTTTATCTTGGCCAGGTCGCAGTTGTAAATGAGAACTTGTTCTCAACTAGCTTACCTGGTTAAATAAATATTTCTTCATTTAATTTTTTTTTTTAGACATGGTTGGTTCTTTGTTTATTGTTGTTTAACTAGCTAACATTAGCTGGCTGTCTTGTTAGCTAACGTTACGTGACGTGTGTACAACACCAGGTGAATATGCCCGGTGTCAGTAAACGTCTGCAAAAAAAAGCATATTGAAATTGTTGCCAGCAGAGCTGGTTAGGCTGTTTTCATGTTATCCAGCGGTAAACAAATCATCGGCCAGAGCGTCAAGTGTACGCTCTGAGAACGAAACAAGATGGGTGGGACTAAAGCTTAAGAGGGTGTGAACGTTGCTGAACGGGTGTAGACAAAGAAGAGCTCTTCACTAGATAGCAAAACATTCAAAGGCATTCAAACATAAATTTTCTCAAAAGTGAGTTTACAAGTTGATCAACTTTCAAAGCAGAAGTACTTTCCCATTGTTCCTCGAATGCAGTGTATGGTACAATTTTGTAGCTCTGAGTCTCTACTTTTATCCAATGTAAAAAACACAATTTCACGGCATAAGACCGAATCCAGGTGGTGAGTCACATACTTCGGAACTCCTTCAAGACTGTTGGAAAAGCATTCCTCGTGAAGCTGGTTGAGAGAATACCAAGAGTTTGCAAAGCTGTCATCAAGGCAAAAGCTGCCTACTTTGAAAAAGCTTTTTGTTTAACACTTTTTTGGTTATTACATGATTCCATATGTGTTATTTTATAGTTTTGATGTCTTCACTATTATTCTACAATGTTGAAAATAGTGAAACAAACTTTTGACTGGTATTGTATATACATTTAAAGCAGGGCAAATCTGAGGGGCACATGTCCCCTATCTTACCTGCATACTCTCTCTCTCTCAAATTCAAATGGCTTTACTGGCATGGAAAGTGTTACCACATACATTGCCAAAGCAAAAATAGACATCAAATCAATGATGACGCAGATAGATAATAGGAAAAATTATAATACTCAATGTGGAGTAACAATTAACTGGACACTACAGTAAGAAATTAAAGAGGACAATAATGAAATAGGGAGAAAAGCACAGGTAGCAAAGTTATTGCTCTTGTTGGTCATTTGGGCTCCAGAGTGGCGCAGTGGTCTAACGACCTGCATCTCGGTATTAAAGGTGATACTACAGACCCTGGTTTGACTGTATCACAACCGGCCGTGATCGGGAGTCCCATAAGGCGCCGCACAATTGGCCCAGCGTCGTCTGGGTTAGAGGGGATTTGGCCGGAGTAGGCCGTCATTGTAAAATAAGAATTTGTTCTTAACCTCTCTCGGGTATGTGGGACGACCTACGTAACAGCTACTGAAATTCCAGTGGCGCGATTTTTGAATCGTTAGAAATACTATTACTTCAATTTCTCAAGCATATGACTATTTTACAGCTATTTAAAGACAAGAATCTCGTTAATCTAACCCCACTGTCCGATTTCAAAAAGGCTTTACAACGAAAGCAAAACATTAGATTATGTCAGCAGAGTGCCCAGACAGAAAAAATCATACAGCCATTTTTCAAGCTAGCATATCATGTCACATAAACCCAAACCACAGCTAAATGCAGCACTAACCTTTGATGATCTTCATCAGATGACACACCTAGGACATTGTGTTATACAATACATGCATGTCTGTTCAATCAAGTTCATATTTATATCAAAAAACAGCTTTTTACATTAGCATGTGACGTTCAGAAAAAGCATAACCCCCGCAAACTTCCGGAGAATTTACTAACAGTTTGCTAAATTACTCACGATAAACGTTCACAAAAAGCATAACAATTATTTTAAGAATTATAGATACATTACTCCTCTATGCACTCGATATGTCCGATTTTAAAATAGCTTTTCGGATGAAGCACATTTTGCAATAATCTAAGTACATAGCCCGGCATTACAGGGCTAGCTATTTAGATACCCACCCAGGTCAGCCTCCACCAAAATCACATTTCCTATAAGAAAAATGTTCTTACCTTGCTTGTTCTTCATCAGAATACACTGCCAGGACTTCTACTTCAATAACAAATGTTGGTTTGGTCCCAAATAATCCATCGTTATATCCAAACAGCGACGTTTTGTTCGTGAGTTCTAGAATGCTTCTTCACGGTCTCGCGCATGGCGCTTGGCGTGTCAAAAATGTCTAAATATTCCATTACCGTACTTCGAAGCATGTCAACCACTGTTTAAAACCAATTATTATGCCATTCAACTCGTAGATTAGTGATAATATTCCGACCGGGAGTATGCATTGAGCCTAAACAGCCGAATAAAATTTCTCCTCAGGAGCGACTCGCGCACGCGCCTCATTCAAAGGTCCTCTGAGTCGACACTTACAAAAGGTGATAATGTGTTTCAGCCTGAGGCTCCCTCATAAACCTTCAGGTTTTTCGCGGGTTCTGAGAGCCTATTGGAGCCCTGGGAATTGTCACGTTACAGCTAAGATCCTTACTTTTCAATAAAAAGATGCAAGACGCACGACTCCTTGTCAGACAGGGTACTTCCTGCTTGAAACCTTGTCAGGTTTTTGCCTGCCATAGGAGTTCTGTTATACTCACAGACACCATTCAAACAGTTTTAGAAAATTCAGAGTGTTTTCTATCCAAACCTGAACAATAATATGCATATTCTAGCTTCTGAGTTGGTGTAGGAGGCAGTTAAAAATGGGAACATATTTTTTCCAAAATTCTCAATACTGCCCCCTAGCCCAGACAGGTTTTATCTCTCTTGCCTGGTAAAAAAAATAAAAATCCACTTGCTGTCTCTGGGTGTGGCAAGAAGCTAATATGGCACAAAGAGGTTTTGAGGAGCTAGAGTGCATGGGATGAGGACAGTGGAGTATGGATTTCTCTATCAGTAGTCTGCCTGTATGATTGAGCTCAGGGGGCCTCCAGCAGATGTTCTCTTCCTCCCTCTCCACTTGGTCACACACACACACACACACACACAATCATTGCGTTGATATACAGTTGAAGTCGGAAGTTTACATACACTTAGGTTGGAGTCATTAAAACTTGTTTTTCAACCACTCCACAAATTTCTTGTTAACAAACTATAGTTTTGGCAAGTCGGTTAGGACATCTACTTTGTGCATGACACAAGTAATTTTTCCAACAATTGATTACAGACAGATTATTTCACTTATAATTCACTGTATCACAATTCAAGTTGGTCAGAAGTTTACATACACTAAGTTGACTGTGCCTTTAAACCTGCTAGGAAATTCCAGAAAAGGATGTCATGGCTTTAGAAGCTTCTGATATGCTAATTGACATAATTTGAGTCAATTGGAGGTGTACCTGTGGATGTATTTCAAGGCCTACCTTCAAACTAAGTTCCTCTTTGCTTGACATCATGGGAAAATCAAAAGAAATCCAGGACCTCAGAAAAAAATATGTAGACCACAAGTCTGGTTCATGCCTGAACGTACCACGTTCATCTGTACAAACAACAGTACGCAAGTATAAACACCATGGGACCACGCAGCCGTCATACCTCTCAGGAAGGAGATGCGTTCTGTCTCCTAGAGATGAACGTACATTGGTGCGAATAGTGCAAATCAATCCTATAACCACAGCAAAGGACCTTGTGAAGATGCTGGAGGAAACCGGTACAAAAGTATCTATATCCATAGTAAAATGAGTGCTATATTGACATAACCTGAAAGGCCACTCAGCAAGGAAGAAGACACTGCTCCAAAACCGGCATAAAAAAGCCAGACTACGGTTTGCAACTGCACATGGGGACAAAGATCATACTTTTTTGGAGAAATGTCCTCTGGTCTGATGAAACAAAAATAGAACTTTTTGGCCATAATGACCATCGTTATGTTTGGAGGAAAAAGGGGGAGGCTTGCAAGCCGAAGAACACCATCCCAACCGTGAAGCACAGGGGTGGCAGCATCATGTTGTGGGGGTGCTTTGCTGCAGGAGAGACTGGTGGACTTCACAAAATATGTCATCATGAGGAAGGACAATTATGTGGATATATTGAAGCCTCATCTCAAGACATCAATCAGGAAGTTAAAGCTTTGTCGCAAATGGGTCTTCCAAATGGACAATGACACCAAGCAACTTCCAAAGTTGTGGCAAAATGGCTTAAGGACAACAAAGTCAAGGTATTGGAGAGGCCATCACAAAGCCCTGACCTCAATCCTATAGAAAATGTGTGGGCAGAACTGAAAAAGCGTGTGCGAGCAAGGAGGCCTACAAAGCTGACTCAGTTACACCAGCCCTGTCTGGAGGAATGTGCCAAAATTCACCCAACTTATTGTGGGAAGCTTGTGGAAGGCTCCCTGAAACGTTTGACCCAAGTTAAACAAGGCAGTGCTACCAAATACTAATTCAGCATATGTAAACTTCTGACCCAATGGGAATGTGATGAAAGAAATAAAAGCTGAAATAAATCATTCTCTCTCCTATTATTCTGACATTTCACATTCTTAAAATAAAGTGGTGATCCTAACTGACCTAAGACAGGGAGTTTTTACTAGGATTAAATGTCAGGAATTGTGAAAAACTGAGTTAGATGTATTTGGCTAAGGTGTATGTAAACTTCCGACTTCAACTGCAGATACTAAACGTCCTGGAAGAGCAACATGGGAAGAGATTTAGGAGCAGACTTTTCCACAGACATAGACGGTTATTCTCTCATAAAGTGCTGCATTTTGGAATGGCCCTGAAGAACAGAATAGAAGGAGAGGAGTAGAGGAGGAGGGAGGGGGTGAGGAGGAGAGGAGGAAGGAGGATAGTTATGTAGCCCTGTGTTGATCCAGAGTTACACCAAGAATCACTTAGCCCATGATCTGTGTTATTCTTTTTTTCTCTCTCATGCATACAGAAGTACACACATTTTATTTGAATCCACTAATCACATTATATCATAAAGGATTCAAACATTTAAAAGGTTGTTGATGCAAGGACAAAAAGCACCTTCTCCTGCTAGGCTGCCCATAACAGCTGAAACAGGGCAGTTTACCCAATTATTTTGCTCTACACTCACACACACACAGTTAGTCCTGTCTGGTCTGGCCCTGTTTGTGTGTCCTTACACGCAATGCTGAACACAGCAACTGACTCCATGTGTCTTGCCTCACAATACAGAACACATTATTCCTGTTTTTCCTCAATAACAAAAACATTATTGGACTCTCTGAGTATGCTTGAGAAAGGAGATGTTTAACTAGTTTATTACAGTTTTTCTCAATCGCGTACAAGCAACTTTTGGATTTGTGTTAAAACGTATCTATAGCAGAAAAGCAATGATCAAATGCTCAAATACATTTACAGAACTTCTGAGAATTTTCTTACCTTGACTTGCATTACCTGACTTGCATATTGTCCGGATGTGGCCCTTTCTGGGTAGCCAAGTGGTTAGAGTGCTGGGCCAGCAACCAAAAGGTTGCTATATCAAATCCCTGAGCTGACAAGGTAAAAATCTGTCATTCTGCCACTGAACCAGGCAGTTAACCCACTTGTTCCTAGGCCATCATTGTAAATAAGAATTTGTTCTCAACTGACTTGCCTAGTTAAATAAAATGTTTAAAATAAACTCTCTACCTCCGGTTGTAAATACCAGGTAGAAACTACCATGCAGTAATGATGGAGAGTCTCCCAGAACAGAGCCTTGGCTAAACTCCTAATCCCCAAAATGGGAGAATTAAACAATATTGCTACTTTTGAGAATGTGGGAATAGTCCGTGGACACTTAAGGGACAGTTATGACGAGTGTGTTTCATTTGGTGATAGCATGAAGAACAGGAAACGCACATAATGGTATCTATTAAGTGTACATTTCCCAGCTGTCAGGTTTACGTCTAAATATTGTGAAAAGTATGTGATTAAACATGGAATTATTTGTGAAAAGATGTAATGTCATGTTAACCTTCTAAATGAGAGTATGGATTTTCGTATAAAGATGAACTAGTCAGTGGCCACACCCCCATGAGCCCAGACATCACTTTTCTACTGTTACATATAAAACCCACTGCTGATGAAATTCACATCAGACTAAGCAAACCCCAACGTGAGCTATGGTTGCAAATGGTTCAGACCACGCAAACCCAGGTGTTAGCTAAGGTTGCAAATGGTTGAATTTCTAAGACCAAAACATGCCGGGTGACGCTGGTGTGTGAAGTGGTTTAAAGTACAACCAGGGGTGAAAATCTGATATCAACTTTGGAGGGGACAATTACATGAAATTTTCTCAAGAGCAATTCCTGAGGGGGACACCAAAAGTAGTGCTGTAACACATAGCCTACATTGTAATATGGTAAATGTATATTGAGGAACCAAAGAAATAAGGTGTTTGCCGTACTCCTAACTACCGGTACCCAAAATTACACAACTAATCACAACAGCAATATCATTGCCTTTAACAAATCTTAGTTCAGTCACCAGTTTAAGTTGAGAGTGGGGGTATCCATGGCATTTTCCAATTATGTTCCTATTTTACAAAATTGAGAACCTTTCATAATGTTGCCAAACAAAGACTCAGCAAACTTACCTGAGACTCCCTGTCTCTGCCAGTCTGTCCCTGCATATCTGTCCCCAACTCTGCTGTCTGTGTGCCATCTGCCTAATGACATCATTGTGAAACATTTCCATTAGAATTTAATTTCTTTCTTATGAACATTTTATCAACTAGTCTTTGAGATATTAGGCTACTAGGGTTCTTACTTTGCGTTTTGGTGTACTGAAAAATACTCTGATGTCCGTCTTTTATTTTTCTGCCATTTTTCTACCTGGCTGGCTACACATACACACAGTGTGTAGGTTATTTACAGTAGGAGATGGGCTTCTATCATCTTATCTTCTATCATTCTATTTGGGCTTCGATCTAAAAGGTAGCTAGCACATGTGAAACGGATTGCAGTGACAAGTGTTGACAGCTGTATGAGTTCACCATTTACACAACATATGCTGCAACCTTTTGTAATTTTAATAGTTTGTTTCATATTGGCTGGCTTCCAACAATAGCTGAATTTGCAAAGCTAGCGAGCACCAATTCCGTTTCAGTGGTGTTTGCTATAATCTTTGCTACCCGGGTTAAATAAAGGTGAAATAAAATAAATAAAAGTTCCCTTGCGACAATTTAGCTTTTGCAACGAGACCATTAAATATATTTAAGACAATGGTAGAAGAGAGTGTAATTCTGTTCAGTTTGGACTTTTTATCGCTAACCTTATCACAGGGACTTTGAAGCACTAACTTACATCATCTGCATGCTGATCTTGGAATAAATTGACGATAGCAAAGATTCCATCTTTGACGACTCCACATAAATGGAATAGGTACTAGCTAGCTTAATAGTTAATATTTGCGCGCTAGCTCTGCATATTCAGCTAGTGTGTGTGTGAACCCTGCCAACATAAAACAAAACATTGCATTGGCACGATTGACTGGATGAACCTCACGTCAGTTACGTGCATTGAGTGCCTTTCAGACAGTAGACACGACCCCTCTGTTACCTTGCCAACTAAGGAACTGGCAGTGGATCAAGCCATTGTGAGGCAAAGGGTGTGGGGGGGGTCGCAATCTTTTGAAACTTAAAAACGCGCTATTAAGTGTCTATAATCAGCACAATTGCTTTCATTGCGTGATATATTGGGGGGACAAATCATATTTTTCCCAGGATGGGGGGGGTCGTGTCCCCCCGTGTCCCCCGGGATTTCCGCCCCCAAGTACAACTCTACCAAAGGACAAGATTATACCACGTGGAGCATTGGCTACACGGATGGAAATGGTTAAACTCTGAGACTTTCGATCCCTACAGAATAAGAGCAAATCTTAGACGTATAATTACTAGTCTGCAGCTAGAAATCACGTGAGTCTAGGACGACAATACAGACAACCGCCGAAGCATCTATTCTATGAGAACATTTCTGAATGGTACTCTGAAGTATCCATCTAACCACAAACATAGAAGACAACAACGACATCCGGGCGTAAATATGAATTGCAATTTCTTTTCGAATGAGTGGCCATTCATGGGCAAATGATTAGCATTTCAAGTAATATAATTATAGACTGTGTGTAATGAATCCATTTGTTTTTCCCGTTCTTTCTCAGTCCCACCTTTTTCCTTTTGTCTGCCAAGCTGTCATATCAGCTTAGCCCACTAGGGACTTTCCTATCATTGTTAGTAACCAATATCTACTGTTTGTTTGTTATGCATTTCTGTAATTATTTAGTTAGTTAGTAAATAAATAATTAAGCCAATTTGTATATTGCTGATTCATTATGGAAATTAGGGTTCGTGCAGATAACCAAGAATTTTACAACATTCAGATGAGACTGATAGAAGGTAAAGAATAATGATTGACACCTATTGATATAAAAGATCTTCAGATCTTTAATAGTGGATTCGGGAGATAGCCGCTCTATATAAACTAATGCTTCCCCGGTTCCCCAGGTTATTAATGGTTTAATTGTTGCATGGTTTAATTCAATCAAGTAATCAATTAAACATTAGGTAATCGATTTGAAAATAGCTTTTCATCTCATTTAACCATAGTAGAGACACAACAATATCTTACACCACCTTTTGCAAAATGTTAAATACAAATGTCATCTTTGAATACAAATTTCACTGTTAAGTGTTTTGTTCACAGATTATTAACACATTGTTTTCATCAGTTAGAGAAATGTGTGCAATTGTCTTCACTGTTTCCAGCAATCAGTTAATACTACTGCACACATTTCAAAATCACCCCATCAGTGTCATACCATTTACAATTTATGGACAGATTTAAGCAATAGGGGTTCTATAATTGTTATGATGATTTTTTACAATATTGTGGACACGCAGAGATGCAGAAAATGTAATTGGTTACTCCTAAGTCATCATCTCCAACATTGTGACCTTCCATTATAGGTCATTGGTGTGGACTTAGGCCTATACATTCAGATCAGTTGTGTTCCTCCATTGTATTCACCTTTCCTTATTTCTATTGTGGATTGTTTGTTTGTGTGCCAATGGAAAGTCTACACAACCCTGAGAAACCAATCTTTTTATTGAATACATAGGATTGTGATGATACTAATGAATTAAAATCCTGCATACAATGTGCCTGTTTTCTATAAAAAAATTATCAGGAATAATGTTTGATTTAAAGTGAATGAAATTGTTTGGTGAAATATGCATAAAATGTGACTAATTGCCCATAATTCTGCACCTTTGGATATCTGTACTTCCAATTTTGATCATCATGATTTCGTGAATGCAAAGAAAATTCTTAAAACTTTATTATCTTTTTTCAGGCAGTTGTGTTCTTTTGATTACTTTATTAGCAATTTTAATGGTATAATATAGTTTTGATTAGTGTATTTATGTTTTGAGAAGGCAACTATATTTAGAAAATACATTTACTGTTCCCTTTCAGTCGGTCATTCAGTATAACATACTATGGGGAGACAACGACCAATCATATTCACCTGAAGAAAACTAAAAACACGCCCAACAGGCCAATGAATTCAGAGCCCACCCTCGGAAGCCATGCCTTTCTGGCTATAACACATAGGCTTGCATTCATTTCCTTAACTGTTCGCTCTTCAGCTCACCTGAAGGAGAACGTGTAGCGCAATTAAAAAAAAATTTCAAGCTCACGAAGGCTACAAGATTTGGCTCCGACGTAGGTGTCTGTTAGTTGGGAGAGAGTACTCATTCTCCTAGATGTTGAGAGTTTTGGGTCTTGGAATTGTTTTTTGTGTTTGCTAAAAGCGAACAACTGTCTGCTCTGCTTGTGTAGCCAGTGCTTCCTTGCTTGAGTAAGATGGCAGTGGTAAGAGATTTGAAACTCCGACCGTGTAAGATACTCCCAAGTGCTGTCTTGTTTGCCTGGGGTGGAAATACACTCAGGCTGCCTTGGCCCGGACCAGTTTGTGTAACCGGTGTCACCAGCTGAGTTCAGACTCTCACGTATGCTGACTTCTTTGGAAGATTAGAGTTACTAGAGAAGGCCCTCTCTGAATTTTTTTTTTTGTGTACAGCGGCCTCAGGGCTGTTTGTCGTCATAGTCGTTTCCCGCCGATCATGTAGGGGACAGGGGTTCAATTCCTGATGGGCATCCCAGCCAAGCAATGGCTAGCTGGCTGGGATATATGCTTCCCAAAAGGTATTCAGGAACCTCATTTTGGAAAGGACGTGGTGTCTCTGACTGGTTCTGTTTTTTGTTGTTGGTTTTTGACCTGGAATAACTATTTCAGCCAAGTTGCATGAATGTGGAACTATTTAAGAGGGGGCGCGGATAACTTGCACGCCAGAATGGGAAGCTAGTTAGCCACCTGGTCTCGGAGGCTAACAGAGAGAATAATTTTAGTCCTTTGCTCCCGAAGAGAGCATGGCTGGTTCCGGTGGATCGTTGTCATCTCTGGTTGACTTTGTCACAAATAGCCTAGCGGAGCGAAGGGAATGTGTTTTGGTCAAGTGGTTAGTACAGCCTAATAGCAATAAAACACTGCATCCCATCAGAGACTTGTGTGGTTTGGACAAGCACCTCAATGTGTAAGTTCAAAATGCTCACGCTTCAGCTGCTAATAAAGTCGGTGCATCCTAGCGATTGGTTCACATCCATCGATCTGAGGATGCGTTTTTTTTCATGTGGCTATACATCCTCCCCACAGAAGGTTTCTGAGGTTTCATTTCAAGGGTCTGGCTTACATGTTCCTGGTCCAGCCTTCAGGCTCTCCCTGTTGCCCCGCACCTTTTCTATGGTGGTGGAGGCGGCTTTGGCACCGGTGCGGTACCAGGGATTCAGAGTATTTGCCTATCAGGACGATTGGCTGGTTGTAGCAGAGTCGAGGGAACAGGTGGAACTCAAACACTGCCATGCTGGTTTCTCATATTCCCACTGTGACTATTAAAACCTACCCAAATCAAAAACTGTGGATAGATGGCAGCATTCGCGCAAAACTGAAAGCGCGAAACACTGCATATAACCATGGCTAGGTGACTGGGAATATGGTCTAATACAAACAGTGTAATTATTCTCTCCGTAAGGCAATCAAACATGCAAAATGTCATTACAGAGACAAAGTGAAGTCGCAATTCAACGGCTCAGAGATGAGACGTATGTGGCAGGGTCTACAGACAATCATGAAGGAACGTGAAGGAACGCGTTGAACAGGGCTTCCGGGTTCCAGGCACTCTCAGCCAACGTGTGAAAATCCACTATGTAGTCTGCCACACAAAGGGAGTCCTGACGTAGTTGGAGCAGCTTATGAGCTGCCTCTCTCCTGGACAACGGCGAATCGAACACTTTACGTACCCTCCGCCATGAACTCCCCAGACTGAGGCAAATGCGGAATTGCTCCAGCAATGTATTGAAGGCACAGTCATGGCGTTCCGCCAAGGTCTGGAATACCTATGTTTTCTGTTTGTCTGTTGCCAGTTCGCCTTGTCCTGTCAAGTCCTATCAGTGTGTTCCCGTGTTCCCAGTGCTCTAGTTTTTGTTTTTCTTAATCTTCCTTCCTGCCTGTCCTGACCCTGATCCTGCTTGCCGTCATGTACCTGCCTGACTCTGATTTGGATTACAGTGTCACGTCCTGACCAGTAAAGGGGGTTATTTGTTCTTATAGTTTGGTCAGGACGTGGCAGGGGGTATTTGTTTTATGTGGTTCAGGGTGTGTTTGTGTAGGTGTATGTGTTCATGTAGAGGGGTATTTGGTTTATATGGTTCGGGGTGGTTGTGTATGTAGAGGGGTATTTGATTTATTAGTCCAGGGTTTTGGTTATTGTTCTATGTTAGTTTATTTCTATGTTCAGTCTAGTCGTTTGTATTTCTATGTTTAGCTAATTGGTTTTGGGGCCTTCAGCTGTGTTGGGGCCTTCAGCTGTCTATCGTTGCCTCTGGTTGAAGGTCCTATATATAGGTATGTGTTTGTCATGGGATTTTGTGGGAGATTGTTTCTTGTTTTGCAGTATGTCTGACGAGACTGTCTAGTTCATTTTTTTGTATACGTTGTTTGTGTTTTTCCTTCTTCACCAATAAAAAGATGAGTATACATTTTCCCGCTGCGTTTTGGTCTACACCCTACGACATCTGTGACAGAATCTACCACCAAACACAGACCAAGCAGCGGAGGAGGGAGCAGAAAAAGAGCCCAGTGGAATCATGGACATGGAAATTCTGGACGGGGCTGGACCATGGCACCAGGCTGGGGAATATCGTCGCCCACCGGAGGAGATAGAGGCAGCCAAGGCGGAGCGGCACCGGTATGAAGCTTTGTACACGCCGATGGGGAAGCACAAGAGGCACCCCCAATAATTGTTTGGGGGGGGCACACGGGTAGTTTGGCTGGGCCAAGGGTGAGCCCTAAGCCAGCTCCCCGTGCTTATTATGGGAAGCATTTGGAGTGGAGAGCGCCGGAGTATGCGGTAGTGCGCATGATCTCGCCCATGCGCACGCACAGTCCGGTGCGAGCGATCCCAGTCCCTCGCAAGTGCCGTGCTAGAGTAGGCATCCAGCCTGGAAGGAGGATGCCTGCACAGCGCATCTGGCCACCAGTTTGCCTCCTAGGCCCAGGCTACCCTACGCCTGCTCTATGCACGGCAACCATCAGGCCTCTGCACAGCCCAGTTCGCCCTGTACCAGCACTCCGCTCGTGCAGGGCTGCTATTTCCATCCAGCCAGGACGAGTTGTGCAAGAGGTGCGCTCCAGACCTCCAGTGCTTACCCATGTCCCGGTGTATCCAGTTCCTGCTTCTCGTGCTGACCCTGAGGTGCGTAGTCTGGCATCTCCTAAACCAGCACCAGGCTTCCAGTGCATCAGCCCAGTCCAACTCGTCCTGTTCCTGCTCCCCGCACTAGCCCTGAGGTGCATGTACCCAGTCTGGTACCTCCACTACCAGCCCCACGCATCAGGCTTCCAGTGCGTCAGCCCAGTCCAGAGTTTCCGACGACAGTGCCTCGTCCAGAGTGTCCGGTAACAGTGCCTCGTCCAGAGTGTCCGGTAACAGTGCCTCGTCCAGAGTGTCCGGAACCAAGAGAGACGGCCCACTGTCCAGAACCAAGAGAGACGGCCTACGGCCCGGAGCTCCCAGAGTCGTCCTACGGCCCGGAGCTCCCAGAGTCGTCCTACAGCCCGGAGCTCCTAGAGTCGCCCTACAGTCTAGAGCTCTCAGAGTACAGTCCATGGTATTTAGTGACTAGTCTCAGGCAGAGGTATGCAGTGGGGGTGGTTTGGTCAGGTAGGGGATTAAGGCCTGAGCCTAAGCCACCTCCACTGTAGGAGGTTTGGGGAGGGGGGGTGTAGCACAGGAGCCGTCAGTGACAGCAGCCATCCTCCCTTCCCTCCCTTTAGTTTAGGGGTTTATTTTTGTAGTTTTTTTGTAAGGTGCATCCGGGGTGTGTACCTTTGGGGGGGGGGGTGTACTGTCACATCCTGACCAATAAAGGGGGTTATTTGTTCTTATTGTTTGGTCAGGATGTGGCAGGGGGTATTTGTTTTATGTGGCTCAGGGTGTGTATGTGTTCATGTAGAGGGGGTATTTGGTTTATATTGTTCGGGATGGTTGTGTATGTAGAGGGGTATTTGATTTATTAGTCCAGGGTTTTGGTTATTGTTCTATGTTAGTTTATTTCTATGTTCAGTCTAGTCATTTGTATTTCTATGTTTAGCTAATTGGTGTTGGGGCCTTCAGTTGGAGGCAGCTGTCTATTGTTGCCTCTGATTGAAGGTCCTATAAATAGGTATGTGTTTGTCATGGGATTTTGTGGGAGATTGTTTCTTGTTTTGCAGTATGCCTGACGAGACTGTCTAGTTCGTTTTTCTTTTTTGTATACGTTGTTTGTGTTTTTCCTTCTTCACCAATAAAAAGAAGATGAGTATACATTTTCCCGCTGCATTTTGGTCTACACCCTACGACACCCGTGACATGCAGCTCTTTGCCTACCTTGACCTACAGATTGTCTGCCGTCCTGTACCTGCCTGACTCTGAATTGGATTAAGGCTCTTTGCCTGCCCCTTGAACTATAATAAACTCTGAGACTCATACTATCTGCCTCCTGTGTCTGCATCTGGGTCTTAGCCTGAGTTCTGATAGCACAAACTGGCCATGACTGACCCAGCAAACTCGACCAGCTCCACAACGTCGTCTCCTCCCAAGGAGTCACCACTGGAAGACACGACGAGCTACTCCAAGGTCTTATGGAAGGATTCCAGACCTTGGCGGGAACGCCATGACCGTGCCTTCAATACATTGCTTGAGCAATTCCGCAGATTGTCTGTTAGGCAGCCCGCCACTACAGTAACACCCCCAGACTGTCAGTTACCCCACTACCAGCGACACTTCTCCCCAATCTACTCCGGCTTCCCAAGAATCAAATCAAATCAAATTTATTTATATAGCCCTTCGTATATCAGCTGAAATCTCAAAGTGCTGTACAGAAACCCAGCCTAAAACCCCAAACAGCAAGCAATGCATGTGAAAGAGGCGCGGTGGCTAGGAAAAACTCCCTAGGAAAAACTCCCTAGAAAGGCCAAAAACCTAGGAAGAAACCTAGAGAGGAACCAGGCTATGAGGGGTGGCCAGTCCTCTTCTGGCTGTGCCGGGTGGATATTATAACAGAACATGGTCAAGATGTTAAAATGTTCATAAATGACCAGCATGGTCAAATAATAATAATCATTGTAGTTGTCGAGGGTGCAACAAGCACGTCCAGTAAACAGGTCAGGGTTCCGTAGCCGCAGGCAGAACAGTTGAAACTGGAGCAGCAGCATGGCTGAGAACCATGCTTACCAACTCAGGAGCGCTACGCTGGAGATCCAGGATCTTGCCGGGCATTTCTGTCCCAGTGTTCTCTCGTCTTTAACCTTTCTGGCGCAGGTGTTCCGCTAGCGAACACCCACATCGACAACAGTGAAATTGCAGAGCGCCAAATTCAAAATACAGAAATAGTCATAATAAACATCCAAAAAAAGTGTTATACATTGGCTTAAAGATGAACTTCTTGTTAATCCAGCCGCTTTGTCAGATTTCAAAAAGGCTTTACGGCGAAAGCATACCATGCGATTATCTGAGGACAGTGCCCCGCTTACAAAAGCATACAAACATTTTACAACCAAGTAAAGGAATTACAAAAGTCAGAAAGAGCGATAAAATTGATCACTTACCTTTGAAGATCTTAATATGGTTGCAGTCACAAGAGTCCCAGCTACACAATAAATGTTCATTTTGTTCGATAAGTCCCTTTTTATATCCCAAAAACTACATTTTGTTGGCGTGTTTTGTTCAGTAATCCACTGGCTCAAAGGCGGTCAAAACATGCAGACGAATACACCCTAATAGTACCGTAAAGTTCGTTGAAACATGTCAAACGATGTTTATAATTAATCCTCAGGTTGTCAATTGTCTAAATAATCGTTAATATTTAAACCGGACAATAGCGTATTTAATAGAAACGCGCGCAAACCAGCACTGCATGATTCTACAGTCCACTCATTTTTCAGAAAACAAGCCTGAAACAATGTCTAAAGACTTGACATCTAGTGGAAGCCATAGGAACTGCAATCTGGGTCCTAACCCATTAGATACTCTATAGGCATTCAATTGAAAATACCAACAAATCCAACTTCCTGGATGGATTTTCCTCAGGTTTTCACCTACTATATCAGTTATGTTATACTCACTGACATTATTTTAACAGTTTTGCAAACTAGAGTGTTTTCTATCCAAATCTACCAATTATATGCATATCCGAGCTTCTGGACCTGAGTAACAGGCAGTTTACTTTGGGTACGCTTCTCATCCAGATGTCGAAATACTGTCCCCAAGCCATAAGAAGTTAATGCAATTAAATCCAAAGGGGAGATATCATGTGACCAATGACAGGCAAAGGAGATGAAGATGTCAGCTCTGAGGGGATATGTGTGGTTGTTAAACTATTTTTTTGCCTGCAGCTACGGGAGAGATGCAATAATGGCCTGTCAGCAAATAGTAAAGGAAGGCTATTAGAGAACCGTCTGCAACTTCATCAATATTTCAATGCATGTCAAGCGCTCGGCTCCACACTCTGTGTGCATATGGTTTCTTCATGCTGCAAGGGCTTCCAGTTGGGTGAAGTTGACCACTAGGGAGAGCAGAGCACCACTGCCAACAGCCCAGCAGTTCTAAGGAGTCCAGAAAGTTCAGTCCTGCTGCTTCACATTTACATTCTTTCTTCGCCACATGCTCCAGCTTTTGCCCCAAGGTTATTTCTGACGATTCGCTCGTACTGACCACAATCCTCTAGGACTCAGTGCCTTGACTTGAACTTCTCTTTACCTAAAGTGAAATATCTCTTGACCCCTTTCTATTTTGCTTTATTTTTTCAAATTTCCCTCTGAATCATGCATGGAAACACACACACACACACACACACACACACACACACACACACACACACACACACACACACACACACACACACACACACACACACACACACACACACACACACACACAACCCTGGTTTAAGATGGATCAATTAGCCTCCAGTCACTTTCAGATTAGCCCCAATCAAGTGAATGAGAACAATTACCTACAACACTGGGCAAATTAAACAGTAATTTGCTTCTAAAGCCAGGCTGAGCAACAAATTCAAATCTGCTCACCCTCAACACAAGCCATTTATTTTTCCCTCTCTCTCTCTTTTTTCTCCCTCTCCCCCGAAAGGAACGATAAACCAACACACTAACACTGTGTATGAGTCTACCAAACCCCATCAAGCCCCGTCTCGGAGGGGATTGGGGATAAGGCTGTCAATCCCTTCTAATTGACCACACGTGCACTCAGGAAGACATGGCAGGTATTGAGAGGTAAAGGGAACTTTCACCATGTCATGTTATTATTGCTCTAACTTAATTAAGGGTTGGCAAAGTATTGGCTTCTTGGTGAAGAGGAAACTCCAGCATGCAGCCAAGCACCAAGCAGCTAGATCATAGCACCCATGCAACTGGACTCTTTGGCAAGGAGTGGGGTTTAGAGGGACAACAGAGTGTTTCGAGTGTTTTCTATCCAAATCTACCAATTATATGCATATCCTAGCTTCTGGGCCTGAGTAACAGGCAGTTTACTTTGGGCACGCTTCTCATCCAGACGTTGAAATACTGCCCCCAAGCCATGAAAAGTTAAGCTGCAGCCCTCTTCATTTCCCTCGGATCGCTTAAGAATAGCATACTTAATAACGCTTATGTCATAATGACAAAATTCTTACTAGCTAGTAAATCAACACAAGCAAACCAGAAACAGACACTTTTTTCTGTAAATGACATTTAGCTTAGGAAGTGATTTGATAAAATGTTTTATCAAAGGTAGGCCAAACGCTTGCTTGCATCAATCATCAAATGCTAACGTGGCAACATGTTATGCTATTTTGGTCAAGACAGAAATTCCCTTGGAATCCATGAATACACGCCACTCGATGAAGCCTATGTTTCTGACTCATATTTCTAAACAGCTGAATTAAAAAGCCTGTGGCAATATGAATGAACATTCCAAAATATTATACAGTCAAAAGTTTGGATACACCTACTCATTCAAGGGCTTTTATTTATTTTTACTATTTTCTACATTTTAGAATAATAGTGAAGACATCAACTATGAAATAACACATGGAATCATGTAGTAACCAAAAAACTGTTAACCTCTAGGGTAGGGGGCAGTATTTTCACATCCGGATAAAAAACGTACCCGATTTAATCTGGTTATTACTACTGCCCAGAAACTAGAATATGCATATAATTGTTTGATTTGGATAGAAAACACCCTAAAGTTTCTAAAACTGTTTGAATGGTGTCTGTGAGTATAACAGAACTCATATGGCAGGCCAAAACCTGAGAAGATTCTGTACAGGAAGTGCCCTCTCTGACCATTTCTTGGCCTTCTACACTCTCTTTATCAAAAACAGAGGATGTCTGCTGTAACGTGACACTTTCTAATGCTCCCATAGGCTCTCAGAAGGCGCCAGAACGTTGAATGATGACTTTGCAGCCCCTGGCTGAAAAACAGTAGCGCATTTGGATAGTGGTCGATCTGAGAACAATGAGAGGGGAGTGCGCATGCACGTGAAGAGGCCATATTACATTTTCAGTCTTTGAACGTCTCCCGGTCAGAATATTATTGCTATTTTACGAGAAAAATCGCATAAAAATTTATTTTAAACAGCGTTTGACATGCTTCGAAGTACGGTAATGGAATATTTTGAATTTTTTTTGTCACGATACACGTCCGCGCGTCACCGTTCGGATAGTGTCTTGAACGCAAGAACAAAACAGAGGATATTTGAACATAACTATGGATTATTTTGAACCAAAACAACATTTGTGGATGAAGTAGAAGTCCTGGGAGTGCATTCTGACAAAGAACAGCAAAGGTAATCCAATTTTTCTTATAGTAATTCTGAGTTTAGTGAACGCCAAACTTGGTGGGTGTCAAATTAGCTAGCCCGTGATGGCGATGTGCTTTTGCCGAAAGGCTATTTTCAAATCTGACACCGCGATTGCATAAAGGAGTTCTGTATCTATAATTCTTAAAATAATTGTTGTGTTTTTTGTGAACGTTTATCGTGAGTCATTTAGTAAATTCACCGGAAGTTTTCGGTATGTTTGCTAGTTCTGAACGTCACATGCTAATGTAAAAAGCTGTTTTTTGATATAAATATGAACTTGATTGAACAAAACATGCATGTATTCTATAACATAATGTCCTAGGAGTGTCATCTGATGAAGATCATCAAAGGTTAGTGCTGCATTTAGCTGTGGTTTTGGTTTTTGTGACATTATATGCTAGCTTGAAAAATGGGTGTGTGATTATTTCTGGCTGGGTACTCTCCTGACATAATCTAATGTTTTGCTTTCGTTGTGAAGCCTTTTTGAAATCGGACAATGTGGTTAGATTAACGAGAGTCTTGTCTTTAAAATGGTGTAAAATAGTCATATGTTTGAGAAATTGAAGTAATAGCATTTCTAAGGTATTTGAATATCGCGCCACTCGATTCCACTGGCTGTTGACTAGGTGGGACGATTTCGTCCCACATACACTAGAGAGGTTAATCTAACCACACTGTCCGATTTCAAAAAGGCTTTACAACGAAAGCAAAACATTAGATTATGTCAGCAGAGTACCCAGCCAGAAATAATCAGACACCCATTTTTCAAGCTAGCATATAATGTCACATAAACCCAAACCACAGCTAAATGCAGCACTAACCTTTGATGATCTTCATCAGATGACACTCCTAGGACATTATGTTATACAATACATGCATGTTTTGTTCAATCAAGTTCATATTTATATAAAAAACCAGCTTTTTACATTAGCATGTGACGAGCATGTGACTAGCATTCCCACCGAACACTTCCAGTGAATTTACTAAATGACTCACGATAAACGTTCACAAAAAACATAACAATTATTTTAAGAATTATAGGTACAGAACTCCTTTATGCAATCGCGGTGTCCGATTTTAAAATAGCTTTTCAGTGAAAGCACATTTTGCAATATTCTGAGTAGATAGCCCGGCCATAACAGGCTACCTATTTTGACACCCACCAAGTGTGGTACTCACCAAACTCAGATTTACTATTAGAAAAATTGGATTACCTTTGCTGTTCTTTGTCAGAATGCACTCCCAGGACTTCTACTTCAATAACAAATGTTGGTTTGGTTCCAAATAATCCATAGTTATATCCAAATAGCGGTGTTTTGTTCGTGCGTTCAAGACACTATCCGAAGGGTAAAAAAGGGTGACGCGCCCGGCGTGTTCCGTGACAAAAAAAAATCAAAATATTCCATTACCGTACTTCGAAGCATGTCAAACGCTGTTTAAAATCAATTTTTATGCGATTTTTCTCGTAAAAAAGCGATAAAATTCCGACCGGGAAACCCTGTTTTAGTTCAAAGACGAAAAAATTAAAACATGGTGTCGGCTCGTGCACGCGCCCCAGTCTCATTGTTCTCAGATCGACCACTATCCAAATGCGCTACTGTTTTTCAGCCATGGCCTGCAAAGTCACCATTCAACGTTCTGGCGCCTTCTGAGAGCCTATGGGAGCATTAGAAAATGTCACGTTATGCCAGAGATCCCCTGTTTTGGATAGAGATGATCAAGAAGGCCAAGAAATAGTCAGGTTTTGGCCTGCCAAATGAGTTCTGTTATACTCACAGACACCATTCAAACAGTTTTAGAAACTTTAGGGTGTTTTCTATCCAAATCAAACAATTATATGCATATTCTAGTTACTGGGCAGGAGTAGTAACCAGATTAAATCGGGTACGTTTTTTATCCGGCCGTGCAAATACTGCCCCCTATCCCCAACAGGTTAAACAAATTGAAATATATTTTAGATTTTAAATTCTTCAAAGTAGCCATCCTTTGCCTTGATGACAGCTTTGCACACTCTTGGCATTCTCTCAACCAGCTTCATGAAGAATGCTTTTCCAACAGTCTTGAAGGAGTTCCCACATATGCTGAACACTTGTTGGCTGCTTTTCCTTCTCTCTGTGGTCCAACTCGTCCCAAATCATCTCAATTGGGTTAAGGTCGGGTGATTGTGGAGGCCAGATCATCTGATCCATCACTCCACCACTCTCCTTGGTCAAATAGCCCTTACACATCCTGGAGGTCTGTCACCAGCAAAGCACCCCACACCATCACACCTCCTCCGCCATGCTTCACGGTGGGAACCACACATGAGGAGATCATCCATTCACCTACTCTGCGTCTCACAAAGACACAGTAGTTGGAACCAAAAATCTCAAATTGGACTCATCAGACCAAAGGACAGATTTCCACCAGTCTAATGTCCATTGCTCCTGTTTCTTGGCCCAAGCAAGTCTCTTCTTATTATTGGTGTCCTTTAGTAGTGGTTTCTTTGCAGCAATTTGACCATGAAGGCCTGATTCACACAGTTTCCTCTGAACAGTTGATGTTGAGATGTGTCTGTTACTCTGTGAATCATTTATTTGGGCTGCAATCTGAGGTGGAGTTGACTAATGAACTTAACCTCTGCAGCAGAGGTAACTCTGGGTCTTCCTTTCCTGTGGCAGTCCTCATGAGATCCAGTTTCATCATAGCATTTGATGGTTTTGTGACTGCACTTGAAGAAAGTTCTTGAAATGTTCCATATTTACTGACATTCATGTCTTGAAGTAATGATGGACTGTCATTTTTTCTTTGCTTATTTGAGCCGTAATATCGACTTGGTCTTTTACCAAATCTTCTATATACCACCCCTACCTTGTCACAACACAGCACAACTGATTGGCTCAAACACATTAAGAATCCTCGAGCTAGGCCCATCTCCCAGCTAGCCAAAGAGGTCCACCAGCTAATTCTTGGGCTACAATACCTCTTTTGCCAATTGGCCTGGATCCCTTACTTCCGACACCGAGCCCCGCTGACCCAAACAATTCGAGCTTCTACTTTTAAAAATCCACTTTTCCAGAAACAAGTCTCTCACCATTGCCACTTGTTATAGACCCCCTTCAGCCCCCAGCTGTGCCTTGATTGCCCCCCATCTATCTTCAGAGTTTGTACTGTTAGGTGACCTAAACTGGGATATGCTTAACACCCCGGCCATCCTACAATCCAAGCTAGATGCCCTCAAACTCACACAAATTATTAAGGAACCTACCAGGTACAACTCTAAATCCGTAACCATGGGCACCCTCTTAGATATCATCCTGACCAACTTGCCCTCTAAATGCACCTCTGCTGTCTTCAACCAGGATCTCAGGGATCACGGCCTCATTGCCTGCGTGTGTGATGGGTCCGCGGTCAAACAACCACCCCTCATCACTGTCAAATGCTCCTTAAAGCAAGCAAGCTTTTATAATCGACCTGGCCCGGGAAACCTGGAAGGATATTGACCTCGTTCCATCAGTAGAGGATGCCTGGTTGTTCTTTAAAAGTGCTTTTCAATCCATCTTAAATAAGGATGCCCCATTCATAAAATGTAGAACGAAGAACAAATATAGTCATTGGTTCACCCCAGACTTGACTGCCCTTGAACAGCACAAAAACATCTTGTGGCATTCTGCATTAGCATTGAATAGCCCCCGCGATATAACTTCCTGGCTTCCCTACAGGGAAGTCAGGAACCAATATACTCAGTCAGTTAGGAAAGCTAAGCCTAGCTTTTTCAAACAGAAAGTTGCACCACTAATTCCAAAAAGTTTTATGACACTAAAGTCCATGGAGAATAAGAGCACCTCCTCCCAGCTGCCCACTGCACCACCGATAAATCTACGATAATCGATTATTTCAATAATCATTTTTCTACAGCTGGCCATGCTTTCCACCTGGCTACCCCTACCCTGGGCAACAGCTCAGCACCCCCTGCAGCAACTCTTTATAAAATGATCTGCCACAATTGTTGCAACCCCTATTACTAGCCAGTTCAACCTATCTTTCGTATCGTCTGAGATCCCAAAGATTGGAAAGCTGCCGCGGTCATCCCCCTCTTCAAAGGGGGAGACACTCTAGACCCAAACTGTTTTAGACCTATATCCATCCTGCCCTGCCTTTCTAAAATCTTCAAAAGCCAAGATAACAAACAGATCACCGACCATTTCAAATCCCACCGTACCTTCTCCACTATGCAGTCTGGTTTCCGAACTGGTCATGGGTGCACCTCAGCCATGCTCCTAAATGATATCGTAACCGCCATCGATAAAAGACAGTACTGTGCAGCCGTCTTCATCGACCTGGCCAAGGCTTTCGACTCTGTCAATCATCGCATTCTAATCGGCAGACTCAATATCCTTGGTTTCTCAAATGACTGCCTCGCCTGGTTCACCAACTACTTCTCTGATAAAGTTCAGTGTGTCAAATCGGAGGGCCTGTAATCCAGACCTCTGGCAGTCTCTATGGCGGTGCCACAGGGTTCAATTCTCAGGCTGACTCTTTTCTCTGTATATATCAATGATGTTCCTCTTGCTGCTGGTGATTCTCTGATCCACCTCTACGCAGACGGCACAATTCTGTATACATCTGGACCTTCTTTGGACACTGTGTTAACAAACCTCCAAACGAGCTTCAATGCCATACAACACTCCTTCCGTGGCCTCCAACTGCTCTTAAATGCAAGTAAAACTAAATGCATGCTCATCAAACGATTGTTGCCCGCACCCGCCTGCCCGACTAGCATCACTACTCTGGACCGTTCTGACTTAGAATATGTGGACAACTACAAATACCTAGATGTCTGGTTAGACTGTAAACTCTCCTTCCAGACTCACATTCAGCATCAACAATCCAAAATCAAATCTAGAATTGTCTTCCTATTTAGCCAAACATGCACTCGTAAAACGGACTATCGTACCGATCCTTGACTTTGGCAATGTCATTTACAAAATAGCCTTCAACACTCTACTCAGCAAACTGGATGTAGTCTATCACAATGGCATCCGTTTTATCACCAAAGCCCCATATACTACCCACTACTGCAACCTGTATGCTCTAGTTGGCTGGGCCTCACTACATATTAGTCGCCAAACCCGCTGGCTCCAGGTCATCTATAAGTCTTTGCTAGGTAAAGCCCCGCCTTATCTCAGCTCACTGGTCACCATAACAACACCCACCCGTAGCACGCGCTCACTGGTCATCCCCAAGGCCAACACTTCCTTTGACTGCCTTTCCTTCCAGTTCTCTGCTGCCAATGACTGGAACAAATTGCAAAAAAAATCACTGAAGCTGGAGTCTTATATTTCCCTCTTTGGCTTTAAGCACCAGCTACCAGAGCAGCTCACATAGAAATTGAGCTCAGATGCATCCTGTTTCTATTGATCATCCTTGATATATTTCTACAACTTGATTGGAGTCCACCTATGGTAAATTCAATTGATTGGACATGATTTGGAAAGGCACACACACCTGACGATTTAAGGTCCCACAGTTGACAGTGAATGTCAGAGCAAAAATCTGAGCATCGAGGGAAAAGGGCCTTGGTCAGGGAGGTGACCAAGAACCTGATGGTCACTCTGACATAGCTCCATAGTTCCTCTGTGGAGTTGGGAGAACCTTCCAGAAGGAAAACCATCTCTTCAGGACTCCACCAGACGGAAGCCACTCCTCAGTAAAAAGTGCCTAAAGGATTCTCAGACCATGATAAACAAGATTCTCTGGTCTGATGAAACCAAGTTTTAACTCTTTTTCCTGAATGCCAATCGTCACGTCTGGAGGAAACTAGGCACCATCCCCACGGTGAAGCATGGTGCTGGCAGTATTATGCTGTGGGGATGTTTTTCAGCAGCAGAGACTGGGAGACTAGTCAGTTTTTACAAAAGATGAACGGAGCAAAGTACAGAGAGATCCTTGATCCAGAGCGCTCAGGACTTCAGACTGGGGCAAAGGCTCACCTTCAAACAGGACAATGACCCTAAGCACACAGCCAAGACAACGTAAGAGTAGCTTCAGGACAAGTCTCTGAGTGTCCTTGAGTGGCCCAGCCAAAGCCTGGACTTTAACCCAATGGAACATCTCTGGAGAGACATGAAAATAGCTGTGCAGCGACGCTCCCCATCCAACCTGACAGAGCTGGAGAGGATCTGCAGAGAAGAATGAGAGAAACTCCCCAAATACTTGTAACGTCAGACTCGAGGCTGTAATTGCTGTCAAAGGTGCTTCAATAAAGTACTGAGTAAAGGGTCTGAATACTTATATGTAAATGTTATATTTAATTTTTATAAATTTACAAACATTTCTAAAAACCTGTATTTGCTTGTGTAACGGCTGTCGTAGAGGGGACCAAAGCGCAGCGTGTTGATTAATCATGATGAATATTTATTAAACTCAGAACACTAAAGACAAAATAACAAACGAATGGCCAACAGTTCTGACAGGTAACAGATAACTAAACAGAAAATAACTACCCACAAACACAGGTGGAAAAAACCCTACTTAAGTATGATCTCCAATTAGAGACAACGAGGACCAGCTGCCTCTAATTGGAGATCATCCAAAAAACAACAACATAGAAATAGAAAACTAGAACATAACATAGATATAGAAAACATAGAAAAACACAAAACACCCCCTGTCACGCCCTGACCTACTCTACCATAGAAAATAACATCTTACTATGGTCAGGACGTGACAGCTTGATCATTATGGGGCATTGTGTATAGATTGATGAAGGGGAAAAAAATATTTAATCTATTTTAAAACAAGGTTGTAACATAACAATATGTGAAAGAAGTCAAGGGGTCTGAATACTTTCCGAGTGCACTGTATTGGCACGGGTGTAGTTAGCACAGTAATACCGTGCCAATATCTCTTCCAAACACCGGTTTTGAGTGCATTATCACTTTTATACAATGGGTTACCAACATAATAAAATAATGATTGACATATTTTCATTAAAAAAAGTATTTTGATGAATTCATTCATATTATTTCATCCTTCCACAAGATATAGTCACCACACAAATATAGACCGGCTGGTCGCTCGTTCTATCGGTTCAGTTGTCAGAGATGTGACCCAGTCATTTAGTCTTTTTGTTCTGTTTCTATGGATGTGACTCAGTCGTTCATTCTAAGTGTTCCATTGCCATACTGTTTGGCAACTTTCTTATCCCTTGCTTGTTAGCTAGCCAACTATGGCTAACTTACAGTCACGTCTAAAAGTGCAGTCAGAATAATATTTGTTTAAGCTGTTTTCTTGTGACATTTATTTGGATACATCCATAACAATGAGCTAATGAAACACGATTTCGCCTGGCATAGAAAATGTGCTCACTCGTCAGGACACTATTGTTCAGAGGAGCTAGCCAACAACACAGCTAACACAATCACTTCAAACTGAAGCTAGAAAGATTGCAAAGTAGCTGCACTTTGTTCAGTTGTAAGTTTTTTCAATTGACATTTCGTTGTATGATTACGACTGGCTGAGAAACACTGCCTGCCTGTCTGTCTCGTCCCGACTCCCGACATGTTCATTACTGTGAGACAGTTGGAGATCGAATATGAATATTGAAACAATGTTGCAAATGACGGAGAGACAGACAGCAAGGTTTATACAAAGCTCTGCTGTTTAAAACTAAATGTTAGTCTAAAAGAAAAATGTCTAAATTGCCTGGCTGGGCTGATGACACAGTAAGGTGGAACAGAGTAAATAGGCATTTTAACTTTATAGATTTAGTTGGTGCTAACTTGTGGAATAGACACAGGCTGGAATGCGGTTTAAACCAATCATCATTCAGAATTAGACCCACCCATTGTATAATTGTCTATTACCTTACACTGCCTGGTGATGTCACCAGGCAAGCCAAATCTCCACCCATGCAAAACCAGAAACTGTCAGCAAATAACACTGATAAAATGTTGTCAGACTTTAACAGTGTTAGTTTCACCAGCTGTTGTACAATATGATACAAAACTCAAGAAAAACATAATTTTTAGTGCACTGGGCCTTTAACAATAACTTGCCCACACTTTCTTGAGAATGTAATGTCTGAATCATGTCATTAGCCTAATCTTTTGTAAATGAAGTGAAGTTGTTTTCCCCCAGCTTGTGCATTTATTATGGGTGCTTACTGTGTGTTTGTTCTTTTTTGTTGCCGCTTCTCAGAGCTGTACTCATGCATGTGGATGTGTGTGTGTACACACGTGGACTCTTGAGAAGCACGCACCCCATTTCCTGTGGTTTCATTAATTTTGTCAATTTACTATTTTGTTTGTTGAGAGCTCTGCTATTGAAATGTGTAGGCCTACCGGTTCAATTGAACTTCTATGAATAATGTGATACTATGATAGACTAATCTGCTTTTAGACATATAGCCACAGTGTTGTGCACCCATGCTCATTGTGGCTGTGGTTTAGCAAAGTGGCACTAGGAATTTCTACCTGGTTCTGTAGAAATGTGTTCTGTAAACTCTGTTGGGGAGTGTCCATGTGGTTAGGCTGCATTTTATCTTCACAGTACCCCTAGCCTGTTTCCTTAGGGCAAATCCTGATTTTTGGATTGAGTTCAATTTCTTAGAAGTAGATTTTTGTTCATCATTTGTTTATTTTTGTAACTCCATTTTTGCCAACATTATTTATCCTAACCACTGCTACTACCACTACCATTATTTAGTGAATAATAAAAAAGAAGCACTTTATCCTTTGCCTCTTGACCTCCTGAAAACATTTTCACAGACTAAGAGGTCTAACTCAATTCATAGCCTTTCATTGAACTGTCACTGTAGTCAACATTCAAGACAGTCTATGGCTGTAAGTCTCTAGTGACATCAGCTCTCTTGGCCATGTTTGATTGGATCCACCCTGATTGCATGTTTACACTGTACATTGTTTTCAGTTTTCCTCCCATGATGGTGTCATCTTCTTGTGACAGGGTTTGAAGCATGGAGCCAAGCAGGCCTTTCCCTATCTCAGCACATTTATCTCCTCCCTGAACCAGAGGAGGGAGACGGGAGGCAACGGCAGCTTGGGCATACACCCGGGTCTACCATGAGGAAGACATGGTGAGTTAACAACACTGGGCAGACACACACCCATACTGAAAACTCATGTATTATAATACACTTTCAGTTTATTAGGTACAGCACAGCGTTCATGAAAATGGATCACATACAGAAAGCGAATCATGTGGCCATGGCTTGCTATAGAAAGCAGGCAGATAGGCATTGAGGCATTCGGTTACTATTCGATTGAACGTTAGAATGGGAAAAACAAATGACCTAAGTGACTTTGAGCGTGGTTTGCTCGTTGGTGCCAGGCGAGCCGGATACAGTATCTCAGAAACGCCCGCACTCCAGGGCTTTTCACACACGACAGTGTCTATGGTTTACCAATAATGGTGCGAGAAACAAAAAAACTTGAGTCAGTGGCAGTCCAGTGGGCGAAAACAGCTCGTTGAGAGGTCAAAGGTGAATAGCAAAAATAGTGCAAGCTAACAGGCCGGTCACAAACAGACAAATAATGTTGCAGTACAATAGTGGTGTGTAGAACAGCATCTCGGAATGCACCACTTATCGATCCTTGTCACGGATGGGCTATGGCAGCAAACGACCACACCGGGTTCCAATCCTATCAGCTAAAAACAAGAAGAGGCGGATCCAGTGGGCACGCAATCACCAACACTGGACAATTGGGCAGTGGAAAAATATTGACTGGAACATGACAGCGAGTTCAGTTTACTTGAGTGGTCTGCGCAGTCCCCAGACCTCAACCCAATAGAGTATCTTTGGGATGAGATGAAACAGCCTGTTTGCAGCACGAGTGTAGCAACGTTCAATCTGCAGCAACTGCGTGATGCCGTCACGTCAACATGGACCAACATCCCTGTGGAACGTTTCTGACACCTTGAATAACGCCCCGGAGAATTCAGGGGGTTCTGGAGGCAAAGGGGGTTCCGACCCGGTACAACATGGGTGTACCTAATAAACTGGCCATTAAGTGTACATACTTACAGTACCAGTCAAAAGTTTGGACACACCTACTCATTCAAGGGTGTTTATTTTTTACTATGTTTCTACATTGTAGAATAATAGTGAATATATCAAAACTATTAAATAACACATATGGAATAATGTAATAAACAAAAAAGTGTTAAACCAATGAAAATGCATTTATTATTTTAGATTCTTCAAATAGGCACCCTTTGCCTTAATGACAGCTTTGCACACTCTTGGCATTCTCTCAACCAGCCTCACCTGGAATGCTTTTCCAACAGTCTTGGAGTTTCAGTCCAACTCATCCCAAACCATCTCAATTGGGTTGAGGTCGGGTGATTGTGGAGGCCAGGTCATCTGCTGCAGCACTCCATCACTCTCCTTCTTGGTCAAATAGCCCTTACACAGCCTGGAGGTGTGTTGGGTCTTTGTCATGTTGAAAAACAAATGATAGTCCCACTAGGCGCAAACCAGATGGGATGGTGTATCGCTGCAGAAAGCTATGGTAGCCATGCTGGTTAAGTGTGAATTCTAAATAAATCACAGACAGTGTCACCAGCAAAGCACCCCCACACCATCACACCTCCTCCTTCATGCTTTACGTTGGGAACCACACATGCGGTATTCATCCATCACCCACACCGCATCTCACAAAGATACAGAGGTTAGAACCAAAAATCTCAAATTTTGACTCCAGACCAAAGGACAAATTTCCACCAGGCTAATGTCCATTGCTCATGTTTCTTGCCCCAAGCAAGTTTCTTCTTCTTATTGGTGTCCTTTAGTAGTGGTTTCTTTGCAACAATTCAACCATGAAGGCCTGATTCACACAGTCTCCTCTGAACAGTTTATGTTGAGATGTGTCTGTTACTTGAACTCTGTGAAGCATTTATTTGGGCTGCAATTTCTTAGGCTGGTAACTCTAATGAACTTATCCTCTGCAGCAGAGGTAACTCTGGGTCTTCCTTTCCTGTGGAGGTCCTCATGAGTGCCAGTTTTATCATAGCACTTGATGGTTTTTGCAACTGCACTTGAAGAAACTTTAAAAGTTCTTGAAATGTTCTGTATTGACTGACCTTCACTTCTTAATCTTAAAGTAATGATGGACTGCCATTTCTCTTTGCTTATATGAGCTGTTCTTGCCATAACATGGACTTGGTCTTTTACCAAATAGGGCTATCTTCTGTACACCCCTACCTTGTCACAACACAAGTGATTGGCCCAAACATATTAAAAAGTTAAGAAATTCCACAAATTATTATGTTTAACAAGGCACACCTGTTAATTGAAATGCACTCCAGGTGACTACCTCATGAAGCTGGCTGAGAGAATGACAAGATTGTGCAAAGCTGTCATTAAATCTTCTTGCCGTTCCCCTAGGATAGGGGGCGCCACAGCGCATTTTGGAAAAAAATCGTTCCCATTTTCAACGGCCTACTAATCAAAGTCAGAAGCTAAGACATGCATATACTTATTTTATATGGATAGAAAACACCCTAAATTTTCTAAAACTGTTTGAATGGTGTCTGTGAGTATAGCAGAACTCGTATGGCAGTCAAAACCCCGAGACCGATTGAACCAGGAAGTGGAAATCTGAATTGTGGACTCGACTTCACAGCCTTCCCTATAAATCACAACGTAAAAAAATGAAAATTGAGCACTTTCCAGTGCTTCCACTAGATGTCCCCAGTCTTTACAAAGTGTTTTGAGGGTTCTACGGTAGAAACTCAGTGAAAGAGACGATGTGGCAATTGGTCACAGTCGGAGGGCCATGAGCATTGTGACGTTGGCGGCCGTGTCTGCCCCCACCTTTGGAAGTTTTTTGAAACACAATGAAATCGTCCCACTTGAATCTGATTGGCTTTCTTGTTGAAACAGGCCCTGACGATGTCTTGATACAACGTTTGACATGTTTGAACGACCCTAACTTACCGTAAACAGTCATTTTGCGTTAGACAGCTGCCGCCCACGGATCGACTTTTGATTACAGCCTTAGGACGCGCTAACAAGAGGAAGCTAATGGAACATAAAGCATGGACTTTTTCGACCGAAAATACATTTGTCATGGACCTGGGACATCGGGAAGGGATTTCTGATGAAGACAACTAAAGGTGAGGGATTATTGGCGATATTATACAATATCAGATGTTACGTGTTCAAATGTTCAAAGATGGCGCCGAGTTAGGTTTTCGAGCTCAATTTCTGGGTATCGCATCCCATTTGATCTCAAAGTGTGATTACCCTGTAAAGTTAATTTAAAATCTGTTTTGACTGGTGTTTTCAAGAGATATTCATCTATAAATCTTAGATTGACAATATATATTAAAAAAATCGTTTTCGAATAGTAATTTATAAAATTGTAGCAGTGTTTACCGGGACGCATTATATGGGAAAATAGTTAGTCAACCTCAGGTGCCGATGTAAAATGCTGTTTTTATATAGAAATATGACCTTTATTGAACAAAAGATTGCATGCTGTGTGTAACATGATGTCCTAGGTGTGTCATCTGATGAAGTTTGTAAAAGGTTAGTGCTGCATTTAGCTGTTTTTTGCCTATATGTGATGCGTGTGCTTGGTTGGAAAATTCATATGATGCGATTTTTACAAAGTACTCCTCTAACATAATCTAATATTGTGCTTTTCCTGTAAAACCTTTTTGAAATCGGACAACGAGGGTCGATTCAAGAGAGGTGTATCTATAAAACGATATGAGACAGCCCTATATTTGAAAAAAAAAAAATATTGAATTTCGTTATGCTAATGTCGCTAGGAGTTTTCGCTGGAAAATGATCCCGCTAACGGGATGAGACATTCAAGAGGTGACAAAGGATGGCTACTTTGAAGAATTTCAAATATAAAATATATTTGGATTTGTTTAACACTTTTTTGCTTAGAACTTCATTTCATGTGTATTTTTTCATAGCTTTGATGTCTTCACTATTATTCTACAATGTAGAAAATAGTAAAAATATAGAAAAACCCCGGATTAAGTACGTGTGTCCAAACTTTTGACTGATATTGTATATATTAATAAAATACATATTAGAAGAAAAAAAACGAAAAAAACTAGTGCACTGGGTCTTTGCTAGTCCTGTATTAACTGACGGATATAGCCGTCTGTAGCGTGGGGGAGAAATGTTTATCCCAACCGTTGCATTGATTCTCTTTGTGGGTAGAGCCTGTTAGATTGTGAAAAAGATGGGTAGAGACAATGTGTGTCCACACTTAACGGAAGGTCAGCCGGGTCAACTGAATGTCATGCAGTGAATGTACTAAATGATTACACTGACTGATTGGGTTGTGGTTAATGACTTGGTTTTCTTAATCTGAACGAGTCGATGTCTGAGGATCTCGCTATCAAAGACTTCTGAATCATATGCATTGTGGAACTACTGTATGTATCCCATCTGTGTCTTTGCAAGCAGTGAAAAAACAATTTACATATCTGCCACAGTACACATTAGTCATGTGTATTACACTTTATGTAGAGAGAACTATGTGTGTCTTTTGTAATTTCCCAGGGAGGGAGTTACCTCCTATTTGCTGTGATGTGATGCAGAAACAGAGGTTCTCCATCGACACAATTCCCCACGAGGTGAAGGCCCCGTTCCCCTCTGACCCTGTCATCCCTCTCCGCACTAAAACCACCAAAGAGTTCCAGTGAGTAACACCACCTCTCCCAATTACCTACATTATGACCTTCCTTTGACCTTGTGTAACAGTGAGTAGCCTACCTTATTCCCCTCTTATGATCACCATGACCTTTGATTTGCTATGACAAGGATTTATGTATTCTTTCCACGGTGTTCAAATGAAATCAAAGTTTATTTGTCACGTGCGCCGAACACAACAGCTGTAGACCTCACAGTGAAATGCTTACTTACAGGCTCTAACCAATAGTGCAAAAAAGGTGTTAGGTGAACAATAGGTGAGTAAAGAAATAAAACAACAGTAAAAAGAGGCTATTTACAGTAGCAAGGCTATAAAAGTAGCGAGGCTACATACAGACACCGGTTAGTCAGGCTGATTCAGGTAGTATGTACATGTAGATATGGTTAAAGTGACTATGCATATATGATGAACAGAGAGTAGCAGTAGTGTAAAGAGGGGTTGGCGGGTGGTGGATGGCGGGACACAATGCAGATAGTCTGGTTAACAAATGTGCGGGAGCACTGGTTGGTCGGCCCATTTGAGGTAGTATGAACAGGAATGTATAGTTAATGTGAAAATGCATGTATGATAAACAGAGAGTAGCAGCAGTGTAAAAAGAGGGGTTGGGTAGCCATTTGATTACCTGTTCAGGGGTCTTATGGCTTGGGGGTAAAAACTGTTGAGAAGCCTTTTTGTCCAAGACTGGGTACTCCGCTACCGCTTACCATGCGGTAGTAGAGAGAAAAGTCTATGACTGGGGTGGCTGGGGTCTTTGACAATTTTTAGGGCCTTCCTCTGACACCGCCTGGTGTAGAGGTCCTGGATGGTGTGGGGGCTGTGCTTTGGCAAAGTGGGTGGGGTTATATCCTGCCTGTTTGGCTGTGTCCGGGGGTATCATCGGATGGGGCCACAGTGTCTTCTGATCCCTCCTGTCTCAGCCTCCAGTATTTATGCTGCAGTAGTTTATGTGCCGGGGGGCTAGGGTCAGTCTGTTTCATCTGGAGTATTCTCTTGTCTTATCCGGTGTCCTGTGTGAATTTAAATATGCTCTCTCTAATTCTCTCTTTCTCTCTTTCTTTCTTTCTCTCGGAGGACCTGAGCCCTAGGACCATGCCTCGGGACTACCTGGCATGATGACTCCTTGCTGTCCCCAGTCCACCTGGCCATGCTGCTGCTCCAGTTTCAACTGTTCTGCCTGCGGCTACGGAACCCTGACCTGTTCACCGGACGTGCTTGTTGCACCCTCGACAACTACAATGATTATTATTATTTGACCATGCTGGTCATTTATGAACATTTTAACATCTTGACCATGTTCTGTTATAATATCCACCCGGCACAGCCAGAAGAGGACTGGCCACCCCTCATAGCCTGGTTCCTCTCTAGGTTTCTTCCTAGGTTTTTGGCCTTTCTAGGGAGTTTTTCCTAGAGAGTTTTTTCTAGCCACCGTGCCTCTTTCACATGCATTGCTTGCTGTTTGGGGATTTAGGCTGGGTTTCTGTACAGCACTTTGAGATTTCAGCTGATATACGAAGGGCTATATAAATAAATTTGATTTTGATTTGATTTGATGGCAGGCAGGCAGCTTAGCCCCAGTGATGTACTGGGCCGTACGCACTACCCTCTGTAGTGCCTTGTGGTCAGAGGCCGAGCAATTGCTGTACCAGGCAGTGATGCAACCAGTCAGGATTTGCTCGATGTTGCAGCTGTAGAACCTTTTGAGGATCTCAGGACCCATGCCAAATATTTTTTTATTCCTGAGGGGGATTAGGCTTTGTCATCTTCACAACTGTCTTGGTGTGTTTGGACCATTCTATTTTGTTGTTGATGTGGACACCAAGAAACTTGAAGCTCTCAACCTGCTCCACTACAGGCCTACCATTGTTGTGTCATCTGCAAACTTAATGATGGTGTTGGAGTCGTGCCTGGCCTGGCCATGCAGTCATGGGTGAAGAGGGAGTACAGGAGGGGACTGAGCACGCACCCCTGTGGAGCTCCAGTGTTAAGGATCAGCGTGGCAGATGTGTTGCTACCTACCCTCACCACCTGGGGAGGCCCGTCAGGAAGTCCAGGATCCAGATGCAGAGGAAGGTGTTTAGTCCCAGGATCCTTAGCTTAGTGATGAGCTTTGAGGGTACTATGGTGTTGAACGCTGAGCTGTAGTCAATGAATAGCATTCTCACATAAGTGTTCCTTTTGTCCAGGTGGGAAAGGGCAGTGTGGAGTGCAATAAAGATTGCATCATCTGTGGAACTGTTTGGGCGGTATGCAAATTGGAGTGGGTCTAGGGTTTCTGGGATAATGGTGTTGATGTGAGCCATTACCAACCTTTCAAAGCACTTCATAGCTGGAGGGAAGACAGAGCGAGCCCCAATCTCAGGGGACTGGAGGGATGTGTGGGATTTCTACCTGACTACTTTTGACTCCTTTCTAGAGATCAATGCTGCCTTCAAGGTAATGGATTTTCAAATGGTTCATGTTGGCTTTTTGTTTTATGTTTTGGCTTTTCCAAAAGATACCTTACTAATTTTATAATATTCTAAGTCCTTTGGTTTACATTAGTTCCATTTCTTAAATTATTGATATTTGCAGCACCTGTTTCTCTGTTGTGAATTCTCTTAAGATGTAAAGCATACAGAACAGCATGTACTCGTTCTGGAAAGTGTTATTAATGAGGAAACCAACAGTGCATAATGTAAGAGTTAAAAAATCTGTAATCCATACTGCTCATAACGGTCCAAGCCTTGTTTTGTTGGCGTCATGCGAGAATAGTTCAACACACACACATATGTCCTCCCTCCCTCGTTAAAAAGCCCTTAAATAAAACCATACAACAGCGGGAAACACTCTTTTCCTCCTATCTTAGAAGCTAATGGCCCATCCAGGTCGCAATTGTAAATGAGAACTTGTTCTCAACTTGCCTACCTGGTTAAATAAAGGTGAAATAAAAAAAATTAAAAAAATTTAACACAATAGAGGATTCTGGAGTCAACTCAAAATGTGTGAATGCTGTTTATGATGCTTTACTCTGCACTGTAAGTACATGTAAGTACATGACATTTCTAGGGAAAAGGATATCGTATGGCAAAAAACCCCGAATTAAATCATATTCAGATTTTTTCCCCTGAAAGTTCTTCCTGAAACTAGCAGCATTTGGGTCATATTTACCCGATTTAAAGGTTAACTCATGTTTGTTTATGTTCTTTTAGCCCCAAGACATCCAGAAATCCGTGTTGAAGGGAATCATTAACAGCTTATTGAGAGAATGGAAAGGGTGAGTGCTGCGTTCAATTTACACCTCTACTACCATTTACTGTTACTATGATAACTGTTGCTACACTGCAGAAACTGTTTACCATACATAGAGCATTGCTTATGTGTACTTAACTTCTTTGGGATAGGGGGCAGTATTTTGACGTCCGGATGAAAAGCGTGCCCAAAGTAAACTGCCTGCTGCTCAGGCCCAGAAGCTAGGATATGCATATAATTGGTAGATTTGGATAGAAAACACTCAAATGTTTCTAAAACTGTTAAAACAATGTCTGAGTATAAAAGAACTGAAATGGCAGGCGAAACCCCGAGGACAAACCATTCCCCCCCAAAACAAATTAATCCTACCGCTGATTTCAATGGCTGGCACTTTTATAATAGGGCAAAATCGTGCCTGATTGCAGTTCCTAGGGCTTCCACTAGATGTCAACAGTCTTTAGAAAGAGTTTCAGGCTGGTTTTTGGAAAAATTAGCCAGAAATTGTAGTTTTTCTAGGTGGCTCCCATTTTGGCTGTAGTGTTTCCAAGCGCGTGACTGAGAGCGCAATCTTTGGTATTTTTCTCCGGTAAAGACAATAACAATTCTCTGTCTTAAATTTGATTGTTTATTTGCGTATTAGGGTACCTAAGGATTGATTATAAACGTTGATTGACTTGTTTGGATAAGTTTATTGGTAACATTTGGGATTCATTTTGTTTGCATTTTCAAGGAGGGAAACCGAATGGATTATTGACTGAAGCGCGCCAGCTAAACTGAGTTTTTATGGATATAAAGAAGGACATTATCGAACAAAAGGACCATTTGTAATGTAACTGAGACCTTTTGGAGTGCCAACAGAAGAAGATCTTCAAAGGTAAGGCATTTTTAATATCGCTATTTCTGACTTTCCTGTCGCAACTCCCTGGTTGAAAATGATTTGTTATGCATTTGTGTGCTGGGCGCTGTCCTCAGATAATCGCATGGTTTGCTTTCGCCGTAAAGCCTTTTTGAAATCTGACACCTTGGCTGGATTAACAACAAGTTAAGCTTTACTTTGATGCATTGCACTTGTGATTTCATGAAAGTTTAATATTTATAGTAATATAAATTGAATTTGGCGCTCTGCAATTTCACCTGAAATTGTCGAAATGGGACGGTAGCGTCCCACTAATCCGAAAATTCCACCCAAAAACTATATTTTGGTATTTATTTTATTAGTCCATTGTTGATATAGTCCCAAAATGTTTTGCATGTCAGCAAATCAAGTTTTCAAGATATATGAAAGTATCTTGAAAACTTGATTGCTGACATTCAAAACATTTTGGGACTATATCACCTGTGGACCAATGAAACAAATACCAAAATATCATTTTTGGGTGGAGTTTTCCGGGCTAGGGGGCAGTATTGAGAATTTTGAAAAAAATATGTGCCCAGTTTTAACTGCCTCCTACACCAACTCAGAAGCTAGGATATGCATATTATTAACAGATTTGGATAGAAAACACTCTGAATTTTCTAAAACAGTTTGAATGGTGTCTGTAAGTATAACAAAACTCATATGGCAGGCAAAAACCTGAGAAAAATACAACCAGGAAATGAGAATTTTGTGGCTGTACTATTTTTGAGTCATTGCTAATAGATCACACAGTGACAAAGGATTCATTTTGCACTTCCTACGGCTTCCACTAGATGTCACCGATCTTTATAAAGTTGTTTGAAGCGTCTATGATGAACAGAGACCGAATTATAATGCAGGGAAGTTGACGTCCCTGGGATGTCGTCACTTCATTATTGTGCGCACCTGCGCGTGCATGTGAGGCGAGACATTTTTCTAAAACGTTTTTCAAGACAGGAGAGGTCGGGTTGAAATATTACTGATGTTTCACGTTAAAAATGGCCCTAAAGATTGATGCTAAACAACGTTTGACATGTTTGAACGAATGTAAATAGATTTTTTTTTTAACTTTTCGTCTTGACTTTCCCCCCCCCGCCCTACATTTTGAGGAGCCTACTGAACGCCTAACAACATGGAACAACTTGGAGTTATTTGGACATAAATTATGAACTTTGTTGAAAGAAACCACATTTGTTTGGACCTGGGATTCCTGGAAGTGCCTTCTGATGAAGATAATCAAAGGTAAGGGATTATTTACAATAGTATTATTGATATTAGATGGTGCTAACCTGTATATCCTAGCCTATTGTTCTTAGCATAGCACCCTGTTTATTGCAAAGTGTGATTTCCCAGTAAAGTTATTTTGAAATCTGGCAATGCGGTAGCATTTACGAGATGTTAATCTATAATTCTTTGAATGACAATATTATCATTTACCAATGTTTTCGAATAGTCATTTTGTAAATTGTAACGCTGATTCACCGGAAGCATTTGAGGGAAAAAAAATCTGAATTTCACCACTACTGTAAAATGCTGTTCTTGGATATAAATATGAACTTGATGGAACAAAAAATGCATGTATTGTATAACATAATGTCCTAGGAGTGTCATCTGATGAAGATTGTCAAAGGTTAGTGCATCATTTTAGCTGGTTATCTGCTTTTGGTGACGCCTGTCTTTGAATTGACAAAACATTACACACAGCTATTTTCAATGTACTCTCCTAACATAACCTAACTTTATGCTTTCGCCGTAAAGCCTCTTTGAAATCGGACAATGTGGTTGGATTTAGGAGACGTTTATCTTTCAAATGGTGAAAAATAGTTGATTGTTTGAGAAATTGAAATTATTAGATTCTTGCAGTTTTGAATTTCCCGCCATGGTCACTTGTCAATAAATCCCAATACCGGGATCAGAGCGGGAAGGGGTCCTCAACAGGTTTTAAGGACAATCATACAAATTAACCTCTATGGGACCGGCGGGACGAATTCGTCCCACCTACGTAACAGCCAGTTGAATCCAGTGGCGCGATTTTTAAAACGTTTGAAATACTATTACTTCAATTTCTCAAACATATGACTATTTTACAGCTATTTAAAGACAAGACTCTCGTTAATCTAACCACACTGTCCGATTTCAAAAAGGCTTTACAACGAAAGCAAAACATTAGATTATGTCAGGAGAGTGCCCAGCCAGAAATAATCAGACACCCATTTTTCAAGCTAGCATATAATGTCACAAAAACCCAAACCACAGCTAAATGCAGCACTAACCTTTTATGATCTTCATCAGATGACAAACCTAGGACATTATGTTATACAATACATGCATGTCTGTTCAATGAAGTACATATTTATATCAAAAACCAGCTTTTTACATTAGCATGTGACGTTCAGAAAAAGCATACCCCCCGCAAACTTCCGGGGAATTTACTAACAATTTGCTAAATTACTCACGATAAACATTCACAAAAAGCATAACAATTATTTTAAGAATTATAGATACATTACTCCTCTATGCACTCGATATGTCCGATTTTAAAATAGCTTTTCGGATGAAGCACATTTTGCAATATTCTAAGTACATAGCCCAGCCATCACGGGCTAGCTATTTAGACACCCGGCAAGTTTAGCCTTCATCAAAATCATATTTCCTATAAGAAAAATGGTCTTACCTTTCCTGTTCTTCATCAGAATGCACTCCCAGGACTTCTACTTCAATAACAAATGTAGGTTTGGTCCCAAATAATCCATCGTTATATCCAAACAGCGGCGTTTTGTTCGTGCGTTCTAGACACTATCAGAATGCTAAATCACGGTCGTGCGCATGGCGCAGAACGTGACAAAAAAATTCTAAATATTCCATTACCGTACTTCGAAGCATGTCAACCGCTGTTTAAAATCAATTTTTATGCAATTTATCTCGTAGAAAAGCGATAATATTCCGACCGGGAATCTGCAATGAGCTAAACAGCCGAAGGAAAATACTCCACGGGGTCGAATCGCGCACACGCCTAATTCTATTGTCCTCTGATGCGACACTTGGAAAAGGCGATAATGTGTTTCAGCCTGAGGCTGCCTCGTCATCGTTCAGGTTTTTCCCGGGTTCTGAGAGCCTATTGGAGCCCTAGGAATTGTCACGTTACAGCTAAGATCCCCACTCTTCAATAAACAGAGACAAGAAGAACGACTCCTTGTCAGAAAGGCCACTTCCTGCATGAAACCTTCTCAGGTTTTTGCCTGCCATAGGAGTTCTGTTATACTCACAGACACCATTCAAACAGTTTTAGAAACTTTAGGGTGTTTTCTATCCAAACCTGAACAATAATATGCATATTCTAGCTTCTGAGTTGGTGTAGGAGGCAGTTAAAAATGGGCACATATTTTTTCCAAAATTCTCAATGCTGCCCCCTAGCCCGTAGAGGTTAAATGAAGTCCAATGTTATTCGTCACATGCTTCGTAAGCAACAGGTGTCGACTAACAGTGAAATGTTTACTGCCCTTCCCAACAATGCAGAGAGAAAGAAAATAGAGAAATAATAGAAAAGTATTAATAGATAAACATGAGTAACGACAACTTGGTTATACACAAGGGGTACCAGTACTGAGTCGATGTGCAGGGGTACGAGCTAAATGAGGTAGATATGTTTTTATATTTAGGAACAAAGTGACAGTAAACAGTAGCAGCAGCGTATGTGATGAGTTAAAAAAGTTAGTGCAAAAAGGGTCAAAGTAGATAGTTAAATAGTTAACCAAATAGCTACCCGGACTATTTAGCAGTCTTATGGCTTGGGGGTAGAAGCTGTTCCGGGTCCTGTTGGTTCCAGACTTGGTGCATCGGTACTGCTTGGCATGCGATAGCAGAGAAAACAGTCTATGATTGGCTGGAGTCTGACAATTTTTAGGGCCTTCCTCTGACACCGCCTGATAGAGAGGTCCTGGCGCCTGATAGAGAGGTCCTGGATTGCAGGGAGCTTGGCCCCAGTGATGTACTGTACAGTGCGCACTACCCTCTGTAGCGCCTTGCGGTCGGATGCCAAGCAGTTGCCATACCAAGCAGCGATACAGCCAGTCGAGATGCTCTCAATAGTGTAGCTGTGTAACTTTTTGAGGATCTGAGGGTCCATGCCAAATCTTTTCTGCTTCCTGAGGGAAGAGGTGTTGTCATGCCCTAATCACGACTGTGTTGGTGTGTTTGGACCATGATAGATCCTTAGTGATGTGGACAGCGTGAAACCTGAAGCCCTCGACCCACTCCACTACAGCCCCGTCGATGTGAATGGGGGCGTGCTCGACCCTCTGATTCCTGTAGTTCACGATCAACTCCTTTGTCTTTCTGATGTGGTATGCAAATTAGTATGGGTCCAGGGGACTGGGATGATGATGTTTATGTGAGCCATGACCAGCCTTTCAAAGCATTTAACGGTGGGGTGGTAGTAATTTAGAAAGGTTACCTTGGCATTCTTGGGCACAGTGCATGCTCGGAGTACGCGTCCTTGTAATATTTAGGCATCTAATTAAATAAAAAAATGTTAAGCTTTTGCCATTTTTCGTTGTCACATTGTGCCAGTTTGGGGTGGTCTAAATAATGAAATATAATGTCTCATTTGGCTGACTGTATACATTTTATTTTCCTCCTTTCACCGAAAACGATTTGTTGTGTTATCAGACCCAGAACGAAAGATGACCTGAGGGCATACTTCATTTTAGCTCAGGTAACATTTACTCCTTAACTGAACATCTTACTAAGTACTGAATATCCACTAGTACGTTTTGTATTTAAAATTATGTAATACTGTCATTTTATAAGTATAAAATAATGTTTTGTATTTCATGCTTTGTTTTTTGTGTCTAATTTCCGTTTGAAAAATGCTCAGTAAATCCCTATGTTGTTAAACCGTTAATTTCAGGACAGAAATAAAATGGCTATACTGCTCCGATCATCAGATTTTTGGTGTCCATTAATCCCTGTCATTTCCTGTGGCAAGTGGGTTATTTTGTGCTTTCCAAACCACCACTGCCACAGGCCTAAAGAAACTGGAAGGGTCCCATATACTCTGTAGTATTCTAGCCTCTGGGTTACAGAGTACGCAGCCATTCTTGCTCACTAGATTCATTGGCAGGACTACTGTATGCTCTCGCATCAGTTCTGAAGATAGTTCTGGCTGTAGTGTAGTGAGTCTCTGCTTTATTTTGTGGTCTAAATGTCTGTGTTTTTTATAGTGAGACAGATGTCTAGGTGCTTATATCAGCTGGTAGTCTTGTTGGTTCAGAATGTTTCGTTTCAGTGTACTGTGGCAGTGGATGTTCATTTAATCCCTACAGTACACCGTGTCTCTGTCCTCTTACACCTGAGTATGTTTTATTGCAGCAGTAGTTCTGTCTGTTGGTCTAATGCCTAGCTTTACATTACAATGGGCCAGGCCAAGCAAGACACGCTGGAATCCTTAGGCCTCTTCCCCTTCCATACAGCCCATTGACTCCAGTCATATCTCAGTCAGTCAGTGCACAGCAGTACTGCAACAGTTACTCTCTGTGTCCTGAGCTAGCTGTGTTACTAGAGTCGTTGATTTCACTTCACCTAAAATCTAGTAACCCTACTCCACCTAAGGAAAATGCTGGTGGTCATTAATAATTTAACTCCACAGAATAAATCTGTACTTGCTGTAACCGACAGTGTATGACAATTGTAAAAAAGATAGGCTACCACAATTCTGTTTTGTATTCAATTTCCTATCTTTAAGTTTAGGCTTATTCTTTTGCTAAATGTTAATCTAAAGAATTGGACTGTACACTGCACATTCAGAAAGTATTCAGAGCCCTTGACTTTTTCCACATTTTGTTACAGCCTTGTTCTTAAATGGATTTTAAACAATTTCCCTCATCAATCTACACACAATACCAGATTATGACAAAGCAAAAACAGTAAAAAAAATAAAATAGCACCTTTGGCAGCGATTACAGCCTTGAGTCTTCTTGGGTATTATGCTACAAGCTTGGCACATCTGTATTTGGGGAGTTTCTCCCATTCTTCTCTCCCATTCCTCTCAAGCTCTGTCTGATTGGATGGGGAGTATCACTGCACAGCTATTTTCATGTCTCTCCAGAGATGTTCGATTGGGTTCAAGTCCAAGCTCTCGATGGGCCACTCAAGGACATTCAGAGACTTGTCCCGAAGCCACTCCTGCGCTGTCTTGGCTGCGTGCTTAGGGTCATTGTCCTGTTGGAAGGTGAACTTTTGCCCTAGTCTGAAGTCCTGAGCGCTCTGGAGAAGGTTTTCATCAAGGATCTCTCTGTACTTTGCTCCATTCATCTTTTCCCTCGATCCTGACTATTCTCCCAGTCCCTGCCGCTGAAAACTGGGCGGTCAGCTCTAGGAAGAGTCTTGGTGGTTCCAAACTTCTACCATGTAAAAATGATCGAGGCCACTGTGTTTTTGGGAACCTTCAATGCTGCAGAAATGTTTTCTGAACCTTCCCCAGATCTGTGAACACAATCCTGTCTCGGAGCTCTACGGCCAATTCCTTTGACCTGATGGCTTGGTTTTATCTCTGATATACACTGTCAACTGTGGAACCTTAAATAGACAGGTGTGTGCCTATCCAAATTATGTCCAATTAATTGAATTTACCACAGGTGGACTCCAATCAAGTTGTAGAAACATCACAAGGATGATCAGTGGAAACAAGATGCATCTGAGCTCAATTTAGAATCTCATAGCAAAGGGTCTGAATACTTATGTAAATAAGGTATCTGTTTTTTTATTTTTAATACATTTGCAAAAATGTTAAAACATGTTTTTGTTTTGTCGTTATGGGACATTGTGTGTAGATTTATGAGGATAACAATTAATTTAATACATTTTAGAATAGGGCTGTAACGTATCAAAATGTGGAAAAAGTGAAGGGGTCTGAATACTTTCCGAATGCTCTGTACTTCTCATAAGCTTCACGTTTTCCTCTCTCCCTGCTTGTCCATTCCACGTTTTTGATGATAGAGCTCCCTCTTGTGTGCCATACCTCATATGAACAGTTCAAAGTGCTAATGCAGCGCTACAGAAGGTGAGCCTCCCCCAGTTCTTCTCTCGCTGTGACTACCCTCAGTGGAACAGCTCTGTGAGTCAGAGCCGAAACTCAAAACAGAGCACCACGCCTCCATATGAAGTGTGACCGTAAAGGGACACATGTTATGGAGAGAGAAGGATATTGCACAATCATTCCTCATTCTAAAGATGGAAATTATTATCGATCTGGATCAGACCAGAGACTGTGGGTTGCTCTCTTCCTCTTCACGGAAATCTTCCTGCTTCCATATTTGCAGTTATTTTTCCCAAGTCCATTATTTCCTCCTCTCTTCTCATCCTCAAGTTTTCTTTATGCCAGTTCCCATTTATCCTGTCAACAATGGTGAAG